>NC_138771.1:291976257-292528553 GCF_965119305.1 Pelophylax lessonae | reverse complement strand
GCCAATACGGGGCACAGCTTAGTTGCAACACCTTCAATGTCATTTCTCTTTCTTCACTGTTTGTGAGTCGACCAGGAGATTCAAAAGACCCCTGCTTGAAGATTTTAGGTGAGCTCCTTTTCTAGTCCTACACAGGCAAAGTGTCACTGTAGTGCCTATAGTGCAGACACTATGTAAGATGAAAATCGCTGTAAGTGTTTAGACAAACTTGTTTTCTGCACCCAAAGGCAATGGGAATGTGTACTTTGGTTCTCCTGCTTTGCTAGCTGATATGGAAAACCTGAAGACCATTGGTGTATGTTGTCTTTGAGAAAAGTGTGTGGAAAAGTGTGTGGAAAAGTGTTTGGAAAAGCTAGAGGTGATGTCCATGACTCACTGTATCTTGCCAGTACTGGCTGTTTTGAGGATGTTATTTGTATCAAGTTATGCATCGGAGTTGGGCTTTTTTCCTTGTTTCTTTTATTACCCAAGAGTTGAATCTGCAAGGATGGTAATGGGAACTCAGGCAATAAAAAAACAGACAAAAATAATAGCTAATAATTTAATCGGTACCTCCGAGCTCCCGAGCAAAGGATTTAAACCCTGGAGTGTTTCTGTAGTGTAGTGGTTATCACGTTCGCCTTACGCGTGAAAGGTCCCGTTTCGAAACCGGGCAGAAACAGGTTCACACACTAGTGCTTTTTGCCACAGTTGTTGACGCTTTCAGCAGTGATTTTCACCCATTGTACTTTAGCGTAGACTTTCGGTTTGCAAGGCACATGTAAAAAGCAAGAATGGGTTTCTGTAGTGTAGTGGTTATCACATTCACCTAACATGCAAAAGGTCCCCGGTTTGAAACCGGGCAGAAATAGTGCTTACCTTTAACTTTTTCACAGTCAGGCAAACTCAAAGCTCTTGCCATGCCATGCTCCTCTATCAGCCGTGAGTGAAATCTGACAATACGAGGCATAGCTTAGTTGCTACACCTTCAATGTCATTTCTCTTTCTTTACTGTTTGTGAGTCGACCAGGAGATTCAAAAGACCCTTGCTTGAAGATTTTAGGTGAGCTCCTTTTCTAGTCCTACACAGGCAACGTGTCTCCCGAGCAAAGGATGGTAACTCTGAAGGGTTTCTGTAGTGTAGTGGTTATCATGTTCGCCTTACACGCGAAAGGTCCCCGTTTCGAAACCGGGCAGAAACATAGTACACACGCTAGTGCTTTTTGCCACAGTTGTTGATGCTTTCAGCAGTGATTTTCACCCATTGTACTTTAGCGTAAACTTTCGGTTTGCAAGGCACACAAAAAAAGCAAGAATGGGTTTCTGTAGTGTAGTGGTTATCACGTTTGCCTCACACGCGAAAGGTCCCCGGTTCGAAACCGGGAAGAAACAGTGCTTACCTTTAACTTTTTCACAGTCAGGCAAACTCAAAGCTCTTGCCATGCCATGCTCCTCTAGCAGCCGTGAGTGAAATCTGACAATACGAGGCATAGCTTAGTTGCTACACCTTCAATGTCATTTCTCTTTCTTTACTGTTTGTGAGTCGACCAGGAGATTCAAAAGACCCTTGCTTGAAGATTTTAGGTGAGCTCCTTTTCTAGTCCTACACAGGCAAAGTGTCTCCCGAGCAAAGGATGGCAACTCTGAAGGGTTTCTGTAGTGTAGTGGTCATCACGTTTGCCTCACACGCGAAAGGTCTCCGGTTTGAAACCGGGCAGAAACAGTGCTTACCTTTAACTTTTTCACAGTCAGGCAAACTCAAAGCTCTTGCCATGCCATGCTCCTCTATCAGCCGTGAGTGAAATCTGACAATACGAGGCACAGCTTAGTTGCTACACCTTCAATGTCATTTCTCTTTCTTTACTGTTTGTAAGTCGACCAGGAGATTCAAAAGACCCTTGCTTGAAGATTTTAGGTGAGCTCCTTTTCTAGTCCTACACAGGCAAAGTGTCTCCCGAGCAAAGGATGGCAACTCTGAAGGGTTTATGTAGTCTAGTGGTTATCATGTTCGCCTTACACGCGAAAGGTCCCCGTTTTGAAACCGGGCAGAAACATAGTGCACACACTAGTGCTTTTTGCCACAGTTGATGCTTTCAGCAGTGATTTTCACCCATTGTACTTTAGCGTAGACTTTCGGTTTGCAAGGCACATGTAAAAAGCAAGAATGGGTTTCTGTAGTGTAGTGGTTATCACGTTCGCCTCACACTCGAAAGGTCCCCGGTTCGAAACCGGGCAGAAACAGTGCTTACCTTTAACTTTTTCACAGTCAGGCAAACTCAAAGCTCTTGCCATGCCATGCTCCTCTAGCAGCCGTAAGTGAAATCTGACAATACGAGGCACAGCTTAGTTGCTACACCTTCAATGTCATTTCTCTTTCTTTACTGTTTGTGAGTCGACCAGGAGAATCAAAAGACCCTTGCTTGAAGATTTTAGGTGAGCTCCTTTTCTAGTCCTACACAGGCAAAGTGTCTCCCGAGCAAAGGATGTCAACTCCGAAGGGTTTCTGTAGTGTAGTGGTTAACATGTTCGCCTTACACGCGAAAGGTCCCCGTTTCAAAACCGGACAGAAACATAGTGCACACACTAGTGCTTTTTGCCACAGTTGATGCTTTCAGCAGTGATTTTCACCCATTGTACTTTAGCGTAGACTTTCGGTTTGCAAGGCACATGTAAAAAGCAAGAATGGGTTTCTGTAGTGTAGTGGTTATCACGTTCGCCTCACACTCGAAAGGTCCCCGGTTCGAAACCGGGCAGAAACAGTGCTTACCTTTAACTTTTTCACAGTCAGGCAAACTCAAAGCTCTTGCCATGCCATGCTCCTCTAGCAGCCGTGAGTGAAATCTGACAATACGAGGCATAGCTTAGTTGCTACACCTTCAATGTCATTTCTCTTTCTTTACTGTTTGTGAGTCGACCAGGAGATTCAAAAGACCCTTGCTTGAAGATTTTAGGTGAGCTCCTTTTCTAGTCCTACACAGGCAAAGTGTCTCCCGAGCAAAGGATGGCAACTCTGAAGGGTTTCTGTAGTGTAGTGGTCATCACGTTTGCCTCACACGCGAAAGGTCTCCGGTTTGAAACCGGGCAGAAACAGTGCTTACCTTTAACTTTTTCACAGTCAGGCAAACTCAAAGCTCTTGCCATGCCATGCTCCTCTATCAGCCGTGAGTGAAATCTGACAATACGAGGCACAGCTTAGTTGCTACACCTTCAATGTCATTTCTCTTTCTTTACTGTTTGTAAGTCGACCAGGAGATTCAAAAGACCCTTGCTTGAAGATTTTAGGTGAGCTCCTTTTCTAGTCCTACACAGGCAAAGTGTCTCCCGAGCAAAGGATGGCAACTCTGAAGGGTTTATGTAGTCTAGTGGTTATCATGTTCGCCTTACACGCGAAAGGTCCCCGTTTTGAAACCGGGCAGAAACATAGTGCACACACTAGTGCTTTTTGCCACAGTTGATGCTTTCAGCAGTGATTTTCACCCATTGTACTTTAGCGTAGACTTTCGGTTTGCAAGGCACATGTAAAAAGCAAGAATGGGTTTCTGTAGTGTAGTGGTTATCACGTTCGCCTCACACTCGAAAGGTCCCCGGTTCGAAACCGGGCAGAAACAGTGCTTACCTTTAACTTTTTCACAGTCAGGCAAACTCAAAGCTCTTGCCATGCCATGCTCCTCTAGCAGCCGTAAGTGAAATCTGACAATACGAGGCACAGCTTAGTTGCTACACCTTCAATGTCATTTCTCTTTCTTTACTGTTTGTGAGTCGACCAGGAGATTCAAAAGACCCTTGCTTGAAGATTTTAGGTGAGCTCCTTTTCTAGTCCTACACAGGCAAAGTGTCTCCCGAGCAAAGGATGTCAACTCCGAAGGGTTTCTGTAGTGTAGTGGTTAACATGTTCGCCTTACACGCGAAAGGTCCCCGTTTCAAAACCGGACAGAAACATAGTGCACACACTAGTGCTTTTTGCCACAGTTGATGCTTTCAGCAGTGATTTTCACCCATTGTACTTTAGCGTAGACTTTCGGTTTGCAAGGCACATGTAAAAAGCAAGAATGGGTTTCTGTAGTGTAGTGGTTATCACGTTCGCCTCACACTCGAAAGGTCCCCCGGTTCGAAACCGGGCAGAAACAGTGCTTACCTTTAACTTTTTCACAGTCAGGCAAACTCAAAGCTCTTGCCATGCCATGCTCCTCTAGCAGCCGTAAGTAAAATCTGACAATACGAGGCACAGCTTAGTTGCTACACCTTCAATGTCATTTCTCTTTCTTTACTGTTTGTGAGTCGACCAGGAGATTCAAAAGATCCTTGCTTAAAGATTTTAGGTGAGCTCCTTTTCTAGTCCTACACAGGCAAAGTGTCTCCCGAGCAAAGGATGGCAACTCTGAAGGGTTTCTGTAGTGTAGTGGTTATCATGTTTGCCTTACACGCGAAAGGTCCCCGTTTCGAAACCGGGCAGAAACATAGTGCACACACTAGTGCTTTTTGCCACAGTTGTTGATGCTTTCAGCAGTGATTTTCACCCATTGTACTTTAGCGTAAACTTTCGGTTTGCAAGGCACACAAAAAAAAAAAGAAAGAATGGGTTTCTGTAGTGTAGTGGTTATCACGTTTGCCTTACATGCGAAAGGTCCCTGTTTCGAAACCGGGCAGAAACACAGTGCACACACTAGTGCTTTTTGCCACAGTTGTTGATGCTTTCAGCAGTGATTTTCACCCATTGTACTTTAGCGTAGACTTTCGGTTTGCAAGGCACATGTAAAAAGCAAGAATGGGTTTCTGTAGTGTAGTGGTTATCACTTTTGCCTCACACGCGAAAGGTCCCCGGTTCGAAACCGGGCAGAAACAGTGCTTACCTTTAACTTTTTCACAGTCAGGCAAACTCAAAGCTCTTGCCATGCCATGCTCCTCTATCAGCCGTGAGTGAAATCTGACAATACGAGGCATAGCTTAGTTGCTACACCTTCAATGTCATTTCTCTTTCTTTACTGTTTGTGAGTCGACAAGGAGATTCAAAAGACCCTTGCTTGAAGATTTTAGGTGAGCTCCTTTTCTAGTCCTACACAGGCAACGTGTCTCCCGAGCAAAGGATGGTAACTCTGAAGGGTTTCTGTAGTGTAGTGGTTATCATGTTCGCCTTACACGCGAAAGGTCCCCGTTTCGAAACCGGGCAGAAACATAGTACACACGCTAGTGCTTTTTGCCACAGTTGTTGATGCTTTCAGCAGTGATTTTCACCCATTGTACTTTAGCGTAAACTTTCGGTTTGCAAGGCACACAAAAAAAGCAAGAATGGGTTTCTGTAGTGTAGTGGTTATCACGTTTGCCTCACACGCGAAAGGTCCCCGGTTCGAAACCGGGAAGAAACAGTGCTTACCTTTAACTTTTTCACAGTCAGGCAAACTCAAAGCTCTTGCCATGCCATGCTCCTCTAGCAGCCGTGAGTGAAATCTGACAATACGAGGCATAGCTTAGTTGCTACACCTTCAATGTCATTTCTCTTTCTTTACTGTTTGTGAGTCGAC
This sequence comes from Pelophylax lessonae, assembly GCF_965119305.1. Lineage (NCBI taxonomy): Eukaryota > Metazoa > Chordata > Amphibia > Anura > Ranidae > Pelophylax > Pelophylax lessonae. Next base: position 292,523,055 of record NC_138771.1, on the reverse strand, counting down.
CAGGAGATTCAAAAGACCCTTGCTTGAAGATTTTAGGTGAGCTCCTTTTCTAGTCCTACACAGGCAAAGTGTCTCCCGAGCAAAGGATGGCAACTCTGAAAGGTTTCTGTAGTGTAGTGGTTATCACGTTCGCCTCACACGCGAAAGGTCTCCGGTTTGAAACCGGGCAGAAACAGTGCTTACCTTTAACTTTTTCACAGTCAGGCAAACTCAAAGCTCTTGCCATGCCATGCTCCTCTATCAGCCGTGAGTGAAATCTGACAATACGAGGCACAGCTTAGTTGCTACACCTTCAATGTCATTTCTCTTTCTTTACTGTTTGTAAGTCGACCAGGAGATTCAAAAGACCCTTGCTTGAAGATTTTAGGTGAGCTCCTTTTCTAGTCCTACACAGGCAAAGTGTCTCCCGAGCAAAGGATGGCAACTCTGAAGGGTTTATATAGTCTAGTGGTTATCATGTTCGCCTTACACGCGAAAGGTCCCCGTTTTGAAACCGGGCAGAAACATAGTGCACACACTAGTGCTTTTTGCCACAGTTGATGCTTTCAGCAGTGATTTTCACCCATTGTACTTTAGCGTAGACTTTCGGTTTGCAAGGCACATGTAAAAAGCAAGAATGGGTTTCTGTAGTGTAGTGGTTATCACGTTCGCCTCACACTCGAAAGGTCCCCGGTTCGAAACCGGGCAGAAACAGTGCTTACCTTTAACTTTTTCACAGTCAGGCAAACTCAAAGCTCTTGCCATGCCATGCTCCTCTAGCAGCCGTAAGTGAAATCTGACAATACGAGGCACAGCTTAGTTGCTACACCTTCAATGTCATTTCTCTTTCTTTACTGTTTGTGAGTCGACCAGGAGATTCAAAAGATCCTTGCTTAAAGATTTTAGGTGAGCTCCTTTTCTAGTCCTACACAGGCAAAGTGTCTCCCGAGCAAAGGATGGCAACTCTGAAGGGTTTCTGTAGTGTAGTGGTTATCATGTTCGCCTTACACGCGAAAGGTCCCCGTTTCGAAACCGGGCAGAAACATAGTACACACGCTAGTGCTTTTTGCCACAGTTGTTGATGCTTTCAGCAGTGATTTTCACCCATTGTACTTTAGCGTAAACTTTCGGTTTGCAAGGCACACAAAAAAAAGCAAGAATGGGTTTCTGTAGTGTAGTGGTTATCACGTTTGCCTCACACGCGAAAGGTCCCCGGTTCGAAACCGGGAAGAAACAGTGCTTACCTTTAACTTTTTCACAGTCAGGCAAACTCAAAGCTCTTGCCATGCCATGCTCCTCTAGCAGCCGTGAGTGAAATCTGACAATACGAGGCATAGCTTAGTTGCTACACCTTCAATGTCATTTCTCTTTCTTTACTGTTTGTGAGTCGACCAGGAGATTCAAAAGACCCTTGCTTGAAGATTTTAGGTGAGCTCCTTTTCTAGTCCTACACAGGCAAAGTGTCTCCCGAGCAAAGGATGGCAACTCTGAAGGGTTTCTGTAGTGTAGTGGTTATCACGTTCGCCTCACACGCGAAAGGTCTCCCGTTTGAAACCGGGCAGAAACAGTGCTTACCTTTAACTTTTTCACAGTCAGGCAAACTCAAAGCTCTTGCCATGCCATGCTCCTCTATCAGCCGTGAGTGAAATCTGACAATACGAGGCACAGCTTAGTTGCTACACCTTCAATGTCATTTCTCTTTCTTTACTGTTTGTAAGTCGACCAGGAGATTCAAAAGACCCTTGCTTGAAGATTTTAGGTGAGCTCCTTTTCTAGTCCTACACAGGCAAAGTGTCTCCCGAGCAAAGGATGTCAACTCCGAAGGGTTTCTGTAGTGTAGTGGTTAACATGTTCGCCTTACACGCGAAAGGTCCCCGTTTCAAAACCGGACAGAAACATAGTGCACACACTAGTGCTTTTTGCCACAGTTGATGCTTTCAGCAGTGATTTTCACCCATTGTACTTTAGCGTAGACTTTCGGTTTGCAAGGCACATGTAAAAAGCAAGAATGGGTTTCTGTAGTGTAGTGGTTATCACGTTCGCCTCACACTCGAAAGGTCCCCGGTTCGAAACCGGGCAGAAACAGTGCTTACCTTTAACTTTTTCACAGTCAGGCAAACTCAAAGCTCTTGCCATGCCATGCTCCTCTAGCAGCCGTGAGTGAAATCTGACAATACGAGGCATAGCTTAGTTGCTACACCTTCAATGTCATTTCTCTTTCTTTACTGTTTGTGAGTCGACCAGGAGATTCAAAAGACCCTTGCTTGAAGATTTTAGGTGAGCTCCTTTTCTAGTCCTACACAGGCAAAGTGTCTCCCGAGCAAAGGATGGCAACTCTGAAGGGTTTCTGTAGTGTAGTGGTCATCACGTTTGCCTCACACGCGAAAGGTCTCCGGTTTGAAACCGGGCAGAAACAGTGCTTACCTTTAACTTTTTCACAGTCAGGCAAACTCAAAGCTCTTGCCATGCCATGCTCCTCTATCAGCCGTGAGTGAAATCTGACAATACGAGGCACAGCTTAGTTGCTACACCTTCAATGTCATTTCTCTTTCTTTACTGTTTGTAAGTCGACCAGGAGATTCAAAAGACCCTTGCTTGAAGATTTTAGGTGAGCTCCTTTTCTAGTCCTACACAGGCAAAGTGTCTCCCGAGCAAAGGATGGCAACTCTGAAGGGTTTATGTAGTCTAGTGGTTATCATGTTCGCCTTACACGCGAAAGGTCCCCGTTTTGAAACCGGGCAGAAACATAGTGCACACACTAGTGCTTTTTGCCACAGTTGATGCTTTCAGCAGTGATTTTCACCCATTGTACTTTAGCGTAGACTTTCGGTTTGCAAGGCACATGTAAAAAGCAAGAATGGGTTTCTGTAGTGTAGTGGTTATCACGTTCGCCTCACACTCGAAAGGTCCCCGGTTCGAAACCGGGCAGAAACAGTGCTTACCTTTAACTTTTTCACAGTCAGGCAAACTCAAAGCTCTTGCCATGCCATGCTCCTCTAGCAGCCGTAAGTGAAATCTGACAATACGAGGCACAGCTTAGTTGCTACACCTTCAATGTCATTTCTCTTTCTTTACTGTTTGTGAGTCGACCAGGAGATTCAAAAGACCCTTGCTTGAAGATTTTAGGTGAGCTCCTTTTCTAGTCCTACACAGGCAAAGTGTCTCCCGAGCAAAGGATGTCAACTCCGAAGGGTTTCTGTAGTGTAGTGGTTAACATGTTCGCCTTACACGCGAAAGGTCCCCGTTTCAAAACCGGACAGAAACATAGTGCACACACTAGTGCTTTTTGCCACAGTTGATGCTTTCAGCAGTGATTTTCACCCATTGTACTTTAGCGTAGACTTTCGGTTTGCAAGGCACATGTAAAAAGCAAGAATGGGTTTCTGTAGTGTAGTGGTTATCACGTTCGCCTCACACTCGAAAGGTCCCCGGTTCGAAACCGGGCAGAAACAGTGCTTACCTTTAACTTTTTCACAGTCAGGCAAACTCAAAGCTCTTGCCATGCCATGCTCCTCTAGCAGCCGTAAGTAAAATCTGACAATACGAGGCACAGCTTAGTTGCTACACCTTCAATGTCATTTCTCTTTCTTTACTGTTTGTGAGTCGACCAGGAGATTCAAAAGATCCTTGCTTAAAGATTTTAGGTGAGCTCCTTTTCTAGTCCTACACAGGCAAAGTGTCTCCCGAGCAAAGGATGGCAACTCTGAAGGGTTTCTGTAGTGTAGTGGTTATCATGTTTGCCTTACACGCGAAAGGTCCCCGTTTCGAAACCGGGCAGAAACATAGTGCACACACTAGTGCTTTTTGCCACAGTTGTTGATGCTTTCAGCAGTGATTTTCACCCATTGTACTTTAGCGTAAACTTTCGGTTTGCAAGGCACACAAAAAAAAAAAGAAAGAATGGGTTTCTGTAGTGTAGTGGTTATCACGTTTGCCTTACATGCGAAAGGTCCCTGTTTCGAAACCGGGCAGAAACACAGTGCACACACTAGTGCTTTTTGCCACAGTTGTTGATGCTTTCAGCAGTGATTTTCACCCATTGTACTTTAGCGTAGACTTTCGGTTTGCAAGGCACATGTAAAAAGCAAGAATGGGTTTCTGTAGTGTAGTGGTTATCACTTTTGCCTCACACGCGAAAGGTCCCCGGTTCGAAACCGGGCAGAAACAGTGCTTACCTTTAACTTTTTCACAGTCAGGCAAACTCAAAGCTCTTGCCATGCCATGCTCCTCTATCAGCCGTGAGTGAAATCTGACAATACGAGGCATAGCTTAGTTGCTACACCTTCAATGTCATTTCTCTTTCTTTACTGTTTGTGAGTCGACAAGGAGATTCAAAAGACCCTTGCTTGAAGATTTTAGGTGAGCTCCTTTTCTAGTCCTACACAGGCAACGTGTCTCCCGAGCAAAGGATGGTAACTCTGAAGGGTTTCTGTAGTGTAGTGGTTATCATGTTCGCCTTACACGCGAAAGGTCCCCGTTTCGAAACCGGGCAGAAACATAGTACACACGCTAGTGCTTTTTGCCACAGTTGTTGATGCTTTCAGCAGTGATTTTCACCCATTGTACTTTAGCGTAAACTTTCGGTTTGCAAGGCACACAAAAAAAGCAAGAATGGGTTTCTGTAGTGTAGTGGTTATCACGTTTGCCTCACACGCGAAAGGTCCCCGGTTCGAAACCGGGAAGAAACAGTGCTTACCTTTAACTTTTTCACAGTCAGGCAAACTCAAAGCTCTTGCCATGCCATGCTCCTCTAGCAGCCGTGAGTGAAATCTGACAATACGAGGCATAGCTTAGTTGCTACACCTTCAATGTCATTTCTCTTTCTTTACTGTTTGTGAGTCGACCAGGAGATTCAAAAGACCCTTGCTTGAAGATTTTAGGTGAGCTCCTTTTCTAGTCCTACACAGGCAAAGTGTCTCCCGAGCAAAGGATGGCAACTCTGAAAGGTTTCTGTAGTGTAGTGGTTATCACGTTCGCCTCACACGCGAAAGGTCTCCGGTTTGAAACCGGGCAGAAACAGTGCTTACCTTTAACTTTTTCACAGTCAGGCAAACTCAAAGCTCTTGCCATGCCATGCTCCTCTATCAGCCGTGAGTGAAATCTGACAATACGAGGCACAGCTTAGTTGCTACACCTTCAATGTCATTTCTCTTTCTTTACTGTTTGTAAGTCGACCAGGAGATTCAAAAGACCCTTGCTTGAAGATTTTAGGTGAGCTCCTTTTCTAGTCCTACACAGGCAAAGTGTCTCCCGAGCAAAGGATGGCAACTCTGAAGGGTTTATATAGTCTAGTGGTTATCATGTTCGCCTTACACGCGAAAGGTCCCCGTTTTGAAACCGGGCAGAAACATAGTGCACACACTAGTGCTTTTTGCCACAGTTGATGCTTTCAGCAGTGATTTTCACCCATTGTACTTTAGCGTAGACTTTCGGTTTGCAAGGCACATGTAAAAAGCAAGAATGGGTTTCTGTAGTGTAGTGGTTATCACGTTCGCCTCACACTCGAAAGGTCCCCGGTTCGAAACCGGGCAGAAACAGTGCTTACCTTTAACTTTTTCACAGTCAGGCAAACTCAAAGCTCTTGCCATGCCATGCTCCTCTAGCAGCCGTAAGTGAAATCTGACAATACGAGGCACAGCTTAGTTGCTACACCTTCAATGTCATTTCTCTTTCTTTACTGTTTGTGAGTCGACCAGGAGATTCAAAAGATCCTTGCTTAAAGATTTTAGGTGAGCTCCTTTTCTAGTCCTACACAGGCAAAGTGTCTCCCGAGCAAAGGATGGCAACTCTGAAGGGTTTCTGTAGTGTAGTGGTTATCATGTTCGCCTTACACGCGAAAGGTCCCCGTTTCGAAACCGGGCAGAAACATAGTACACACGCTAGTGCTTTTTGCCACAGTTGTTGATGCTTTCAGCAGTGATTTTCACCCATTGTACTTTAGCGTAAACTTTCGGTTTGCAAGGCACACAAAAAAAAGCAAGAATGGGTTTCTGTAGTGTAGTGGTTATCACGTTTGCCTCACACGCGAAAGGTCCCCGGTTCGAAACCGGGAAGAAACAGTGCTTACCTTTAACTTTTTCACAGTCAGGCAAACTCAAAGCTCTTGCCATGCCATGCTCCTCTAGCAGCCGTGAGTGAAATCTGACAATACGAGGCATAGCTTAGTTGCTACACCTTCAATGTCATTTCTCTTTCTTTACTGTTTGTGAGTCGACCAGGAGATTCAAAAGACCCTTGCTTGAAGATTTTAGGTGAGCTCCTTTTCTAGTCCTACACAGGCAAAGTGTCTCCCGAGCAAAGGATGGCAACTCTGAAGGGTTTCTGTAGTGTAGTGGTTATCACGTTCGCCTCACACGCGAAAGGTCTCCCGTTTGAAACCGGGCAGAAACAGTGCTTACCTTTAACTTTTTCACAGTCAGGCAAACTCAAAGCTCTTGCCATGCCATGCTCCTCTATCAGCCGTGAGTGAAATCTGACAATACGAGGCACAGCTTAGTTGCTACACCTTCAATGTCATTTCTCTTTCTTTACTGTTTGTAAGTCGACCAGGAGATTCAAAAGACCCTTGCTTGAAGATTTTAGGTGAGCTCCTTTTCTAGTCCTACACAGGCAAAGTGTCTCCCGAGCAAAGGATGGCAACTCTGAAGGGTTTATATAGTCTAGTGGTTATCATGTTCGCCTTACACGCGAAAGGTCCCCGTTTTGAAACCGGGCAGAAACATAGTGCACACACTAGTGCTTTTTGCCACAGTTGATGCTTTCAGCAGTGATTTTCACCCATTGTACTTTAGCGTAGACTTTCGGTTTGCAATGCACATGTAAAAAGCAAGAATGGGTTTCTGTAGTGTAGTGGTTATCACGTTCGCCTCACACTCGAAAGGTCCCCGGTTCGAAACCGGGCAGAAACAGTGCTTACCTTTAACTTTTTCACAGTCAGGCAAACTCAAAGCTCTTGCCATGCCATGCTCCTCTAGCAGCCGTAAGTGAAATCTGACAATACGAGGCACAGCTTAGTTGCTACACCTTCAATGTCATTTCTCTTTCTTTACTGTTTGTGAGTCGACCAGGAGATTCAAAAGATCCTTGCTTAAAGATTTTAGGTGAGCTCCTTTTCTAGTCCTACACAGGCAAAGTGTCTCCCGAGCAAAGGATGGCAACTCTGAAGGGTTTCTGTAGTGTAGTGGTTATCATGTTCGCCTTACACGCGAAAGGTCCCCGTTTCGAAACCGGGCAGAAACATAGTGCACACACTAGTGCTTTTTGCCACAGTTGTTGATGCTTTCAGCAGTGATTTTCACCCATTGTACTTTAGCGTAAACTTTCGGTTTGCAAGGCACACAAAAAAAGAAAGAATGGGTTTCTGTAGTGTAGTGGTTATCACGTTTGCCTTACATGCGAAAGGTCCCTGTTTCGAAACCGGGCAGAAACACAGTGCACACACTAGTGCTTTTTGCCACAGTTGTTGATGCTTTCAGCAGTGATTTTCACCCATTGTACTTTAGCGTAGACTTTCGGTTTGCAAGGCACATGTAAAAAGCAAGAATGGGTTTCTGTAGTGTAGTGGTTATCACGTTTGCCTCACACGCGAAAGGTCCCCGGTTCGAAACCGGGCAGTAACAGTGCTTACCTTTAACTTTTTCACAGTCAGGCAAACTCAAAGCTCTTGCCATGCCATGCTCCTCTATCAGCCGTGAGTGAAATCTGACAATACGAGGCATAGCTTAGTTGCTACACCTTCAATGTCATTTCTCTTTCTTTACTGTTTGTGAGTCGACAAGGAGATTCAAAAGACCCTTGCTTGAAGATTTTAGGTGAGCTCCTTTTCTAGTCCTACACAGGCAATGTGTCTCCCGAGCAAAGGATGGTAACTCTGAAGGGTTTCTGTAGTGTAGTGGTTATCATGTTCGCCTTACACGCGAAAGGTCCCCGTTTCGAAACCGGGCAGAAACATAGTACACACGCTAGTGCTTTTTGCCACAGTTGTTGATGCTTTCAGCAGTGATTTTCACCCATTGTACTTTAGCGTAAACTTTCGGTTTGCAAGGCACACAAAAAAAGCAAGAATGGGTTTCTGTAGTGTAGTGGTTATCACGTTTGCCTCACACGCGAAAGGTCCCCGGTTCGAAACCGGGAAGAAACAGTGCTTACCTTTAATTTTTTCACAGTCAGGCAAACTCAAAGCTCTTGCCATGCCATGCTCCTCTAGCAGCCGTGAGTGAAATCTGACAATACGAGGCATAGCTTAGTTGCTACACCTTCAATGTCATTTCTCTTTCTTTACTGTTTGTAAGTCGACCAGGAGATTCAAAAGACCCTTGCTTGAAGATTTTAGGTGAGCTCCTTTTCTAGTCCTACACAGGCAAAGTGTCTCCCGAGCAAAGGATGGCAACTCTGAAGGGTTTCTGTAGTGTAGTGGTTATCACGTTCGCCTCACACGCGAAAGGTCTCCCGTTTGAAACCGGGCAGAAACAGTGCTTACCTTTAACTTTTTCACAGTCAGGCAAACTCAAAGCTCTTGCCATGCCATGCTCCTCTATCAGCCGTGAGTGAAATCTGACAATACGAGGCACAGCTTAGTTGCTACACCTTCAATGTCATTTCTCTTTCTTTACTGTTTGTAAGTCGACCAGGAGATTCAAAAGACCCTTGCTTGAAGATTTTAGGTGAGCTCCTTTTCTAGTCCTACACAGGCAAAGTGTCTCCCGAGCAAAGGATGGCAACTCTGAAGGGTTTATATAGTCTAGTGGTTATCATGTTCGCCTTACACGCGAAAGGTCCCCGTTTTGAAACCGGGCAGAAACATAGTGCACACACTAGTGCTTTTTGCCACAGTTGATGCTTTCAGCAGTGATTTTCACCCATTGTACTTTAGCGTAGACTTTCGGTTTGCAATGCACATGTAAAAAGCAAGAATGGGTTTCTGTAGTGTAGTGGTTATCACGTTCGCCTCACACTCGAAAGGTCCCCGGTTCGAAACCGGGCAGAAACAGTGCTTACCTTTAACTTTTTCACAGTCAGGCAAACTCAAAGCTCTTGCCATGCCATGCTCCTCTAGCAGCCGTAAGTGAAATCTGACAATACGAGGCACAGCTTAGTTGCTACACCTTCAATGTCATTTCTCTTTCTTTACTGTTTGTGAGTCGACCAGGAGATTCAAAAGATCCTTGCTTAAAGATTTTAGGTGAGCTCCTTTTCTAGTCCTACACAGGCAAAGTGTCTCCCGAGCAAAGGATGGCAACTCTGAAGGGTTTCTGTAGTGTAGTGGTTATCATGTTCGCCTTACACGCGAAAGGTCCCCGTTTCGAAACCGGGCAGAAACATAGTGCACACACTAGTGCTTTTTGCCACAGTTGTTGATGCTTTCAGCAGTGATTTTCACCCATTGTACTTTAGCGTAAACTTTCGGTTTGCAAGGCACACAAAAAAAGAAAGAATGGGTTTCTGTAGTGTAGTGGTTATCACGTTTGCCTTACATGCGAAAGGTCCCTGTTTCGAAACCGGGCAGAAACACAGTGCACACACTAGTGCTTTTTGCCACAGTTGTTGATGCTTTCAGCAGTGATTTTCACCCATTGTACTTTAGCGTAGACTTTCGGTTTGCAAGGCACATGTAAAAAGCAAGAATGGGTTTCTGTAGTGTAGTGGTTATCACGTTTGCCTCACACGCGAAAGGTCCCCGGTTCGAAACCGGGCAGAAACAGTGCTTACCTTTAACTTTTTCACAGTCAGGCAAACTCAAAGCTCTTGCCATGCCATGCTCCTCTATCAGCCGTGAGTGAAATCTGACAATACGAGGCATAGCTTAGTTGCTACACCTTCAATGTCATTTCTCTTTCTTTACTGTTTGTGAGTCGACAAGGAGATTCAAAAGACCCTTGCTTGAAGATTTTAGGTGAGCTCCTTTTCTAGTCCTACACAGGCAACGTGTCTCCCGAGCAAAGGATGGTAACTCTGAAGGGTTTCTGTAGTGTAGTGGTTATCATGTTCGCCTTACACGCGAAAGGTCCCCGTTTCGAAACCGGGCAGAAACATAGTACACACGCTAGTGCTTTTTGCCACAGTTGTTGATGCTTTCAGCAGTGATTTTCACCCATTGTACTTTAGCGTAAACTTTCGGTTTGCAAGGCACACAAAAAAAGCAAGAATGGGTTTCTGTAGTGTAGTGGTTATCACGTTTGCCTCACACGCGAAAGGTCCCCGGTTCGAAACCGGGAAGAAACAGTGCTTACCTTTAACTTTTTCACAGTCAGGCAAACTCAAAGCTCTTGCCATGCCATGCTCCTCTAGCAGCCGTGAGTGAAATCTGACAATACGAGGCATAGCTTAGTTGCTACACCTTCAATGTCATTTCTCTTTCTTTACTGTTTGTGAGTCGACCAGGAGATTCAAAAGACCCTTGCTTGAAGATTTTAGGTGAGCTCCTTTTCTAGTCCTACACAGGCAAAGTGTCTCCCGAGCAAAGGATGGCAACTCTGAAAGGTTTCTGTAGTGTAGTGGTTATCACGTTCGCCTCACACGCGAAAGGTCTCCGGTTTGAAACCGGGCAGAAACAGTGCTTACCTTTAACTTTTTCACAGTCAGGCAAACTCAAAGCTCTTGCCATGCCATGCTCCTCTATCAGCCGTGAGTGAAATCTGACAATACGAGGCACAGCTTAGTTGCTACACCTTCAATGTCATTTCTCTTTCTTTACTGTTTGTAAGTCGACCAGGAGATTCAAAAGACCCTTGCTTGAAGATTTTAGGTGAGCTCCTTTTCTAGTCCTACACAGGCAAAGTGTCTCCCGAGCAAAGGATGGCAACTCTGAAGGGTTTATATAGTCTAGTGGTTATCATGTTCGCCTTACACGCGAAAGGTCCCCGTTTTGAAACCGGGCAGAAACATAGTGCACACACTAGTGCTTTTTGCCACAGTTGATGCTTTCAGCAGTGATTTTCACCCATTGTACTTTAGCGTAGACTTTCGGTTTGCAAGGCACATGTAAAAAGCAAGAATGGGTTTCTGTAGTGTAGTGGTTATCACGTTCGCCTCACACTCGAAAGGTCCCCGGTTCGAAACCGGGCAGAAACAGTGCTTACCTTTAACTTTTTCACAGTCAGGCAAACTCAAAGCTCTTGCCATGCCATGCTCCTCTAGCAGCCGTAAGTGAAATCTGACAATACGAGGCACAGCTTAGTTGCTACACCTTCAATGTCATTTCTCTTTCTTTACTGTTTGTGAGTCGACCAGGAGATTCAAAAGATCCTTGCTTAAAGATTTTAGGTGAGCTCCTTTTCTAGTCCTACACAGGCAAAGTGTCTCCCGAGCAAAGGATGGCAACTCTGAAGGGTTTCTGTAGTGTAGTGGTTATCATGTTCGCCTTACACGCGAAAGGTCCCCGTTTCGAAACCGGGCAGAAACATAGTACACACGCTAGTGCTTTTTGCCACAGTTGTTGATGCTTTCAGCAGTGATTTTCACCCATTGTACTTTAGCGTAAACTTTCGGTTTGCAAGGCACACAAAAAAAAGCAAGAATGGGTTTCTGTAGTGTAGTGGTTATCACGTTTGCCTCACACGCGAAAGGTCCCCGGTTCGAAACCGGGAAGAAACAGTGCTTACCTTTAACTTTTTCACAGTCAGGCAAACTCAAAGCTCTTGCCATGCCATGCTCCTCTAGCAGCCGTGAGTGAAATCTGACAATACGAGGCATAGCTTAGTTGCTACACCTTCAATGTCATTTCTCTTTCTTTACTGTTTGTGAGTCGACCAGGAGATTCAAAAGACCCTTGCTTGAAGATTTTAGGTGAGCTCCTTTTCTAGTCCTACACAGGCAAAGTGTCTCCCGAGCAAAGGATGGCAACTCTGAAGGGTTTCTGTAGTGTAGTGGTTATCACGTTCGCCTCACACGCGAAAGGTCTCCCGTTTGAAACCGGGCAGAAACAGTGCTTACCTTTAACTTTTTCACAGTCAGGCAAACTCAAAGCTCTTGCCATGCCATGCTCCTCTATCAGCCGTGAGTGAAATCTGACAATACGAGGCACAGCTTAGTTGCTACACCTTCAATGTCATTTCTCTTTCTTTACTGTTTGTAAGTCGACCAGGAGATTCAAAAGACCCTTGCTTGAAGATTTTAGGTGAGCTCCTTTTCTAGTCCTACACAGGCAAAGTGTCTCCCGAGCAAAGGATGGCAACTCTGAAGGGTTTATATAGTCTAGTGGTTATCATGTTCGCCTTACACGCGAAAGGTCCCCGTTTTGAAACCGGGCAGAAACATAGTGCACACACTAGTGCTTTTTGCCACAGTTGATGCTTTCAGCAGTGATTTTCACCCATTGTACTTTAGCGTAGACTTTCGGTTTGCAAGGCACATGTAAAAAGCAAGAATGGGTTTCTGTAGTGTAGTGGTTATCACGTTCGCCTCACACTCGAAAGGTCCCCGGTTCGAAACCGGGCAGAAACAGTGCTTACCTTTAACTTTTTCACAGTCAGGCAAACTCAAAGCTCTTGCCATGCCATGCTCCTCTAGCAGCCGTAAGTGAAATCTGACAATACGAGGCACAGCTTAGTTGCTACACCTTCAATGTCATTTCTCTTTCTTTACTGTTTGTGAGTCGACCAGGAGATTCAAAAGATCCTTGCTTAAAGATTTTAGGTGAGCTCCTTTTCTAGTCCTACACAGGCAAAGTGTCTCCCGAGCAAAGGATGGCAACTCTGAAGGGTTTCTGTAGTGTAGTGGTTATCATGTTCGCCTTACACGCGAAAGGTCCCCGTTTCGAAACCGGGCAGAAACATAGTACACACGCTAGTGCTTTTTGCCACAGTTGTTGATGCTTTCAGCAGTGATTTTCACCCATTGTACTTTAGCGTAAACTTTCGGTTTGCAAGGCACACAAAAAAAAGCAAGAATGGGTTTCTGTAGTGTAGTGGTTATCACGTTTGCCTCACACGCGAAAGGTCCCCGGTTCGAAACCGGGAAGAAACAGTGCTTACCTTTAACTTTTTCACAGTCAGGCAAACTCAAAGCTCTTGCCATGCCATGCTCCTCTAGCAGCCGTGAGTGAAATCTGACAATACGAGGCATAGCTTAGTTGCTACACCTTCAATGTCATTTCTCTTTCTTTACTGTTTGTGAGTCGACCAGGAGATTCAAAAGACCCTTGCTTGAAGATTTTAGGTGAGCTCCTTTTCTAGTCCTACACAGGCAAAGTGTCTCCCGAGCAAAGGATGTCAACTCTGAAGGGTTTCTGTAGTGTAGTGGTTATCACGTTCGCCTCACACGCGAAAGGTCTCCGGTTTGAAACCGGGCAGAAACAGTGCTTACCTTTAACTTTTTCACAGTCAGGCAAACTCAAAGCTCTTGCCATGCCATGCTCCTCTATCAGCCGTGAGTGAAATCTGACAATACGAGGCACAGCTTAGTTGCTACACCTTCAATGTCATTTCTCTTTCTTTACTGTTTGTAAGTCGACCAGGAGATTCAAAAGACCCTTGCTTGAAGATTTTAGGTGAGCTCCTTTTCTAGTCCTACACAGGCAAAGTGTCTCCCGAGCAAAGGATGGCAACTCTGAAGGGTTTATATAGTCTAGTGGTTATCATGTTCGCCTTACACGCGAAAGGTCCCCGTTTTGAAACCGGGCAGAAACATAGTGCACACACTAGTGCTTTTTGCCACAGTTGATGCTTTCAGCAGTGATTTTCACCCATTGTACTTTAGCGTAGACTTTCGGTTTGCAAGGCACATGTAAAAAGCAAGAATGGGTTTCTGTAGTGTAGTGGTTATCACGTTCGCCTCACACTCGAAAGGTCCCCGGTTCGAAACCGGGCAGAAACAGTGCTTACCTTTAACTTTTTCACAGTCAGGCAAACTCAAAGCTCTTGCCATGCCATGCTCCTCTAGCAGCCGTAAGTGAAATCTGACAATACGAGGCACAGCTTAGTTGCTACACCTTCAATGTCATTTCTCTTTCTTTACTGTTTGTGAGTCGACCAGGAGATTCAAAAGATCCTTGCTTAAAGATTTTAGGTGAGCTCCTTTTCTAGTCCTACACAGGCAAAGTGTCTCCCGAGCAAAGGATGGCAACTCTGAAGGGTTTCTGTAGTGTAGTGGTTATCATGTTCGCCTTACACGCGAAAGGTCCCCGTTTCGAAACCGGGCAGAAACATAGTACACACGCTAGTGCTTTTTGCCACAGTTGTTGATGCTTTCAGCAGTGATTTTCACCCATTGTACTTTAGCGTAAACTTTCGGTTTGCAAGGCACACAAAAAAAAGCAAGAATGGGTTTCTGTAGTGTAGTGGTTATCACGTTTGCCTCACACGCGAAAGGTCCCCGGTTCGAAACCGGGAAGAAACAGTGCTTACCTTTAACTTTTTCACAGTCAGGCAAACTCAAAGCTCTTGCCATGCCATGCTCCTCTAGCAGCCGTGAGTGAAATCTGACAATACGAGGCATAGCTTAGTTGCTACACCTTCAATGTCATTTCTCTTTCTTTACTGTTTGTGAGTCGACCAGGAGATTCAAAAGACCCTTGCTTGAAGATTTTAGGTGAGCTCCTTTTCTAGTCCTACACAGGCAAAGTGTCTCCCGAGCAAAGGATGGCAACTCTGAAGGGTTTCTGTAGTGTAGTGGTTATCACGTTCGCCTCACACGCGAAAGGTCTCCGGTTTGAAACCGGGCAGAAACAGTGCTTACCTTTAACTTTTTCACAGTCAGGCAAACTCAAAGCTCTTGCCATGCCATGCTCCTCTATCAGCCGTGAGTGAAATCTGACAATACGAGGCACAGCTTAGTTGCTACACCTTCAATGTCATTTCTCTTTCTTTACTGTTTGTAAGTCGACCAGGAGATTCAAAAGACCCTTGCTTGAAGATTTTAGGTGAGCTCCTTTTCTAGTCCTACACAGGCAAAGTGTCTCCCGAGCAAAGGATGGCAACTCTGAAGGGTTTATATAGTCTAGTGGTTATCATGTTCGCCTTACACGCGAAAGGTCCCCGTTTTGAAACCGGGCAGAAACATAGTGCACACACTAGTGCTTTTTGCCACAGTTGATGCTTTCAGCAGTGATTTTCACCCATTGTACTTTAGCGTAGACTTTCGGTTTGCAAGGCACATGTAAAAAGCAAGAATGGGTTTCTGTAGTGTAGTGGTTATCACGTTCCCCTCACACTCGAAAGGTCCCCGGTTCGAAACCGGGCAGAAACAGTGCTTACCTTTAACTTTTTCACAGTCAGGCAAACTCAAAGCTCTTGCCATGCCATGCTCCTCTAGCAGCCGTAAGTGAAATCTGACAATACGAGGCACAGCTTAGTTGCTACACCTTCAATGTCATTTCTCTTTCTTTACTGTTTGTGAGTCGACCAGGAGATTCAAAAGATCCTTGCTTAAAGATTTTAGGTGAGCTCCTTTTCTAGTCCTACACAGGCAAAGTGTCTCCCGAGCAAAGGATGGCAACTCTGAAGGGTTTCTGTAGTGTAGTGGTTATCATGTTCGCCTTACACGCGAAAGGTCCCCGTTTCGAAACCGGGCAGAAACATAGTGCACACACTAGTGCTTTTTGCCACAGTTGTTGATGCTTTCAGCAGTGATTTTCACCCATTGTACTTTAGCGTAAACTTTCTGTTTGCAAGGCACACAAAAAAAGAAAGAATGGGTTTCTGTAGTGTAGTGGTTATCACGTTTGCCTTACATGCGAAAGGTCCCTGTTTCGAAACCGGGCAGAAACACAGTGCACACACTAGTGCTTTTTGCCACAGTTGTTGATGCTTTCAGCAGTGATTTTCACCCATTGTACTTTAGCGTAGACTTTCGGTTTGCAAGGCACATGTAAAAAGCAAGAATGTGTTTCTGTAGTGTAGTGGTTATCACGTTCGCCTCACACGCGAAAGGTCCCCGGTTCGAAACCGGGCAGAAACAGTGCGTGCCTTTAACTTTTTCACAGTCAGGCAAACTCAAAGCTCTTGCCATGCCATGCTCCTCTATCAGCCGTGAGTGAAATCTGACAATACGAGGCATAGCTTAGTTGCTACACCTTCAATGTCATTTCTCTTTCTTTACTGTTTGTGAGTCGACCAGGAGATTCAAAAGACCCTTGCTTGAAGATTTTAGGTGAGCTCCTTTTCTAGTCCTACACAGGCAACGTGTCTCCCGAGCAAAGGATGGCAACTCTGAAGGGTTTCTGTAGTGTAGTGGTTATCATGTTCGCCTTACACGCGAAAGGTCCCCGTTTCGAAACCGGGCAGAAACATAGTACACACGCTAGTGCTTTTTGCCACAGTTGTTGATGCTTTCAGCAGTGATTTTCACCCATTGTACTTTAGCGTAAACTTTCGGTTTGCAAGGCACACAAAAAAAGCAAGAATGGGTTACTGTAGTGTAGTGGTTATCACGTTTGCCTCACACGCGAAAGGTCCCCGGTTCGAAACCGGGAAGAAACAGTGCTTACCTTTAACTTTTTCACAGTCAGGCAAACTCAAAGCTCTTGCCATGCCATGCTCCTCTAGCAGCCGTAAGTGAAATCTGACAATACGAGGCACAGCTTACTTGCTACACCTTCAATGTCATTTCTCTTTCTTTACTGTTTGTGAGTCGACCAGGAGATTCAAAAGATCCTTGCTTAAAGATTTTAGGTGAGCTCCTTTTCTAGTCCTACACAGGCAAAGTGTCTCCCGAGCAAAGAATGGCAACTCTGAAGGGTTTCTGTAGTGTAGTGGTTATCATGTTCGCCTTACACGCGAAAGGTCCCCGTTTCGAAACCGGGCAGAAACATAGTGCACACACTAGTGCTTTTTGCCACAGTTGTTGATGCTTTCAGCAGTGATTTTCACCCATTGTACTTTAGCGTAAACTTTCGGTTTGCAAGGCACACAAAAAAAAAAAGAAAGAATGGGTTTCTGTAGTGTAGTGGTTATCACGTTTGCCTTACATGCGAAAGGTCCCTGTTTCGAAACCGGGCAGAAACACAGTGCACTCACTAGTGCTTTTTGCCACAGTTGTTGATGCTTTCAGCAGTGATTTTCACCCATTGTACTTTAGCGTAGACTTTCGGTTTGCAAGGCACATGTAAAAAGCAAGAATGTGTTTCTGTAGTGTAGTGGTTATCACGTTCGCCTCACACGCGAAAGGTCCCCGTTTCGAAACCGGGCAGAAACATAGTACACACGCTAGTGCTTTTTGCCACAGTTGTTGATGCTTTCAGCAGTGATTTTCACCCATTGTACTTTAGCGTAAACTTTCGGTTTGCAAGGCACACAAAAAAAAGCAAGAATGGGTTTCTGTAGTGTAGTGGTTATCACGTTTGCCTCACACGCGAAAGGTCCCCGGTTCGAAACCGGGAAGAAACAGTGCTTACCTTTAACTTTTTCACAGTCAGGCAAACTCAAAGCTCTTGCCATGCCATGCTCCTCTAGCAGCCGTGAGTGAAATCTGACAATACGAGGCATAGCTTAGTTGCTACACCTTCAATGTCATTTCTCTTTCTTTACTGTTTGTGAGTCGACCAGGAGATTCAAAAGACCCTTGCTTGAAGATTTTAGGTGAGCTCCTTTTCTAGTCCTACACAGGCAAAGTGTCTCCCGAGCAAAGGATGGCAACTCTGAAGGGTTTCTGTAGTGTAGTGGTTATCACGTTCGCCTCACACGCGAAAGGTCTCCGGTTTGAAACCGGTCAGAAACAGTGCTTACCTTTAACTTTTTCACAGTCAGGCAAACTCAAAGCTCTTGCCATGCCATGCTCCTCTATCAGCCGTGAGTGAAATCTGACAATACGAGGCACAGCTTATTTGCTACACCTTCAATGTCATTTCTCTTTCTTTACTGTTTGTAAGTCGACCAGGAGATTCAAAAGACCCTTGCTTGAAGATTTTAGGTGAGCTCCTTTTCTAGTCCTACACAGGCAAAGTGTCTCCCGAGCAAAGGATGGCAACTCTGAAGGGTTTATATAGTCTAGTGGTTATCATGTTCGCCTTACACGCGAAAGGTCCCCGTTTTGAAACCGGGCAGAAACATAGTGCACACACTAGTGCTTTTTGCCACAGTTGATGCTTTCAGCAGTGATTTTCACCCATTGTACTTTAGCGTAGACTTTCGGTTTGCAAGGCACATGCAAAAAGCAAGAATGGGTTTCTGTAGTGTAGTGGTTATCACGTTCGCCTCACACGCGAAAGGTCCCCGGTTCGAAACCGGGCAGAAACAGTGCTTACCTTTAACTTTTTCACAGTCAGGCAAACTCAAAGCTCTTGCCATGCCATGCTCCTCTATCAGCCGTGAGTGAAATCTGACAATACGAGGCATAGCTTAGTTGCTACACCTTCAATGTCATTTCTCTTTCTTTACTGTTTGTGAGTCGACCAGGAGATTCAAAAGACCCTTGCTTGAAGATTTTAGGTGAGCTCCTTTTCTAGTCCTACACAGGCAACGTGTCTCCCGAGCAAAGGATGGCAACTCTGAAGGGTTTCTGTAGTGTAGTGGTTATCATGTTCGCCTTACACGCGAAAGGTCCCCGTTTCGAAACCGGGCAGAAACATAGTACACACGCTAGTGCTTTTTGCCACAGTTGTTGATGCTTTCAGCAGTGATTTTCACCCATTGTACTTTAGCGTAAACTTTCGGTTTGCAAGGCACACAAAAAAAGCAAGAATTGGTTTCTGTAGTGTAGTGGTTATCACGTTCGCCTCACACGCGAAAGGTCCCCGGTTCGAAACCGGGCAGAAACAGTGCTTACCTTTAACTTTTTCACAGTCAGTCAAACTCAAAGCTCTTGCCATGCCATGCTCCTCTAGCAGCCGTGAGTGAAATCTGACAATACGAGGCATAGCTTAGTTGCTACACCTTCAATGTCATTTCTCTTTCTTTACTGTTTGTGAGTCGACCAGGAGATTCAAAAGACCCTTGCTTGAAGATTTTAGGTGAGCTCCTTTTCTAGTCCTACACAGGCAAAGTGTCTCCCGAGCAAAGGATGGCAACTCTGAAGGGTTTCTGTAGTGTAGTGGTTATCACGTTCGCCTCACACGCGAAAGGTCTCCGGTTTGAAACCGGGCAGAAACAGTGCTTACCTTTAACTTTTTCACAGTCAGGCAAACTCAAAGCTCTTGCCATGCCATGCTCCTCTATCAGCCGTGAGTGAAATCTGACAATACGAGGCACAGCTTATTTGCTACACCTTCAATGTCATTTCTCTTTCTTTACTGTTTGTAAGTCGACCAGGAGATTCAAAAGACCCTTGCTTGAAGATTTTAGGTGAGCTCCTTTTCTAGTCCTACACAGGCAAAGTGTCTCCCGAGCAAAGGATGGCAACTCTGAAGGGTTTATATAGTCTAGTGGTTATCATGTTCGCCTTACACGCGAAAGGTCCCCGTTTTGAAACCGGGCAGAAACATAGTGCACACACTAGTGCTTTTTGCCACAGTTGATGCTTTCAGCAGTGATTTTCACCCATTGTACTTTAGCGTAGACTTTCGGTTTGCAAGGCACATGTAAAAAGCAAGAATGGGTTTCTGTAGTGTAGTGGTTATCACGTTCGCCTCACACTCGAAAGGTCCCCGGTTCGAAACCGGGCAGAAACAGTGCTTACCTTTAACTTTTTCACAGTCAGGCAAACTCAAAGCTCTTGCCATGCCATGCTCCTCTAGCAGCCGTAAGTGAAATCTGACAATACGAGGCACAGCTTAGTTGCTACACCTTCAATGTCATTTCTCTTTCTTTACTGTTTGTGAGTCGACCAGGAGATTCAAAAGATCCTTGCTTAAAGATTTTAGGTGAGCTCCTTTTCTAGTCCTACACAGGCAAAGTGTCTCCCGAGCAAAGGATGTCAACTCTGAAGGGTTTCTGTAGTGTAGTGGTTATCACGTTCGCCTCACACGCGAAAGGTCTCCGGTTTGAAACCGGGCAGAAACAGTGCTTACCTTTAACTTTTTCACAGTCAGGCAAACTCAAAGCTCTTGCCATGCCATGCTCCTCTATCAGCCGTGAGTGAAATCTGACAATACGAGGCACAGCTTAGTTGCTACACCTTCAATGTCATTTCTCTTTCTTTACTGTTTGTAAGTCGACCAGGAGATTCAAAAGACCCTTGCTTGAAGATTTTAGGTGAGCTCCTTTTCTAGTCCTACACAGGCAAAGTGTCTCCCGAGCAAAGGATGGCAACTCTGAAGGGTTTATATAGTCTAGTGGTTATCATGTTCGCCTTACACGCGAAAGGTCCCCGTTTTGAAACCGGGCAGAAACATAGTGCACACACTAGTGCTTTTTGCCACAGTTGATGCTTTCAGCAGTGATTTTCACCCATTGTACTTTAGCGTAGACTTTCGGTTTGCAAGGCACATGTAAAAAGCAAGAATGGGTTTCTGTAGTGTAGTGGTTATCACGTTCGCCTCACACTCGAAAGGTCCCCGGTTCGAAACCGGGCAGAAACAGTGCTTACCTTTAACTTTTTCACAGTCAGGCAAACTCAAAGCTCTTGCCATGCCATGCTCCTCTAGCAGCCGTAAGTGAAATCTGACAATACGAGGCACAGCTTAGTTGCTACACCTTCAATGTCATTTCTCTTTCTTTACTGTTTGTGAGTCGACCAGGAGATTCAAAAGATCCTTGCTTAAAGATTTTAGGTGAGCTCCTTTTCTAGTCCTACACAGGCAAAGTGTCTCCCGAGCAAAGGATGGCAACTCTGAAGGGTTTCTGTAGTGTAGTGGTTATCATGTTCGCCTTACACGCGAAAGGTCCCCGTTTCGAAACCGGGCAGAAACATAGTACACACGCTAGTGCTTTTTGCCACAGTTGTTGATGCTTTCAGCAGTGATTTTCACCCATTGTACTTTAGCGTAAACTTTCGGTTTGCAAGGCACACAAAAAAAAGCAAGAATGGGTTTCTGTAGTGTAGTGGTTATCACGTTTGCCTCACACGCGAAAGGTCCCCGGTTCGAAACCGGGAAGAAACAGTGCTTACCTTTAACTTTTTCACAGTCAGGCAAACTCAAAGCTCTTGCCATGCCATGCTCCTCTAGCAGCCGTGAGAGAAATCTGACAATACGAGGCATAGCTTAGTTGCTACACCTTCAATGTCATTTCTCTTTCTTTACTGTTTGTGAGTCGACCAGGAGATTCAAAAGACCCTTGCTTGAAGATTTTAGGTGAGCTCCTTTTCTAGTCCTACACAGGCAAAGTGTCTCCCGAGCAAAGGATGGCAACTCTGAAGGGTTTCTGTAGTGTAGTGGTTATCACGTTCGCCTCACACGCGAAAGGTCTCCGGTTTGAAACCGGGCAGAAACAGTGCTTACCTTTAACTTTTTCACAGTCAGGCAAACTCAAAGCTCTTGCCATGCCATGCTCCTCTATCAGCCGTGAGTGAAATCTGACAATACGAGGCACAGCTTATTTGCTACACCTTCAATGTCATTTCTCTTTCTTTACTGTTTGTAAGTCGACCAGGAGATTCAAAAGACCCTTGCTTGAAGATTTTAGGTGAGCTCCTTTTCTAGTCCTACACAGGCAAAGTGTCTCCCGAGCAAAGGATGGCAACTCTGAAGGGTTTATATAGTCTAGTGGTTATCATGTTCGCCTTACACGCGAAAGGTCCCCGTTTTGAAACCGGGCAGAAACATAGTGCACACACTAGTGCTTTTTGCCACAGTTGATGCTTTCAGCAGTGATTTTCACCCATTGTACTTTAGCGTAGACTTTCGGTTTGCAAGGCACATGCAAAAAGCAAGAATGGGTTTCTGTAGTGTAGTGGTTATCACGTTCGCCTCACACGCGAAAGGTCCCCGGTTCGAAACCGGGCAGAAACAGTGCTTACCTTTAACTTTTTCACAGTCAGGCAAACTCAAAGCTCTTGCCATGCCATGCTCCTCTATCAGCCGTGAGTGAAATCTGACAATACGAGGCATAGCTTAGTTGCTACACCTTCAATGTCATTTCTCTTTCTTTACTGTTTGTGAGTCGACCAGGAGATTCAAAAGACCCTTGCTTGAAGATTTTAGGTGAGCTCCTTTTCTAGTCCTACACAGGCAACGTGTCTCCCGAGCAAAGGATGGCAACTCTGAAGGGTTTCTGTAGTGTAGTGGTTATCATGTTCGCCTTACACGCGAAAGGTCCCCGTTTCGAAACCGGGCAGAAACATAGTACACACGCTAGTGCTTTTTGCCACAGTTGTTGATGCTTTCAGCAGTGATTTTCACCCATTGTACTTTAGCGTAAACTTTCGGTTTGCAAGGCACACAAAAAAAGCAAGAATTGGTTTCTGTAGTGTAGTGGTTATCACGTTCGCCTCACACGCGAAAGGTCCCCGGTTCGAAACCGGGCAGAAACAGTGCTTACCTTTAACTTTTTCACAGTCAGTCAAACTCAAAGCTCTTGCCATGCCATGCTCCTCTAGCAGCCGTGAGTGAAATCTGACAATACGAGGCATAGCTTAGTTGCTACACCTTCAATGTCATTTCTCTTTCTTTACTGTTTGTGAGTCGACCAGGAGATTCAAAAGACCCTTGCTTGAAGATTTTAGGTGAGCTCCTTTTCTAGTCCTACACAGGCAAAGTGTCTCCCGAGCAAAGGATGGCAACTCTGAAGGGTTTCTGTAGTGTAGTGGTTATCACGTTCGCCTCACACGCGAAAGGTCTCCGGTTTGAAACCGGGCAGAAACAGTGCTTACCTTTAACTTTTTCACAGTCAGGCAAACTCAAAGCTCTTGCCATGCCATGCTCCTCTATCAGCCGTGAGTGAAATCTGACAATACGAGGCACAGCTTAGTTGCTACACCTTCAATGTCATTTCTCTTTCTTTACTGTTTGTAAGTCGACCAGGAGATTCAAAAGACCCTTGCTTGAAGATTTTAGGTGAGCTCCTTTTCTAGTCCTACACAGGCAAAGTGTCTCCCGAGCAAAGGATGGCAACTCTGAAGGGTTTATGTAGTCTAGTGGTTATCATGTTCGCCTTACACGCGAAAGGTCCCCGTTTTGAAACCGGGCAGAAACATAGTGCACACACTAGTGCTTTTTGCCACATTTGTTGATGCTTTCAGCAGTGATTTTCACCCATTGTACTTTAGCGTAAACTTTCGGTTTGCAAGGCACACAAAAAAAAGCAAGAATGGGTTTCTGTAGTGTAGTGGTTATCACGTTTGCCTTACATGCGAAAGGTCCCCGTTTCGAAACCGGGCAGAAACACAGTGCACACACTAGTGCTTTTTGCCACAGTTGTTGATGCTTTCAGCAGTGATTTTCACCCATTGTACTTTAGCGTAGACTTTCGGTTTGCAAGGCACATGTAAAAAGCAAGAATGGGTTTCTGTAGTGTAGTGGTTATCACGTTCGCCTCACACTCGAAAGGTCCCCGGTTCGAAACCGGGCAGAAACAGTGCTTACCTTTAACTTTTTCACAGTCAGGCAAACTCAAAGCTCTTGCCATGCCATGCTCCTCTAGCAGCCGTAAGTGAAATCTGACAATACGAGGCACAGCTTAGTTGCTACACCTTCAATGTCATTTCTCTTTCTTTACTGTTTGTGAGTCGACCAGGAGATTCAAAAGATCCTTGCTTTATGCTTTTAGGTGAGCTCCTTTTCTAGTCCTACACAGGCAAAGTGTCTCCCGAGCAAAGGATGGCAACTCTGAAGGGTTTCTGTAGTGTAGTGGTTATCATGTTCGCCTTACACGCGAAAGGTCCCCGTTTCGAAACCGGGCAGAAACATAGTGCACACACTAGTGCTTTTTGCCACAGTTGTTGATGCTTTCAGCAGTGATTTTCACCCATTGTACTTTAGCGTAAACTTTCGGTTTGCAAGGCACACAAAAAAAGAAAGAATGGGTTTCTGTAGTGTAGTGGTTATCACGTTTGCCTTACATGCGAAAGGTCCCTGTTTCGAAACCGGGCAGAAACACAGTGCACACACTAGTGCTTTTTGCCACAGTTGTTGATGCTTTCAGCAGTGATTTTCACCCATTGTACTTTAGCGTAGACTTTCGGTTTGCAAGGCACATGTAAAAAGCAAGAATGTGTTTCTGTAGTGTAGTGGTTATCACGTTCGCCTCACACGCGAAAGGTCCCCGGTTCGAAACCGGGCAGAAACAGTGCTTACCTTTAACTTTTTCACAGTCAGGCAAACTCAAAGCTCTTGCCATGCCATGCTCCTCTAGCAGCCGTAAGTGAAATCTGACAATACGAGGCACAGCTTAGTTGCTACACCTTCAATGTCATTTCTCTTTCTTCACTGTTTGTGAGTCGACCAGGAGATTCAAAAGATCCTTGCTTAAAGATTTTAGGTGAGCTCCTTTTCTAGTCTTACACAGGCAAAGTGTCTCCCGAGCAAAGGATGGCAACTCTGAAGGGTTTCTGTAGTGTAGTGGTTATCATGTTCGCCTTACACGCGAAAGGTCCCCGTTTCGAAACCGGGCAGAAACATAGTGCACACACTAGTGCTTTTTGCCACAGTTGTTGATGCTTTCAGCAGTGATTTTCACCCATTGTACTTTAGCGTAAACTTTCGGTTTGCAAGGCACACAAAAAAAAAGCAAGAATGGGTTTCTGTAGTGTAGTGGTTATCACGTTTGCCTTACATGCGAAAGGTCCCCGTTTCGAAACCGGGCAGAAACACAGTGCACACACTAGTGCTTTTTGCCACAGTTGTTGATGCTTTCAGCAGTGATTTTCACCCATTGTACTTTAGCGTAGACTTTCGGTTTGCAAGGCACATGCAAAAAGCAAGAATGGGTTTCTGTAGTGTAGTGGTTATCACGTTCGCCTCACACGCGAAAGGTCCCCGGTTCGAAACCGGGCAGAAAAAGTGCTTACCTTTAACTTTTTCACAGTCAGGCAAACTCAAAGCTCTTGCCATGCCATGCTCCTCTAGCAGCCGTGAGTGAAATCTGACAATACGAGGCATAGCTTAGTTGCTACACCTTCAATGTCATTTCTCTTTCTTTACTGTTTGTGAGTCGACCAGGAGATTCAAAAGACCCTTGCTTGAAGATTTTAGGTGAGCTCCTTTTCTAGTCCTACACAGGCAAAGTGTCTCCCGAGCAAAGGATGGCAACTCTGAAGGGTTTCTGTAGTGTAGTGGTTATCATGTACGCCTTACACGCGAAAGGTCCCCGTTTCGAAACCGGGCAGAAACATAATGCACACACTAGTGCTTTTTGCCACAGTTGTTGATGCTTTCAGCAGTGATTTTCACCCATTGTACTTTAGCGTAAACTTTCAGCTTGCAAGGCACACAAAAAAAGCAAGATTGGGTTTCTGTAGTGTAGTGGTTATCACGTTCGCCTTACACGCGAAAGGTCCTCGGTTCGAAACCGGGCAGAAACAGTGCTTACCTTTAACTTTTTCACAGTCAGGCAAACTCAAAGCTCTTGCCATGCCATGCTCCTCTAGCAGCCGTAAGTGAAATCTGACAATACGAGGCACAGCTTAGTTGCTACACCTTCAATGTCATTTCTCTTTCTTTACTGTTTGTGAGTCGACCAGGAGATTCAAAAGACCCTTGCTTGAAGATTTTAGGTGAGCTCCTTTTCTAGTCCTACACAGGCAAAGTGTCTCCCGAGCAAAGGATGTCAACTCTGAAGGGTTTCTGTAGTGTAGTGGTTATCACGTTCGCCTTACACGCGAAAGGTCCCCGTTTCGAAACCGGGCAGAAACACAGTGCACACACTAGTGCTCTTTGCCACAGTTGTTGATGCTTTCAGCAGTTATTTTCACTCATTGTACTTTAGCGTAGACTTTCGGTTTGCAAGGCACATGCTAAAAGCAAGAATGGGTTTCTGTAGTGTAGTGGTTATCACGTTCGCCTCACACGCGAAAGGTCCCCGGTTCGAAACCGGGCAGAAACAGTGCTTACCTTTAACTTTTTCACAGTCAGGCAAACTCAAAGCTCTTGCCATGCCATGCTCCTCTAGCAGCCGTAAGTGAAATCTGACAATACGAGGCACAGCTTAGTTGCTACACCTTCAATGTCATTTCTCTTTCTTTACTGTTTGTGAGTCGACCAGGAGATTCAAAAGACCCTTGCTTGAAGATTTTAGGTGAGCTCCTTTTCTAGTCCTACACAGGCAAAGTGTCTCCCGAGCAAAGGATGGCAACTCTGAAGGGTTTCTGTAGTGTAGTGATTATCATGTACGCCTTACACGCGAAAGGTCCCCGTTTCGAAACCGGGCAGAAACATAATGCACACACTAGTGCTTTTTGCCACAGTTGTTGATGCTTTAAGCAGTGATTTTCACCCATTGTACTTTAGCGTAGACTTTCAGCT
Source organism: Pelophylax lessonae (assembly GCF_965119305.1). Classification (NCBI taxonomy): domain Eukaryota; kingdom Metazoa; phylum Chordata; class Amphibia; order Anura; family Ranidae; genus Pelophylax; species Pelophylax lessonae. The sequence continues at coordinate 292,496,867 of NC_138771.1, read as the reverse complement.
TGCAAGGCACACAAAAAAAGCAAGAATGGGTTTCTGTAGTGTAGTGGTTATCACGTTCGCCTTACACGCGAAAGGTCCTCGGTTCGAAACCGGGCAGAAACAGTGCTTACCTTTAACTTTTTCACAGTCAGGCAAACTCAAAGCTCTTGCCATGCCATGCTCCTCTAGCAGCCGTGAGTGAAATCTGACAATACAAGGCACAGCTTAGTTGCTACACCTTCAATGTCATTTCTCTTTCTTTACTGTTTGTGAGTCGACCAGGAGATTCAAAAGACCCTTGCTTGAAGATTTTAGGTGAGCTCCTTTTCTAGTCCTACACAGGCAAATTGTCTCCCGAGCAAAGGATGGCAACTCTGAAGGGTTTCTGTAGTGTAGTGGTTATCACGTTCGCCTTACACGCGAAAGGTCCCCGTTTCGAAACCGGGCAGAAACACAGTGCACACACTAGTGCTCTTTGCCACAGTTGTTGATGCTTTCAGCAGTTATTTTCTCTCATTGTACTTTAGCGTAGACTTTCGGTTTGCAAGGCACATGCAAAAAGCAAGAATGGGTTTCTGTAGTGTAGTGGTTATCACGTTCGCCTCACACGCGAAAGGTCCCCGGTTCGAAACCGGGCAGAAACAGTGCTTACCTTTAACTTTTTCACAGTCAGGCAAACTCAAAGCTCTTGCCATGCCATGCTCCTCTAGCAGCCGTGAGTGAAATCTGACAATACAAGGCACAGCTTAGTTGCTACACCTTCAATGTCATTTCTCTTTCTTTACTGTTTGTGAGTCGACCAGGAGATTCAAAAGACCCTTGCTTGAAGATTTTAGGTGAGCTCCTTTTCTAGTCCTACACAGGCAAATTGTCTCCCGAGCAAAGGATGGCAACTCTGAAGGGTTTCTGTAGTGTAGTGGTTATCACGTTCGCCTTACACGCGAAAGGTCCCCGTTTCGAAACCTGGCAGAAACACAGTGCACACACTAGTGCTCTTTGCCACAGTTGTTGATGCTTTCAGCAGTGATTTTCACCCATTGTACTTTAGCGTAGACTTTCGGTTTGCAAGGCACATGAAAAAGCAAGAATGGGTTTCTGTAGTGTAGTGGTTATCACGTTCGCCTTACACGCGAAAGGTCCCCGTTTCGAAACCAGGCAGAAACACCTTTAACTTTTTCACAGTCAGGCAAACTCAAAGCTCTTGCCATGCCATGCTCCTCTAGCAGCCGTGAGTGAAATCTGACAATACGAGGCATAGCTTAGTTGCTACACCTTCAATGTCATTTCTCTTTCTTTACTGTTTGTGAGTCGACCAGGAGATTCAAAAGACCCTTGCTTGAAGATTTTAGGTGAGCTCCTTTTCTAGTCCTACACAGGCAAAGTGTCTCCCGAGCAAAGGATGGCAACTCTGAAGGGTTTCTGTAGTGTAGTGGTTATCACGTTCGCCTTACACGCGAAAGGTCCCCGTTTCGAAACCGGGCAGAAACACAGTGCACACACTAGTGCTCTTTGCCACAGTTGTTGATGCTTTCAGCAGTTATTTTCTCTCATTGTACTTTAGCGTAGACTTTCGGTTTGCAAGGCACATGCAAAAAGCAAGAATGGGTTTCTGTAGTGTAGTGGTTATCACGTTCGCCTCACACGCGAAAGGTCCCCGGTTCGAAACCGGGCAGAAACAGTGCTTACCTTTAACTTTTTCACAGTCAGGCAAACTCAAAGCTCTTGCCATGCCATGCTCCTCTAGCAGCCGTGAGTGAAATCTGACAATACGAGGCATAGCTTAGTTGCTACACCTTCAATGTCATTTCTCTTTCTTTACTGTTTGTGAGTCGACCAGGAGATTCAAAAGACCCTTGCTTGAAGATTTTAGGTGAGCTCCTTTTCTAGTCCTACACAGGCAAAGTGTCTCCCGAGCAAAGGATGGCAACTCTGAAGGGTTTCTGTAGTGTAGTGGTTATCATGTACGCCTTACACGCGAAAGGTCCCCGTTTCGAAACCGGGCAGAAACATAATGCACACACTAGTGCTTTTTGCCACAGTTGTTGATGCTTTCAGCAGTGATTTTCACCCATTGTACTTTAGCGTAAACTTTCAGCTTGCAAGGCACACAAAAAAAGCAAGATTGGGTTTCTGTAGTGTAGTGGTTATCACGTTCGCCTTACACGCGAAAGGTCCTCGGTTCGAAACCGGGCAGAAACAGTGCTTACCTTTAACTTTTTCACAGTCAGGCAAACTCAAAGCTCTTGCCATGCCATGCTCCTCTAGCAGCCGTAAGTGAAATCTGACAATACGAGGCACAGCTTAGTTGCTACACCTTCAATGTCATTTCTCTTTCTTTACTGTTTGTGAGTCGACCAGGAGATTCAAAAGACCCTTGCTTGAAGATTTTAGGTGAGCTCCTTTTCTAGTCCTACACAGGCAAAGTGTCTCCCGAGCAAAGGATGTCAACTCTGAAGGGTTTCTGTAGTGTAGTGGTTATCACGTTCGCCTTACACGCGAAAGGTCCCCGTTTCGAAACCGGGCAGAAACACAGTGCACACACTAGTGCTCTTTGCCACAGTTGTTGATGCTTTCAGCAGTTATTTTCACTCATTGTACTTTAGCGTAGACTTTCGGTTTGCAAGGCACATGCTAAAAGCAAGAATGGGTTTCTGTAGTGTAGTGGTTATCACGTTCGCCTCACACGCGAAAGGTCCCCGGTTCGAAACCGGGCAGAAACAGTGCTTACCTTTAACTTTTTCACAGTCAGGCAAACTCAAAGCTCTTGCCATGCCATGCTCCTCTAGCAGCCGTAAGTGAAATCTGACAATACGAGGCACAGCTTAGTTGCTACACCTTCAATGTCATTTCTCTTTCTTTACTGTTTGTGAGTCGACCAGGAGATTCAAAAGACCCTTGCTTGAAGATTTTAGGTGAGCTCCTTTTCTAGTCCTACACAGGCAAAGTGTCTCCCGAGCAAAGGATGGCAACTCTGAAGGGTTTCTGTAGTGTAGTGGTTATCATGTACGCCTTACACGCGAAAGGTCCCCGTTTCGAAACCGGGCAGAAACATAATGCACACACTAGTGCTTTTTGCCACAGTTGTTGATGCTTTAAGCAGTGATTTTCACCCATTGTACTTTAGCGTAGACTTTCAGCTTGCAAGGCACACAAAAAAAGCAAGAATGGGTTTCTGTAGTGTAGTGGTTATCACGTTCGCCTTACACGCGAAAGGTCCTCGGTTCGAAACCGGGCAGAAACAGTGCTTACCTTTAACTTTTTCACAGTCAGGCAAACTCAAAGCTCTTGCCATGCCATGCTCCTCTAGCAGCCGTGAGTGAAATCTGACAATACAAGGCACAGCTTAGTTGCTACACCTTCAATGTCATTTCTCTTTCTTTACTGTTTGTGAGTCGACCAGGAGATTCAAAAGACCCTTGCTTGAAGATTTTAGGTGAGCTCCTTTTCTAGTCCTACACAGGCAAATTGTCTCCCGAGCAAAGGATGGCAACTCTGAAGGGTTTCTGTAGTGTAGTGGTTATCACGTTCGCCTTACACGCGAAAGGTCCCCGTTTCGAAACCGGGCAGAAACACAGTGCACACACTAGTGCTCTTTGCCACAGTTGTTGATGCTTTCAGCAGTGATTTTCACCCATTGTACTTTAGCGTAGACTTTCGGTTTGCAAGGCACATGAAAAAGCAAGAATGGGTTTCTGTAGTGTAGTGGTTATCATGTACGCCTTACACGCGAAAGGTCCCCGTTTCGAAACCGTGCAGAAACACAGTGCACACACTAGTGCTTTTTGCCCCAGTTGTTGATGCTTTCAGCAGTGATTTTCACCCATTGTACTTTAGCGTAGACTTTCGGTTTGCAAGGCACATGTAAAAAGCAAGAATGGGTTTCTGTAGTGTAGTGGTTATCACGTTCGCCTAACACGCGAAAGGTCCCCGGTTCGAAACCGGGCAGAAACAGTGCTTACCTTTAACTTTTTCACAGTCAGGCAAACTCAAAGCTCTTGCCATGCCATGCTCCTCTAGCAGCCGTGAGTGAAATCTGACAATACAAGGCACAGCTTAGTTGCTACACCTTCAATGTCATTTCTCTTTCTTTACTGTTTGTGAGTCGACCAGGAGATTCAAAAGACCCTTGCTTGAAGATTTTAGGTGAGCTCCTTTTCTAGTCCTACACAGGCAAATTGTCTCCCGAGCAAAGGATGGCAACTCTGAAGGGTTTCTGTAGTGTAGTGGTTATCACGTTCGCCTTACACGCGAAAGGTCCCCGTTTCGAAACCGGGCAGAAACACAGTGCACACACTAGTGCTCTTTGCCACAGTTGTTGATGCTTTCAGCAGTGATTTTCACCCATTGTACTTTAGCGTAGACTTTCGGTTTGCAAGGCACATGAAAAAGCAAGAATGGGTTTCTGTAGTGTAGTGGTTATCATGTACGCCTTACACGCGAAAGGTCCCCGTTTCGAAACCGGGCAGAAACACAGTGCACACACTAGTGCTTTTTGCCCCAGTTGTTGATGCTTTCAGCAGTGATTTTCACCCATTGTACTTTAGCGTAGACTTTCGGTTTGCAAGGCACATGTAAAAAGCAAGAATGGGTTTCTGTAGTGTAGTGGTTATCACGTTCGCCTAACACGCGAAAGGTCCCCGGTTCGAAACCGGGCAGAAACAGTGCTTACCTTTAACTTTTTCACAGTCAGGCAAACTCAAAGCTCTTGCCATGCCATGCTCCTCTAGCAGCCGTGAGTGAAATCTGACAATACAAGGCACAGCTTAGTTGCTACACCTTCAATGTCATTTCTCTTTCTTTACTGTTTGTGAGTCGACCAGGAGATTCAAAAGACCCTTGCTTGAAGATTTTAGGTGAGCTCCTTTTCTAGTCCTACACAGGCAAAGTGTCTCCCGAGCAAAGGATGGCAACTCTGAAGGGTTTCTGTAGTGTAGTGGTTATCACGTTCGCCTTACACGCGAAAGGTCCCCGTTTCGAAACCGGGCAGAAACACAGTGCACACACTAGTGCTCTTTGCCACAGTTGTTGATGCTTTCAGCAGTGATTTTCACCCATTGTACTTTAGCGTAGACTTTCGGTTTGCAAGGCACATGAAAAAGCAAGAATGGGTTTCTGTAGTGTAGTGGTTATCATGTACGCCTTACACACGAAAGGTCCCCGTTTCGAAACCGGGCAGAAACATAATGCACACACTAGTGCTTTTTGCCACAGTTGTTGATGCTTTCAGCAGTGATTTTCACCCATTGTACTTTAGCGTAAACTTTCGGCTTGCAAGGCACACAAAAAAAGCAAGAATGGGTTTCTGTAGTGTAGTGGTTATCACGTTCGCCTTACACGCGAAAGGTCCTCGGTTCGAAACCGGGCAGAAACAGTGCTTACCTTTAACTTTTTCACAGTCAGGCAAACTCAAAGCTCTTGCCATGCCATGCTCCTCTAGCAGCCGTGAGTGAAATCTGACAATACGAGGCATAGCTTAGTTGCTACACCTTCAATGTCATTTCTCTTTCTTTACTGTTTGTGAGTCGACCAGGAGATTCAAAAGACCCTTGCTTGAAGATTTTAGGTGAGCTCCTTTTCTAGTCCTACACAGGCAAAGTGTCTCCCGAGCAAAGGATGGCAACTCTGAAGGGTTTCTGTAGTGTAGTGGTTATCATGTACGCCTTACACGCGAAAGGTCCCCGTTTCAAAACCGGGCAGAAACATAATGCACACACTAGTGCTTTTTGCCACAGTTGTTGATGCTTTCAGCAGTGATTTTCACCCATTGTACTTTAGCGTAAACTTTCAGCTTGCAAGGCACACAAAAAAAGCAAGAATGGGTTTCTGTAGTGTAGTGGTTATCACGTTCGCCTTACATGCGAAAGGTCCTCGGTTCGAAACCGGGCAGAAACAGTGCTTACCTTTAACTTTTTCACAGTCAGGCAAACTCAAAGCTCTTGCCATGCCATGCTCCTCTAGCAGCCGTGAGTGAAATCTGACAATACAAGGCACAGCTTAGTTGCTACACCTTCAATGTCATTTCTCTTTCTTTACTGTTTGTGAGTCGACCAGGAGATTCAAAAGACCCTTGCTTGAAGATTTTAGGTGAGCTCCTTTTCTAGTCCTACACAGGCAAAGTGTCTCCCGAGCAAAGGATGGCAACTCTGAAGGGTTTCTGTAGTGTAGTGGTTATCACGTTCGCCTTACACGTGAAAGGTCCCCGTTTCGAAACCGGGCAGAAACACAGTGCACACACTAGTGCTCTTTGCCACAGTTGTTGATGCTTTCAGCAGTGATTTTCACCCATTGTACTTTAGCGTAGACTTTCGGTTTGCAAGGCACATGTAAAAAGCAAGAATGGGTTTCTGTAGTGTAGTGGTTATCATGTACGCCTTACACGCGAAAGGTCCCCGTTTCGAAACCGGGCAGAAACAGTGCTTACCTTTAACTTTTTCACAGTCAGGCAAACTCAAAGCTCTTGCCATGCCATGCTCCTCTAGCAGCCGTGAGTGAAATCTGACAATACGAGGCATAGCTTAGTTGCTACAGCTTCAATGTCATTTCTCTTTCTTTACTGTTTGTGAGTCGACCAGGAGATTCAAAAGACCCTTGCTTGAAGATTTTAGGTGAGCTCCTTTTCTAGTCCTACACAGGCAAAGTGTCTCCCGAGCAAAGGATGGCAACTCTGAAGGGTTTCTGTAGTGTAGTGGTTATCATGTACGCCTTACACGCGAAAGGTCCCCGTTTCGAAACCGGGCAGAAACATAATGCACACACTAGTGCTTTTTGCCACAGTTGTTGATGCTTTAAGCAGTGATTTTCACCCATTGTACTTTAGCGTAAACTTTCAGCTTGCAAGGCACACAAAAAAAGCAAGAATGGGTTTCTGTAGTGTAGTGGTTATCACGTTCGCCTTACACGCGAAAGGTCCTCGGTTCGAAACCGGGCAGAAACAGTGCTTACTTTTAACTTTTTCACAGTCAGGCAAACTCAAAGCTCTTGCCATGCCATGCTCCTCTAGCAGCCGTGAGTGAAATCTGACAATACAAGGCACAGCTTAGTTGCTACACCTTCAATGTCATTTCTCTTTCTTTACTGTTTGTGAGTCGACCAGGAGATTCAAAAGACCCTTGCTTGAAGATTTTAGGTGAGCTCCTTTTCTAGTCCTACACAGGCAAAGTGTCTCCCGAGCAAAGGATGGCAACTCTGAAGGGTTTCTGTAGTGTAGTGGTTATCACGTTCGCCTTACACGTGAAAGGTCCCCGTTTCGAAACCGGGCAGAAACTCAGTGCACACACTAGTGCTCTTTGCCACAGTTGTTGATGCTTTCAGCAGTGATTTTCACCCATTGTACTTTAGCGTAGACTTTCGGTTTGCAAGGCACATGTAAAAAGCAAGAATGGGTTTCTGTAGTGTAGTGGTTATCATGTACGCCTTACACGCGAAAGGTCCCCGTTTCGAAACCGGGCAGAAACAGTGCTTACCTTTAACTTTTTCACAGTCAGGCAAACTCAAAGCTCTTGCCATGCCATGCTCCTCTAGCAGCCGTGAGTGAAATCTGACAATACGAGGCATAGCTTAGTTGCTACACCTTCAATGTCATTTCTCTTTCTTTACTGTTTGTGAGTCGACCAGGAGATTCAAAAGACCCTTGCTTGAAGATTTTAGGTGAGCTCCTTTTCTAGTCCTACACAGGCAAAGTGTCTCCCGAGCAAAGGATGGCAACTCTGAAGGGTTTCTGTAGTGTAGTGGTTATCATGTACGCCTTACACGCGAAAGGTCCCCGTTTCGAAACCGGGCAGAAACATAATGCACACACTAGTGCTTTTTGCCACAGTTGTTGATGCTTTAAGCAGTGATTTTCACCCATTGTACTTTAGCGTAAACTTTCAGCTTGCAAGGCACACAAAAAAAGCAAGAATGGGTTTCTGTAGTGTAGTGGTTATCACGTTCGCCTTACACGCGAAAGGTCCTCGGTTCGAAACCGGGCAGAAACAGTGCTTACTTTTAACTTTTTCACAGTCAGGCAAACTCAAAGCTCTTGCCATGCCATGCTCCTCTAGCAGCCGTGAGTGAAATCTGACAATACAAGGCACAGCTTAGTTGCTACACCTTCAATGTCATTTCTCTTTCTTTACTGTTTGTGAGTCGACCAGGAGATTCAAAAGACCCTTGCTTGAAGATTTTAGGTGAGCTCCTTTTCTAGTCCTACACAGGCAAAGTGTCTCCCGAGCAAAGGATGGCAACTCTGAAGGGTTTCTGTAGTGTAGTGGTTATCACGTTCGCCTTACACGCGAAAGGTCCCCGTTTCGAAACCGGGCAGAAACACAGTGCACACACTAGTGCTCTTTGCCACAGTTGTTGATGCTTTCAGCAGTGATTTTCACCCATTGTACTTTAGCGTAGACTTTCGGTTTGCAAGGCACATGAAAAAGCAAGAATGGGTTTCTGTAGTGTAGTGGTTATCATGTACGCCTTACACGCGAAAGGTCCCCGTTTCGAAACCGGGCAGAAACATAATGCACACACTAGTGCTTTTTGCCACAGTTGTTGATGCTTTCAGCAGTGATTTTCACCCATTGTACTTTAGCGTAAACTTTCGGCTTGCAAGGCACACAAAAAAAGCAAGAATGGGTTTCTGTAGTGTAGTGGTTATCACGTTCGCCTTACACGCGAAAGGTCCTCGGTTCGAAACCGGGCAGAAACAGTGCTTACCTTTAACTTTTTCACAGTCAGGCAAACTCAAAGCTCTTGCCATGCCATGCTCCTCTAGCAGCCGTGAGTGAAATCTGACAATACGAGGCATAGCTTAGTTGCTACACCTTCAATGTCATTTCTCTTTCTTTACTGTTTGTGAGTCGACCAGGAGATTCAAAAGACCCTTGCTTGAAGATTTTAGGTGAGCTCCTTTTCTAGTCCTACACAGGCAAAGTGTCTCCCGAGCAAAGGATGGCAACTCTGAAGGGTTTCTGTAGTGTAGTGGTTATCATGTACGCCTTACACGCGAAAGGTCCCCGTTTCAAAACCGGGCAGAAACATAATGCACACACTAGTGCTTTTTGCCACAGTTGTTGATGCTTTCAGCAGTGATTTTCACCCATTGTACTTTAGCGTAAACTTTCGGCTTGCAAGGCACACAAAAAAAGCAAGAATGGGTTTCTGTAGTGTAGTGGTTATCACGTTCGCCTTACACGCGAAAGGTCCTCGGTTCGAAACCGGGCAGAAACAGTGCTTACCTTTAACTTTTTCACAGTCAGGCAAACTCAAAGCTCTTGCCATGCCATGCTCCTCTAGCAGCCGTGAGTGAAATCTGACAATACAAGGCACAGCTTAGTTGCTACACCTTCAATGTCATTTCTCTTTCTTTAATGTTTGTGAGTCGACCAGGAGATTCAAAAGACCCTTGCTTGAAGATTTTAGGTGAGCTCCTTTTCTAGTCCTACACAGGCAAAGTGTCTCCCGAGCAAAGGATGGCAACTCTGAAGGGTTTCTGTAGTGTAGTGGTTATCATGTACGCCTTACACGCGAAAGGTCCCCGTTTCGAAACCGGGCAGAAACATAATGCACACACTAGTGCTTTTTGCCACAGTTGTTGATGCTTTAAGCAGTGATTTTCACCCATTGTACTTTAGCGTAAACTTTCAGCTTGCAAGGCACACAATAAAAGCAAGAATGGGTTTCTGTAGTGTAGTGGTTATCACGTTCGCCTTACACGCGAAAGGTCCTCGGTTCGAAACCGGGCAGAAACAGTGCTTACCTTTAACTTTTTCACAGTCAGGCAAACTCAAAGCTCTTGCCATGCCATGCTCCTCTAGCAGCCGTGAGTGAAATCTGACAATACAAGGCACAGCTTAGTTGCTACACCTTCAATGTCATTTCTCTTTCTTTACTGTTTGTGAGTCGACCAGGAGATTCAAAAGACCCTTGCTTGAAGATTTTAGGTGAGCTCCTTTTCTAGTCCTACATAGGCAAAGTGTCTCCCGAGCAAAGGATGGCAACTCTGAAGGATTTCTGTAGTGTAGTGGTTATCACGTTCGCCTTACACGCGAAAGGTCCCCGTTTCGAAACCGGGCAGAAACACAGTGCACACACTAGTGCTCTTTGCCACAGTTGTTGATGCTTTCAGCAGTGATTTTCACCCATTGTACTTTAGCGTAGACTTTCGGTTTGCAAGGCACATGAAAAAGCAAGAATGGGTTTCTGTAGTGTAGTGGTTATCATGTACGCCTTACACGCGAAAGGTCCCCGTTTCAAAACCGGGCAGAAACATAATGCACACACTAGTGCTTTTTGCCACAGTTGTTGATGCTTTCAGCAGTGATTTTCACCCATTGTACTTTAGCGTAAACTTTCAGCTTGCAAGGCACACAAAAAATGCAAGAATGGGTTTCTGTAGTGTAGTGGTTATCACGTTCGCCTTACACGCGAAAGGTCCTCGGTTCGAAACCGGGCAGAAACAGTGCTTACCTTTAACTTTTTCACAGTCAGGCAAACTCAAAGCTCTTGCCATGCCATGCTCCTCTAGCAGCCGTGAGTGAAATCTGACAATACAAGGCACAGCTTAGTTGCTACACCTTCAATGTCATTTCTCTTTCTTTACTGTTTGTGAGTCGACCAGGAGATTCAAAAGACCCTTGCTTGAGGATTTTAGGTGAGCTCCTTTTCTAGTCCTACACAGGCAAAGTGTCTCCCGAGCAAAGGATGGCAACTCTGAAGGGTTTCTGTAGTGTAGTGGTTATCACGTTCGCCTTACACGCGAAAGGTCCCCGTTTCGAAACCGGGCAGAAACATAATGCACACACTAGTGCTTTTTGCCCCAGTTGTTGATGCTTTAAGCAGTTATTTTCACCCATTGTACTTTAGCGTAGACTTTCGGTTTGCAAGGCACATGTAAAAAGCAAGAATGGGTTTCTGTAGTGTAGTGGTTATCACGTTCGCCTAACACGCGAAAGGTCCCCGGTTCGAAACCGGGCAGAAACAGTGCTTACCTTTAACTTTTTCACAGTCAGGCAAACTCAAAGCTCTTGCCATGCCATGCTCCTCTAGCAGCCGTGAGTGAAATCTGACAATACGAGGCATAGCTTAGTTGCTACACCTTCAATGTCATTTCTCTTTCTTTACTGTTTGTGAGTCGACCAGGAGACTCAAAAGACCCTTGCTTGAAGATTTTAGGTGAGCTCCTTTTCTAGTCCTACACAGGCAAAGTGTCTCCCGAGCAAAGGATGTCAACTCTGAAGGGTTTCTGTAGTGTAGTGGTTATCATGTACGCCTTACACGCGAAAGGTCCCCATTTCGAAACCGGGCAGAAACATAATGCACACACTAGTGCTTTTTGCCACAGTTGTTGATGCTTTCAGCAGTGATTTTCACCCATTGTACTTTAGCGTAGACTTTCGGTTTGCAAGGCACATGTAAAAAGCAAGAATGGGTTTCTGTAGTGTAGTGGTTATCACGTTCGCCTAACACGCGAAAGGTCCCCGGTTCGAAACCGGGCAGAAACAGTACTTACCTTTAACTTTTTCACAGTCAGGCAAACTCAAAGCTCTTGCCATGCCATGCTCCTCTAGCAGCCGTGAGTGAAATCTGACAATACGAGGCATAGCTTAGTTGCTACACCTTCAATGTCATTTCTCTTTCTTTACTGTTTGTGAGTCGACCAGGAGATTCAAAAGACCCTTGCTTGAAGATTTTAGGTGAGCTCCTTTTCTAGTCCTACACAGGCAAAGTGTCTCCCGAGCAAAGGAAGGCAACTCTGAAGGGTTTCTGTAGTGTAGTGGTTATCATGTACGCCTTATAGCCAAAGGTCCCCGTTTCGAAACCGGGCAGAAACATAATGCACACACTAGTGCTTTTTGCCACAGTTGTTGATGCTTTCAGCAGTGATTTTCACCCATTGTACTTTAGCGTAGACTTTCGGTTTGCAAGGCACATGTAAAAAGCAAGAATGGGTTTCTGTAGTGTAGTGGTTATCACGTTCGCCTAACACGCGAAAGGTCCCCGGTTCGAAACAGTGCTTACCTTTAACTTTTTCACAGTCAGGCAAACTCAAAGCTCTTGCCATGCCATGCTCCCTTAGCAGCCGTGAGTGAAATCTGACAATACGAGGCACAGCTTAGTTGCTACACCTTCAATGTCATTTCTCTTTCTTTACTGTTTGTGAGTCGACCAGGAGATTCAAAAGACCCTTGCTTGAAGATTTTAGGTGAGCTCCTTTTCTAGTCCTACACAGGCAAAGTGTCTCCCGAGCAAAGGATGGCAACTCTGAAGGGTTTCTGTAGTGTAGTGGTTATCACGTTCGCCTTACACGCGAAAGGTCCCCGTTTCGAAACCGGGCAGAAACATAGTGCACACACTAGTGCTCTTTGCCACAGTTGTTGATGCTTTCAGCAGTGATTTTCACCCATTGTACTTTAGCGTAGACTTTCGGTTTGCAAGGCACATGTAAAAAGCAAGAATGGGTTTCTGTAGTGTAGTGGTTATCACGTTCGCCTAACATGCGAAAGGTCCCCGGTTCGAAACCGTGCAGAAACAGTGCTTACCTTTAACTTTTTCACAGTCAGGCAAACTCAAAGCTCTTGCCATGCCATGCTCCCTTAGCAGCCGTGAGTGAAATCTGACAATACGAGGCACAGCTTAGTTGCTACACCTTCAATGTCATTTCTCTTTCTTTACTGTTTGTGAGTCGACCAGGAGATTCAAAAGACCCTTGCTTGAAGATTTTAGGTGAGCTCCTTTTCTAGTCCTACACAGGCAAAGTGTCTCCCGAGCAAAGGATGGCAACTCTGAAGGGTTTCTGTAGTGTAGTGGTTATCACGTTCGCCTTACACGCGAAAGGTCCCCGTTTCGAAACCGGGCAGAAACATAGTGCACACACTAGTGCTCTTTGCCACAGTTGTTGATGCTTTCAGCAGTGATTTTCACCCATTGTACTTTAGCGTAGACTTTCGGTTTGCAAGGCACATGTAAAAAGCAAGAATGGGTTTCTGTAGTGTAGTGGTTATCACGTTCGCCTAACACGCGAAAGGTCCCCGGTTCGAAACCGTGCAGAAACAGTGCTTACCTTTAACTTTTTCACAGTCAGGCAAACTCAAAGCTCTTGCCATGCCATGCTCCTCTAGCAGCCGTAAGTGAAATCTGACAATATGAGGCACAGCTTAGTTGCTACACCTTCAATGTCATTTCTCTTTCTTTACTGTTTGTGAGTCGACCAGGAGATTCAAAAGACCCTTGCTTGAAGATTTTAGGTGAGCTCCTTTTCTAGTCCTACACAGGCAAAGTGTCGCCCGAGCAAAGGATGTCAACTCTGAAGGGTTTCTGTAGTGTAGTGGTTAACATGTTCGCCTTACACGCGAAAGGTCCCCGTTTCAAAACCGGGCAGAAACATAGTGCACACACTAGTGCTTTTTGCCCCAGTTGTTGATGCTTTCAGCAGTGATTTTCACCCATTGTACTTTAGCGTAGACTTTCGGTTTGCAAGGCACATGCAAAAAGCAAGAATGGGTTTCTGTAGTGTAGTGGTTATCACGTTCGCCTAACACGCGAAAGGTCCCCGGTTCGAAACCGGGCAGAAACAGTGCTTACCTTTTAACTTTTTCACAGTCAGGCAAACTCAAAGCTCTTGCCATGCCATGCTCCTCTAGCAGCCGTGAGTGAAATCTGACAATACGAGGCATAGCTTAGTTGCTACACCTTCAATGTCATTTCTCTTTCTTTACTGTTTGTGAGTCGACCAGGAGACTCAAAAGACCCTTGCTTGAAGATTTTAGGTGAGCTCCTTTTCTAGTCCTACACAGGCAAAGTGTCTCCCGAGCAAAGGATGTCAACTCTGAAGGGTTTCTGTAGTGTAGTGGTTATCACGTTCGCCTTACACGCGAAAGGTCCCCGTTTCGAAACCGGGCAGAAACATAGTGCACACACTAGTGCTCTTTGCCACAGTTGTTGATGCTTTCAGCAGTGATTTTCACCCATTGTACTTTAGCGTAGACTTTCGGTTTGCAAGGCACATGTAAAAAGCAAGAATGGGTTTCTGTAGTGTAGTGGTTATCACGTTCGCCTAACACGCGAAAGGTCCCCGGTTCGAAACCGTGCAGAAACAGTGCTTACCTATAACTTTTTCACAGTCAGGCAAACTCAAAGCTCTTGCCATGCCATGCTCCTCTAGCAGCCGTAAGTGAAATCTGACAATATGAGGCACAGCTTAGTTGCTACACCTTCAATGTCATTTCTCTTTCTTTACTGTTTGTGAGTCGACCAGGAGATTCAAAAGACCCTTGCTTGAAGATTTTAGGTGAGCTCCTTTTCTAGTCCTACACAGGCAAAGTGTCGCCCGAGCAAAGGATGTCAACTCTGAAGGGTTTCTGTAGTGTAGTGGTTAACATGTTCGCCTTACACGCGAAAGGTCCCCGTTTCAAAACCGGGCAGAAACATAGTGCACACACTAGTGCTTTTTGCCCCAGTTGTTGATGCTTTCAGCAGTGATTTTCACCCATTGTACTTTAGCGTAGACTTTCGGTTTGCAAGGCACATGCAAAAAGCAAGAATGGGTTTCTGTAGTGTAGTGGTTATCACGTTCGCCTAACACGCGAAAGGTCCCCGGTTCGAAACCGGACAGAAACAGTGCTTACCTTTAACTTTTTCACAGTCAGGCAAACTCAAAGCTCTTGCCATGCCATGCTCCTCTAGCAGCCGTGAGTGAAATCTGACAATACGAGGCATAGCTTAGTTGCTACACCTTCAATGTCATTTCTCTTTCTTTACTGTTTGTGAGTCGACCAGGAGACTCAAAAGACCCTTGCTTGAAGATTTTAGGTGAGCTCCTTTTCTAGTCCTACACAGGCAAAGTGTCTCCCGAGCAAAGGATGTCAACTCTGAAGGGTTTCTGTAGTGTAGTGGTTATCATGTACGCCTTACACGCGAAAGGTCCCCGTTTCGAAACCGGGCAGAAACATAATGCACACACTAGTGCTTTTTGCCACAGTTGTTGATGCTTTCAGCAGTGATTTTCACCCATTGTACTTTAGCGTAGACTTTCGGTTTGCAAGGCACATGTAAAAAGCAAGAATGGGTTTCTGTAGTGTAGTGGTTATCACGTTCGCCTAACACGCGAAAGGTCCCCGGTTCGAAACCGGGCAGAAACAGTACTTACCTTTAACTTTTTCACAGTCAGGCAAACTCAAAGCTCTTGCCATGCCATGCTCCTCTAGCAGCCGTGAGTGAAATCTGACAATACGAGGCATAGCTTAGTTGCTACACCTTCAATGTCATTTCTCTTTCTTTACTGTTTGTGAGTCGACCAGGAGATTCAAAAGACCCTTGCTTGAAGATTTTAGGTGAGCTCCTTTTCTAGTCCTACACAGGCAAAGTGTCTCCCGAGCAAAGGATGTCAACTCTGAAGGGTTTCTGTAGTGTAGTGGTTATCATGTACGCCTTACACGCGAAAGGTCCCCATTTCGAAACCGGGCAGAAACATAATGCACACACTAGTGCTTTTTGCCACAGTTGTTAATGCTTTCAGCAGTGATTTTCACCCATTGTACTTTAGCGTAAACTTTCGGCTTGCAAGGCACACAAAAAAAGCAAGAATGGGTTTCTGTAGTGTAGTGGTTATCACGTTCGCCTTACACGCGAAAGGTCCCCGTTTCGAAACCGGGCAGAAACACAGTGCACACACTAGTGCTCTTTGCCACAGTTGTTGATGCTTTCAGCAGTTATTTTCACTCATTGTACTTTAGCGTAGACTTTCGGTTTGCAAGGCACATGCAAAAAGCAAGAATGGGTTTCTGTAGTGTAGTGGTTATCACGTTCGCCTCACACGCGAAAGGTCCCCGGTTCGAAACCGGGCAGAAACAGTGCTTACCTTTAACTTTTTCACAGTCAGGCAAACTCAAAGCTCTTGCCATGCCATGCTCCTCTAGCAGGCGTAAGTGAAATCTGACAATACGAGGCACAGCTTAGTTGCTACACCTTCAATGTCATTTCTCTTTCTTTACTGTTTGTGAGTCGACCAGGAGATTCAAAAGACCCTTGCTTGAAGATTTTAGGTGAGCTCCTTTTCTAGTCCTACACAGGCAAAGTGTCTCCCGAGCAAAGGATGGCAACTCTGAAGGGTTTCTGTAGTGTAGTGGTTATCACGTTCGCCTTACACGCGAAAGGTCCCCGTTTCGAAACCGGGCAGAAACATAGTGCACACACTAGTGCTCTTTGCCACAGTTGTTGATGCTTTCAGCAGTGATTTTCACCCATTGTACTTTAGCGTAGACTTTCGGTTTGCAAGGCACATGTAAAAAGCAAGAATGGGTTTCTGTAGTGTAGTGGTTATCACGTTCGCCTAACATGCGAAAGGTCCCCGGTTCAAAACCGTGTAGAAACAGTGCTTACCTTTAACTTTTTCACAGTCAGGCAAACTCAAAGCTCTTGCCATGCCATGCTCCCTTAGCAGCCGTGAGTGAAATCTGACAATACGAGGCACAGCTTAGTTGCTACACCTTCAATGTCATTTCTCTTTCTTTACTGTTTGTGAGTCGACCAGGAGATTCAAAAGACCCTTGCTTGAAGATTTTAGGTGAGCTTCTTTTCTAGTCCTACACAGGCAAAGTGTCTCCCGAGCAAAGGATGGCAACTCTGAAGGGTTTCTGTAGTGTAGTGGTTATCACGTTCGCCTTACACGCGAAAGGTCCCCGTTTCGAAACCGGGTAGAAACATAGTGCACACACTAGTGCTCTTTGCCACAGTTGTTGATGCTTTCAGCAGTGATTTTCACCCATTGTACTTTAGCGTAGACTTTCGGTTTGCAAGGCACATGTAAAAAGCAAGAATGGGTTTCTGTAGTGTAGTGGTTATCACGTTCGCCTAACACGCGAAAGGTCCCCGGTTCGAAACCGTGCAGAAACAGTGCTTACCTTTAACTTTTTCACAGTCAGGCAAACTCAAAGCTCTTGCCATGCCATGCTCCTCTAGCAGCCGTAAGTGAAATCTGACAATATGAGGCACAGCTTAGTTGCTACACCTTCAATGTCATTTCTCTTTCTTTACTGTTTGTGAGTCGACCAGGAGATTCAAAAGACCCTTGCTTGAAGATTTTAGGTGAGCTCCTTTTCTAGTCCTACACAGGCAAAGTGTCGCCCGAGCAAAGGATGTCAACTCTGAAGGGTTTCTGTAGTGTAGTGGTTAACATGTTCGCCTTACACGCGAAAGGTCCCCGTTTCAAAACCGGGCAGAAACGTAGTGCACACACTAGTGCTTTTTGCCCCAGTTGTTGATGCTTTCAGCAGTGATTTTCACCCATTGTACTTTAGCGTAGACTTTCGGTTTGCAAGGCACATGCAAAAAGCAAGAATGGGTTTCTGTAGTGTAGTGGTTATCACGTTCGCCTAACACGCGAAAGGTCCCCGGTTCGAAACCGTGCAGAAACAGTGCTTACCTTTAACTTTTTCACAGTCAGGCAAACTCAAAGCTCTTGCCATGCCATGCTCCTCTAGCAGCCGTAAGTGAAATCTGACAATATGAGGCACAGCTTAGTTGCTACACCTTCAATGTCATTTCTCTTTCTTTACTGTTTGTGAGTCGACCAGGAGATTCAAAAGACCCTTGCTTGAAGATTTTAGGTGAGCTCCTTTTCTAGTCCTACACAGGCAAAGTGTCGCCCGAGCAAAGGATGTCAACTCTGAAGGGTTTCTGTAGTGTAGTGGTTAACATGTTCGCCTTACACGCGAAAGGTCCCCGTTTCAAAACCGGGCAGAAACATAGTGCACACACTAGTGCTTTTTGCCCCAGTTGTTGATGCTTTCAGCAGTGATTTTCACCCATTGTACTTTAGCGTAGACTTTCGGTTTGCAAGGCACATGCAAAAAGCAAGAATGGGTTTCTGTAGTGTAGTGGTTATCACGTTCGCCTAACACGCGAAAGGTCCCCGGTTCGAAACCGGGCAGAAACAGTGCTTACCTTTAACTTTTTCACAGTCAGGCAAACTCAAAGCTCTTGCCATGCCATGCTCCTCTAGCAGCCGTGAGTGAAATCTGACAATACGAGGCATAGCTTAGTTGCTACACCTTCAATGTCATTTCTCTTTCTTTACTGTTTGTGAGTCGACCAGGAGACTCAAAAGACCCTTGCTTGAAGATTTTAGGTGAGCTCCTTTTCTAGTCCTACACAGGCAAAGTGTCTCCCGAGCAAAGGATGTCAACTCTGAAGGGTTTCTGTAGTGTAGTGGTTATCATGTACGCCTTACACGCGAAAGGTCCCCGTTTCGAAACCGGGCAGAAACATAATGCACACACTAGTGCTTTTTGCCACAGTTGTTGATGCTTTCAGCAGTGATTTTCACCCATTGTACTTTAGCGTAGACTTTCGGTTTGCAAGGCACATGTAAAAAGCAAGAATGGGTTTCTGTAGTGTAGTGGTTATCACGTTCGCCTAACACGCGAAAGGTCCCCGGTTCGAAACCGGGCAGAAACAGTACTTACCTTTAACTTTTTCACAGTCAGGCAAACTCAAAGCTCTTGCCATGCCATGCTCCTCTAGCAGCCGTGAGTGAAATCTGACAATACGAGGCATAGCTTAGTTGCTACACCTTCAATGTCATTTCTCTTTCTTTACTGTTTGTGAGTCGACCAGGAGATTCAAAAGACCCTTGCTTGAAGATTTTAGGTGAGCTCCTTTTCTAGTCCTACACAGGCAAAGTGTCTCCCGAGCAAAGGATGTCAACTCTGAAGGGTTTCTGTAGTGTAGTGGTTATCACGTTCGCCTTACACGCGAAAGGTCCCCGTTTCGAAACCGAGCAGAA
Organism: Pelophylax lessonae; assembly: GCF_965119305.1. Lineage (NCBI taxonomy): Eukaryota > Metazoa > Chordata > Amphibia > Anura > Ranidae > Pelophylax > Pelophylax lessonae. The sequence goes on along the minus strand of NC_138771.1, from coordinate 292,478,128 downwards.
ACACAGTGCACACACTAATGCTCTTTGCCACAGTTGTTGATGCTTTCAGCAGTTATTTTCACTCATTGTACTTTAGCGTAGACTTTCGGTTTGCAAGGCACATGCAAAAAGCAAGAATGGGTTTCTGTAGTGTAGTGGTTATCACGTTCGCCTCACACGCGAAAGGTCCCCGGTTCGAAACAGGGCAGAAACAGTGCTTACCTTTAACTTTTTCACAGTCAGGCAAACTCAAAGCTCTTGCCATGCCATGCTCCTCTAGCAGCCGTGAGTGAAATCTGACAATACGAGGCACAGCTTAGTTGCTACACCTTCAATGTCATTTCTCTTTCTTTACTGTTTGTGAGTCGACCAGGAGATTCAAAAGACCCTTGCTTGAAGATTTTAGGTGAGCTCCTTTTCTAGTCCTACACAGGCAAAGTGTCTCCCGAGCAAAGGACGGCATCTCTGAAGGGTTTCTGTAGTGTAGTGGTTATCAGGTACGCCTTACACACGAAAGGTCCCCGTTTCGAAACCGGGCAGAAACATAATGCACACACTAGTGCTTTTTGCCACAGTTGTTGATGCTTTCAGCAGTGATTTTCACCCATTGTACTTTAGCGTAGACTTTCGGTTTGCAAGGCACATGTAAAACGCAAGAATGGGTTTCTGTAGTGTAGTGGTTATCACGTTCGCCTAACACGCGAAAGGTCCCCGGTTCGAAACCGGGCAGAAACAGTGCTTACCTTTAACTTTTTCACAGTCAGGCAAACTCAAAGCTCTTGCCATGCCATGCTCCTCTAGCAGCCGTGAGTGAAATCTGACAATACAAGGCACAGCTTAGTTGCTACACCTTCAATGTCATTTCTCTTTCTTTACTGTTTGTGAGTCGACCAGGAGATTCAAAAGACCCTTGCTTGAAGATTTTAGGTGAGCTCCTTTTCTAGTCCTACACAGGCAAAGTGTCTCCCGAGCAAAGGATGGCAACTCTGAAGGGTTTCTGTAGTGTAGTGGTTATCACGTTCGCCTTACACGCGAAAGGTCCTCGTTTCGAAACCGGGCAGAAACACAGTGCACACACTAGTGCTCTTTGCCACAGTTGTTGATGCTTTCAGCAGTTATTTTCACTCATTGTACTTTAGCGTAGACTTTCGGTTTGCAAGGCACATGTAAAAAGCAAGAATGGGTTTCTGTAGTGTAGTGGTTATCACGTTTGCCTAACACGCGAAAGGTCCCCGGTTCGAAACCGGGCAGAAACAGTGCTTACCTTTAACTTTTTCACAGTCAGGCAAACTCAAAGCTCTTGCCATGCCATGCTCCTCTAGCAGGCGTAAGTGAAATCTGACAATACGAGGCACAGCTTAGTTGCTACACCTTCAATGTCATTTCTCTTTCTTTACTGTTTGTGAGTCGACCAGGAGATTCAAAAGACCCTTACTTGAAGATTTTAGGTGAGCTCCTTTTCTAGTCCTACACAGGCAAAGTGTCTCCCGAGCAAAGGATGGCAACTCTGAAGGGTTTCTGTAGTGTAGTGGTTATCAGGTACGCCTTACACGCGAAAGGTCCCCGTTTCGAAACCGGGCAGAAACATAATGCACACACTAGTGCTTTTTGTCACAGTTGTTGATGCTTTCAGCAGTGATTTTCACCCATTGTACTTTAGCGTAGACTTTCGGTTTGCAAGGCACACAAAAAAAGCAAGAATGGGTTTCTGTAGTGTAGTGGTTATCACGTTCGCCTTACACGCGAAAGGTCCTCGGTTCGAAACCGGGCAGAAACAGTGCTTATCTTTAACTTTTTCACAGTCAGGCAAACTCAAAGCTCTTGCCATGCCATGCTCCTCTAGCAGCCGTGAGTGAAATCTGACAATACGAGGCATAGCTTAGTTGCTACACCTTCAATGTCATTTCTCTTTCTTTACTGTTTGTGAGTCGACCAGGAGATTCAAAAGACCCTTGCTTGAAGATTTTAGGTGAGCTCCTTTTCTAGTCCTACACAGGAAAAGTGTCTCCTGAGCAAAGGAAGGCAACTCTGAAGGGTTTCTGTAGTGTAGTGGTTATCGCGTTCGCCTTACACGCGAAAGGTCCCCGTTTTGAAACCGGGCAGAAACACAGTGCACACACTAGTGCTTTTTGCCACAGTTGTTGATGCTTTCAGCAGTTATTTTCACTCATTGTACTTTAGCGTAGACTTTCGGTTTGCAAGGCACATGTAAAAAGCAAGAATGGGTTTCTGTAGTGTATTGGTTATCACGTTCGCCTCACACGCGAATGGTTCCCGGTTCGAAACCGGGCAGAAACAGTGCTTACCTTTAACTTTTTCACAGTCAGGCAAACTCAAAGCTCTTGCCATGCCATGCTCCTCTAGCAGCCGTAAGTGAAATCTGACAATACGAGGCACAGCTTAGTTGCTACACCTTCAATGTCATTTCTCTTTCTTTACTGTTTGTGAGTCGACCAGGAGATTCAAAAGACCCTTGCTTGAAGATTTTAGGTGAGCTCCTTTTCTAGTCCTACACAGGCAAAGTGTCTCCCGAGCAAAGGATGTCAACTCCGAAGGGTTTCTGTAGTGTAGTGGTTAACATGTTCGCCTTACACGCGAAAGGTCCCCGTTTCAAAACCGGGCAGAAACATAGTGCACACACTAGTGCTTTTTGCCCCAGTTGTTGATGCTTTCAGCAGTGATTTTCACCCATTGTACTTTAGCGTAAACTTTCGGCTTGCAAGGCACACAAAAAAAGCAAGAATGGGTTTCTATAGTGTAGTGGTTATCACATTTGCCTTACACGCGAAAGGTCCCCAGTTCGAAACCGGGCAGAAACAGTGCTTACCTTTAACTTTTTCACAGTCAGGCAAACTCAAAGCTCTTGCCATGCCATGCTCCTCTAGCAGCCGTGAGTGAAATCTGACAATACGAGGCATAGCTTAGTTGCTACACCTTCAATGTCATTTCTCTTTCTTTACTGTTTGTGAGTCGACCAGGAGATTCAAAAGACCCTTGCTTGAAGATTTTAGGTGAGCTCCTTTTCTAGTCCTACACAGGAAAAGTGTCTCCTGAGCAAAGGAAGGCAACTCTGAAGGGTTTCTGTAGTGTAGTGGTTATCACGTTCGCCTTACACGCGAAAGGTCCCCGTTTTGAAACCGGGCAGAAACACAGTGCACACACTAGTGCTTTTTGCCACAGTTGTTGATGCTTTCAGCAGTGATTTTCACCCATTGTACTTTAGCGTAGACTTTCGGTTTGCAAGGCACATGTAAAAAGCAAGAATGGGTTTCTGTAGTGTAGTGGTTATCACGTTTGCCTAACACGCGAAAGGTCCCCGGGCAGAAACAGTGCTTACCTTTAACTTTTTCACAGTCAGGCAAACTCAAAGCTCTTGCCATGCCATGCTCCTCTAGCAGGCGTAAGTGAAATCTGACAATACGAGGCACAGCTTAGTTGCTACACCTTCAATGTCATTTCTCTTTCTTTACTGTTTGTGAGTCGACCAGGAGATTCAAAAGACCCTTACTTGAAGATTTTAGGTGAGCTCCTTTTCTAGTCCTACACAGGCAAAGTGTCTCCCGAGCAAAGGATGGCAACTCTGAAGGGTTTCTGTAGTGTAGTGGTTATCAGGTACGCCTTACACGCGAAAGGTCCCCGTTTCGAAACCGGGCAGAAACATAATGCACACACTAGTGCTTTTTGTCACAGTTGTTGATGCTTTCAGCAGTGATTTTCACCCATTGTACTTTAGCGTAGACTTTCGGTTTGCAAGGCACACAAAAAAAGCAAGAATGGGTTTCTGTAGTGTAGTGGTTATCACGTTCGCCTTACACGCGAAAGGTCCTCGGTTCGAAACCGGGCAGAAACAGTGCTTATCTTTAACTTTTTCACAGTCAGGCAAACTCAAAGCTCTTGCCATGCCATGCTCCTCTAGCAGCCGTGAGTGAAATCTGACAATACGAGGCATAGCTTAGTTGCTACACCTTCAATGTCATTTCTCTTTCTTTACTGTTTGTGAGTCGACCAGGAGATTCAAAAGACCCTTGCTTGAAGATTTTAGGTGAGCTCCTTTTCTAGTCCTACACAGGAAAAGTGTCTCCTGAGCAAAGGAAGGCAACTCTGAAGGGTTTCTGTAGTGTAGTGGTTATCGCGTTCGCCTTACACGCGAAAGGTCCCCGTTTTGAAACCGGGCAGAAACACAGTGCACACACTAGTGCTTTTTGCCACAGTTGTTGATGCTTTCAGCAGTTATTTTCACTCATTGTACTTTAGCGTAGACTTTCGGTTTGCAAGGCACATGTAAAAAGCAAGAATGGGTTTCTGTAGTGTATTGGTTATCACGTTCGCCTCACACGCGAATGGTTCCCGGTTCGAAACCGGGCAGAAATAGTGCTTACCTTTAACTTTTTCACAGTCAGGCAAACTCAAAGCTCTTGCCATGCCATGCTCCTCTAGCAGCCGTAAGTGAAATCTGACAATACGAGGCACAGCTTAGTTGCTACACCTTCAATGTCATTTCTCTTTCTTTACTGTTTGTGAGTCGACCAGGAGATTCAAAAGACCCTTGCTTGAAGATTTTAGGTGAGCTCCTTTTCTAGTCCTACACAGGCAAAGTGTCTCCCGAGCAAAGGATGTCAACTCCGAAGGGTTTCTGTAGTGTAGTGGTTAACATGTTCGCCTTACACGCGAAAGGTCCCCGTTTCAAAACCGGGCAGAAACATAGTGCACACACTAGTGCTTTTTGCCCCAGTTGTTGATGCTTTCAGCAGTGATTTTCACCCATTGTACTTTAGCGTAAACTTTCGGCTTGCAAGGCACACAAAAAAAGCAAGAATGGGTTTCTATAGTGTAGTGGTTATCACATTTGCCTTACACGCGAAAGGTCCCCAGTTCGAAACTGGGCAGAAACAGTGCTTACCTTTAACTTTTTCACAGTCAGGCAAACTCAAAGCTCTTGCCATGCCATGCTCCTCTAGCAGCCGTGAGTGAAATCTGACAATACGAGGCATAGCTTAGTTGCTACACCTTCAATGTCATTTCTCTTTCTTTACTGTTTGTGAGTCGACCAGGAGATTCAAAAGACCCTTGCTTGAAGATTTTAGGTGAGCTCCTTTTCTAGTCCTACACAGGAAAAGTGTCTCCTGAGCAAAGGAAGGCAACTCTGAAGGGTTTCTGTAGTGTAGTGGTTATCACGTTCGCCTTACACGCGAAAGGTCCCCGTTTTGAAACCGGGCAGAAACACAGTGCACACACTAGTGCTTTTTGCCACAGTTGTTGATGCTTTCAGCAGTGATTTTCACCCATTGTACTTTAGCGTAGACTTTCGGTTTGCAAGGCACATGTAAAAAGCAAGAATGGGTTTCTGTAGTGTAGTGGTTATCACGTTCGCCTAACACGCGAAAGGTCCCCGGTTCGAAACCGGGCAGAAACAGTGCTTACCTTTAACTTTTTCACAGTCAGGCAAACTCAAAGCTCTTGCCATGCCATGCTCCTCTAGCAGCCGTGAGTGAAATCTGACAATACGAGGCATAGCTTAGTTGCTACACCTTCAATGTCATTTCTCTTTCTTTACTGTTTGTGAGTCGACCAGGAGATTCAAAAGACCCTTGCTTGAAGATTTTAGGTGAGCTCCTTTTCTAGTCCTACACAGGAAAAGTGTCTCCTGAGCAAAGGAAGGCAACTCTGAAGGGTTTCTGTAGTGTAGTGGTTATCACGTTCGCCTTACACGCGAAAGGTCCTCGTTTCGAAACCGGGCAGAAACACAGTGCACACACTAGTGCTTTTTGCCACAGTTGTTGATGCTTTCAGCAGTGATTTTCACCCATTGTACTTTAGCGTAGACTTTCGGTTTGAAAGGCACATGTAAAAAGCAAGAATGGGTTTCTGTAGTGTAGTGGTTATCACGTTCGCCTAACACGCGAAAGGTCCCCGGTTCGAAACCGGGCAGAAACAGTGCTTACCTTTAACTTTTTCACAGTCAGGCAAACTCAAAGCTCTTGCCATGCCATGCTCCTCTAGCAGCCGTAAGTGAAATCTGACAATACGAGGCATAGCTTAGTTGCTACACCTTCAATGTCATTTCTCTTTCTTTACTGTTTGTGAGTCGACCAGGAGATTCAAAAGACCCTTGCTTGAAGATTTTAGGTGAGCTCCTTTTCTAGTCCTACACAGGAAAAGTGTCTCCTGAGCAAAGGAAGGCAACTCTGAAGGGTTTCTGTAGTGTAGTGGTTATCACGTTCGCCTTACACGCGAAAGGTCCCCGTTTTGAAACCGGGCAGAAACACAGTGCACACACTAGTGCTTTTTGCCACAGTTGTTGATGCTTTCAGCAGTGATTTTCACCCATTGTACTTTAGCGTAGACTTTCGGTTTGCAAGGCACATGTAAAAAGCAAGAATGGGTTTCTGTAGTGTAGTGGTTATCACGTTCGCCTAACATGCGAAAGGTCCCCGGTTCGAAACCGGGCAGAAACAGTGCTTACCTTTAACTTTTTCACAGTCAGGCAAACTCAAAGCTCTTGCCATGCCATGCTCCTCTAGCAGCCGTAAGTGAAATCTGACAATACGAGGCACAGCTTAGTTGCTACACCTTCAATGTCATTTCTCTTTCTTTACTGTTTGTGAGTCGACCAGGAGATTCAAAAGACCCTTGCTTGAAGATTTTAGGTGAGCTCCTTTTCTAGTCCTACACAGGCAAAGTGTCTCCCGAGCAAAGGATGTCAGCTCTGAAGGGTTTCTGTAGTGTAGTGGTTATCACGTTCGCCTTACACGCGAAAGGTCCCCGTTTCGAAACCGGGCAGAAACACAGTGCACACACTAGTGCTCTTTGCCACAGTTGTTGATGCTTTCAGCAGTTATTTTCACTCATTGTACTTTAGCGTAGACTTTCGGTTTGCAAGGCACATGCAAAAAGCAAGAATGGGTTTCTTTAGTGTAGTGGTTATCACGTTCGCCTCACACGCGAAAGGTCCCCGGTTCGAAACTGGGCAGAAACAGTGCTTACCTTTAACTTTTTCACAGTCAGGCAAACTCAAAGCTCTTGCCATGCCATGCTCCTCTAGCAGCCGTAAGTGAAATCTGACAATACGAGGCATAGCTTAGTTGCTACACCTTCAATGTCATTTCTCTTTCTTTACTGTTTGTGAGTCGACCAGGAGATTCAAAAGACCCTTGCTTGAAGATTTTAGGTGAGCTCCTTTTCTAGTCCTACACAGGAAAAGTGTCTCCTGAGCAAAGGAAGGCAACTCTGAAGGGTTTCTGTAGTGTAGTGGTTATCACGTTCGCCTTACACGCGAAAGGTCCTCGTTTCGAAACCGGGCAGAAACACAGTGCACACACTAGTGCTTTTTGCCACAGTTGTTGATGCTTTCAGCAGTGATTTTCACCCATTGTACTTTAGCGTAGACTTTCGGTTTGCAAGGCACATGTAAAAAGCAAGAATGGGTTTCTGTAGTGTAGTGGTTATCACGTTCGCCTAACACGCGAAAAGTCCCCGGTTCGAAACCGGGCAGAAAAAGTGCTTACCTTTAACTTTTTCACAGTCAGGCAAACTCAAAGCTCTTGCCATGCCATGCTCCTCTAGCAGCCGTAAGTGAAATCTGACAATACGAGGCATAGCTTAGTTGCTACACCTTCAATGTCATTTCTCTTTCTTTACTGTTTGTGAGTCGACCAGGAGATTCAAAAGACCCTTGCTTGAAGATTTTAGGTGAGCTCCTTTTCTAGTCCTACACAGGCAAAGTGTCTCCCGAGCAAAGGATGTCAACTCCGAAGGGTTTCTGTAGTGTAGTGGTTAACATGTTCGCCTTACACGCGAAAGGTCCCCGTTTCAAAACCGGGCAGAAACATAGTGCACACACTAGTGCTTTTTGCCCCAGTTGTTGATGCTTTCAGCAGTGATTTTCACCCATTGTACTTTAGCGTAAACTTTCGGCTTGCAAGGCACACAAAAAAAGCAAGAATGGTTTTCTGTAGTGTAGTGGTTATCACGTTCGCCTAACACGCGAAAGGTCCCCGGTTTGAAACCGGGCAGAAACAGTGCTTACCTTTAACTTTTTCACAGTCAGGCAAACTCAAAGCTCTTGTCATGCCATGCTCCTCTAGCAGCCGTGAGTGAAATCTGACAATACGAGGCACAGCTTAGTTGCTACACCTTCAATGTCATTTCTCTTTCTTTACTGTTTGTGAGTCGACCAGGAGATTCAAAAGACCCTTGCTTGAAGATTTAAGGTGAGCTCCTTTTCTAGTCCTACACAGGCAAAGTGTCTCCCGAGCAAAGGAAGGCAACTCTGAAGGGTTTCTGTAGTGTAGTGATTATCACGTTCGCCTTACACGCGAAAGGTCCCCGTTTTGAAACCGGGCAGAAACACAGTGCACACACTAGTGCTTTTTGCCACAGTTGTTGATGCTTTCAGCAGTGATTTTCACCCATTGTACTTTAGCGTAGACTTTCGGTTTGCAAGGCACATGTAAAAAGCAAGAATGGGTTTCTGTAGTGTAGTGGTTATCACGTTTGCCTAACACGCGAAAGGTCCCCGGGCAGAAACAGTGCTTACCTTTAACTTTTTCACAGTCAGGCAAACTCAAAGCTCTTGCCATGCCATGCTCCTCTAGCAGGCGTAAGTGAAATCTGACAATACGAGGCACAGCTTAGTTGCTACACCTTCAATGTCATTTCTCTTTCTTTACTGTTTGTGAGTCGACCAGGAGATTCAAAAGACCCTTACTTGAAGATTTTAGGTGAGCTCCTTTTCTAGTCCTACACAGGCAAAGTGTCTCCCGAGCAAAGGATGGCAACTCTGAAGGGTTTCTGTAGTGTAGTGGTTATCAGGTACGCCTTACACGCGAAAGGTCCCCGTTTCGAAACCGGGCAGAAACATAATGCACACACTAGTGCTTTTTGTCACAGTTGTTGATGCTTTCAGCAGTGATTTTCACCCATTGTACTTTAGCGTAGACTTTCGGTTTGCAAGGCACACAAAAAAAGCAAGAATGGGTTTCTGTAGTGTAGTGGTTATCACGTTCGCCTTACACGCGAAAGGTCCTCGGTTCGAAACCGGGCAGAAACAGTGCTTATCTTTAACTTTTTCACAGTCAGGCAAACTCAAAGCTCTTGCCATGCCATGCTCCTCTAGCAGCCGTGAGTGAAATCTGACAATACGAGGCATAGCTTAGTTGCTACACCTTCAATGTCATTTCTCTTTCTTTACTGTTTGTGAGTCGACCAGGAGATTCAAAAGACCCTTGCTTGAAGATTTTAGGTGAGCTCCTTTTCTAGTCCTACACAGGAAAAGTGTCTCCTGAGCAAAGGAAGGCAACTCTGAAGGGTTTCTGTAGTGTAGTGGTTATCGCGTTCGCCTTACACGCGAAAGGTCCCCGTTTTGAAACCGGGCAGAAACACAGTGCACACACTAGTGCTTTTTGCCACAGTTGTTGATGCTTTCAGCAGTTATTTTCACTCATTGTACTTTAGCGTAGACTTTCGGTTTGCAAGGCACATGTAAAAAGCAAGAATGGGTTTCTGTAGTGTATTGGTTATCACGTTCGCCTCACACGCGAATGGTTCCCGGTTCGAAACCGGGCAGAAATAGTGCTTACCTTTAACTTTTTCACAGTCAGGCAAACTCAAAGCTCTTGCCATGCCATGCTCCTCTAGCAGCCGTAAGTGAAATCTGACAATACGAGGCACAGCTTAGTTGCTACACCTTCAATGTCATTTCTCTTTCTTTACTGTTTGTGAGTCGACCAGGAGATTCAAAAGACCCTTGCTTGAAGATTTTAGGTGAGCTCCTTTTCTAGTCCTACACAGGCAAAGTGTCTCCCGAGCAAAGGATGTCAACTCCGAAGGGTTTCTGTAGTGTAGTGGTTAACATGTTCGCCTTACACGCGAAAGGTCCCCGTTTCAAAACCGGGCAGAAACATAGTGCACACACTAGTGCTTTTTGCCCCAGTTGTTGATGCTTTCAGCAGTGATTTTCACCCATTGTACTTTAGCGTAAACTTTCGGCTTGCAAGGCACACAAAAAAAGCAAGAATGGGTTTCTATAGTGTAGTGGTTATCACATTTGCCTTACACGCGAAAGGTCCCCAGTTCGAAACCGGGCAGAAACAGTGCTTACCTTTAACTTTTTCACAGTCAGGCAAACTCAAAGCTCTTGCCATGCCATGCTCCTCTAGCAGCCGTGAGTGAAATCTGACAATACGAGGCATAGCTTAGTTGCTACACCTTCAATGTCATTTCTCTTTCTTTACTGTTTGTGAGTCGACCAGGAGATTCAAAAGACCCTTGCTTGAAGATTTTAGGTGAGCTCCTTTTCTAGTCCTACACAGGAAAAGTGTCTCCTGAGCAAAGGAAGGCAACTCTGAAGGGTTTCTGTAGTGTAGTGGTTATCACGTTCGCCTTACACGCGAAAGGTCCCCGTTTTGAAACCGGGCAGAAACACAGTGCACACACTAGTGCTTTTTGCCACAGTTGTTGATGCTTTCAGCAGTGATTTTCACCCATTGTACTTTAGCGTAGACTTTCGGTTTGCAAGGCACATGTAAAAAGCAAGAATGGGTTTCTGTAGTGTAGTGGTTATCACGTTCGCCTAACACGCGAAAGGTCCCCGGTTCGAAACCGGGCAGAAACAGTGCTTACCTTTAACTTTTTCACAGTCAGGCAAACTCAAAGCTCTTGCCATGCCATGCTCCTCTAGCAGCCGTAAGTGAAATCTGACAATACGAGGCACAGCTTAGTTGCTACACCTTCAATGTCATTTCTCTTTCTTTACTGTTTGTGAGTCGACCAGGAGATTCAAAAGACCCTTGCTTGAAGATTTTAGGTGAGCTCCTTTTCTAGTCCTACACAGGCAAAGTGTCTCCCGAGCAAAGGATGGCAACTCTGAAGGGTTTCTGTAGTGTAGTGGTTATCACGTTCGCCTTACACGCGAAAGGTCCCCGTTTCGAAACCGGGCAGAAACACAGTGCACACGCTAGTGCTCTTTGCCACAGTTGTTGATGCTTTCAGCAGTTATTTTCACTCATTGTACTTTAGCGTAGACTTTCAGTTTGCAAGGCACATGCAAAAAGCAAGAATGGGTTTCTGTAGTGTAGTGGTTATCACGTTCGCCTCACACGCGAAAGGTCCCCGGTTCGAAACCGGGCAGAAACAGTGCTTACCTTTAACTTTTTCACAGTCAGGCAAACTCAAAGCTCTTGCCATGCCATGCTCCTCTAGCAGCCGTAAGTGAAATCTGACAATACGAGGCACAGCTTAGTTGCTACACCTTCAATGTCATTTCTCTTTCTTTACTGTTTGTGAGTCGACCAGGAGATTCAAAAGACCCTTGCTTGAAGATTTTAGGTGAGCTCCTTTTCTAGTCCTACACAGGCAAAGTGTCTCCCGAGCAAAGGATGTCAACTCCGAAGGGTTTCTGTAGTGTAGTGGTTAACATGTTCGCCTTACACGCGAAAGGTCCCCGTTTCAAAACCGGGCAGAAACATAGTGCACACACTAGTGCTTTTTGCCCCAGTTGTTGATGCTTTCAGCAGTGATTTTCACCCATTGTACTTTAGCGTAAACTTTCGGCTTGCAAGGCACACAAAAAAAGCAAGAATGGGTTTCTATAGTGTAGTGGTTATCACATTTGCCTTACACGCGAAAGGTCCCCAGTTCGAAACCGGGCAGAAACAGTGCTTACCTTTAACTTTTTCACAGTCAGGCAAACTCAAAGCTCTTGCCATGCCATGCTCCTCTAGCAGCCGTGAGTGAAATCTGACAATACGAGGCATAGCTTAGTTGCTACACCTTCAATGTCATTTCTCTTTCTTTACTGTTTGTGAGTCGACCAGGAGATTCAAAAGACCCTTGCTTGAAGATTTTAGGTGAGCTCCTTTTCTAGTCCTACACAGGAAAAGTGTCTCCTGAGCAAAGGAAGGCAACTCTGAAGGGTTTCTGTAGTGTAGTGGTTATCACGTTCGCCTTACACGCGAAAGGTCCCCGTTTTGAAACCGGGCAGAAACACAGTGCACACACTAGTGCTTTTTGCCACAGTTGTTGATGCTTTCAGCAGTGATTTTCACCCATTGTACTTTAGCGTAGACTTTCGGTTTGCAAGGCACATGTAAAAAGCAAGAATGGGTTTCTGTAGTGTAGTGGTTATCACGTTCGCCTAACACGCGAAAGGTCCCCGGTTCGAAACCGGGCAGAAACAGTGCTTACCTTTAACTTTTTCACAGTCAGGCAAACTCAAAGCTCTTGCCATGCCATGCTCCTCTAGCAGCCGTGAGTGAAATCTGACAATACGAGGCATAGCTTAGTTGCTACACCTTCAATGTCATTTCTCTTTCTTTACTGTTTGTGAGTCGACCAGGAGATTCAAAAGACCCTTGCTTGAAGATTTTAGGTGAGCTCCTTTTCTAGTCCTACACAGGAAAAGTGTCTCCTGAGCAAAGGAAGGCAACTCTGAAGGGTTTCTGTAGTGTAGTGGTTATCACGTTCGCCTTACACGCGAAAGGTCCTCGTTTCGAAACCGGGCAGAAACACAGTGCACACACTAGTGCTTTTTGCCACAGTTGTTGATGCTTTCAGCAGTGATTTTCACCCATTGTACTTTAGCGTAGACTTTCGGTTTGAAAGGCACATGTAAAAAGCAAGAATGGGTTTCTGTAGTGTAGTGGTTATCACGTTCGCCTAACACGCGAAAGGTCCCCGGTTCGAAACCGGGCAGAAACAGTGCTTACCTTTAACTTTTTCACAGTCAGGCAAACTCAAAGCTCTTGCCATGCCATGCTCCTCTAGCAGCCGTAAGTGAAATCTGACAATACGAGGCATAGCTTAGTTGCTACACCTTCAATGTCATTTCTCTTTCTTTACTGTTTGTGAGTCGACCAGGAGATTCAAAAGACCCTTGCTTGAAGATTTTAGGTGAGCTCCTTTTCTAGTCCTACACAGGAAAAGTGTCTCCTGAGCAAAGGAAGGCAACTCTGAAGGGTTTCTGTAGTGTAGTGGTTATCACGTTCGCCTTACACGCGAAAGGTCCCCGTTTTGAAACCGGGCAGAAACACAGTGCACACACTAGTGCTTTTTGCCACAGTTGTTGATGCTTTCAGCAGTGATTTTCACCCATTGTACTTTAGCGTAGACTTTCGGTTTGCAAGGCACATGTAAAAAGCAAGAATGGGTTTCTGTAGTGTAGTGGTTATCACGTTCGCCTAACACGCGAAAGGTCCCCGGTTCGAAACCGGGCAGAAACAGTGCTTACCTTTAACTTTTTCACAGTCAGGCAAACTCAAAGCTCTTGCCATGCCATGCTCCTCTAGCAGCCGTAAGTGAAATCTGACAATACGAGGCACAGCTTAGTTGCTACACCTTCAATGTCATTTCTCTTTCTTTACTGTTTGTGAGTCGACCAGGAGATTCAAAAGACCCTTGCTTGAAGATTTTAGGTGAGCTCCTTTTCTAGTCCTACACAGGCAAAGTGTCTCCCGAGCAAAGGATGTCAGCTCTGAAGGGTTTCTGTAGTGTAGTGGTTATCACGTTCGCCTTACACGCGAAAGGTCCCCGTTTCGAAACCGGGCAGAAACACAGTGCACACACTAGTGCTCTTTGCCACAGTTGTTGATGCTTTCAGCAGTTATTTTCACTCATTGTACTTTAGCGTAGACTTTCGGTTTGCAAGGCACATGCAAAAAGCAAGAATGGGTTTCTTTAGTGTAGTGGTTATCACGTTCGCCTCACACGCGAAAGGTCCCCGGTTCGAAACTGGGCAGAAACAGTGCTTACCTTTAACTTTTTCACAGTCAGGCAAACTCAAAGCTCTTGCCATGCCATGCTCCTCTAGCAGCCGTAAGTGAAATCTGACAATACGAGGCATAGCTTAGTTGCTACACCTTCAATGTCATTTCTCTTTCTTTACTGTTTGTGAGTCGACCAGGAGATTCAAAAGACCCTTGCTTGAAGATTTTAGGTGAGCTCCTTTTCTAGTCCTACACAGGAAAAGTGTCTCCTGAGCAAAGGAAGGCAACTCTGAAGGGTTTCTGTAGTGTAGTGGTTATCACGTTCGCCTTACACGCGAAAGGTCCTCGTTTCGAAACCGGGCAGAAACACAGTGCACACACTAGTGCTTTTTGCCACAGTTGTTGATGCTTTCAGCAGTGATTTTCACCCATTGTACTTTAGCGTAGACTTTCGGTTTGCAAGGCACATGTAAAAAGCAAGAATGGGTTTCTGTAGTGTAGTGGTTATCACGTTCGCCTAACACGCGAAAAGTCCCCGGTTCGAAACCGGGCAGAAAAAGTGCTTACCTTTAACTTTTTCACAGTCAGGCAAACTCAAAGCTCTTGCCATGCCATGCTCCTCTAGCAGCCGTAAGTGAAATCTGACAATACGAGGCATAGCTTAGTTGCTACACCTTCAATGTCATTTCTCTTTCTTTACTGTTTGTGAGTCGACCAGGAGATTCAAAAGACCCTTGCTTGAAGATTTTAGGTGAGCTCCTTTTCTAGTCCTACACAGGCAAAGTGTCTCCCGAGCAAAGGATGACAACTCCGAAGGGTTTCTGTAGTGTAGTGGTTAACATGTTCGCCTTACACGCGAAAGGTCCCCGTTTCAAAACCGGGCAGAAACATAGTGCACACACTAGTGCTTTTTGCCCCAGTTGTTGATGCTTTCAGCAGTGATTTTCACCCATTGTACTTTAGCGTAAACTTTCGGCTTGCAAGGCACACAAAAAAAGCAAGAATGGTTTTCTGTAGTGTAGTGGTTATCACGTTCGCCTAACACGCGAAAGGTCCCCGGTTTGAAACCGGGCAGAAACAGTGCTTACCTTTAACTTTTTCACAGTCAGGCAAACTCAAAGCTCTTGTCATGCCATGCTCCTCTAGCAGCCGTGAGTGAAATCTGACAATACGAGGCACAGCTTAGTTGCTACACCTTCAATGTCATTTCTCTTTCTTTACTGTTTGTGAGTCGACCAGGAGATTCAAAAGACCCTTGCTTGAAGATTTAAGGTGAGCTCCTTTTCTAGTCCTACACAGGCAAAGTGTCTCCCGAGCAAAGGAAGGCAACTCTGAAGGGTTTCTGTAGTGTAGTGATTATCACGTTCGCCTTACACGCGAAAGGTCCCCGTTTCGAAACCGGGCAGAAACACAGTGCACACACTAGTGCTTTTTGCCACAGTTGTTGATGCTTTCAGCAGTGATTTTCACCCATTGTTCTTTAGCGTAGACTTTCGGTTTGCAAGGCACATGTAAAAAGCAAGAAAGGGTTTCTGTAGTGTAGTGGTTATCACGTTCGCCTCACACGCGAAAGGTCCCCGGTTCGAAACCGGGCAGAAACAGTGCTTACCTTTAACTTTTTCACAGTCAGGCAAACTCAAAGCTCTTGCCATGCCATGCTCCTCTAGCAGCCGTGAGTGAAATCTGACAATACGAGGCATAGCTTAGTTGCTACACCTTCAATGTCATTTCTCTTTCTTTACTGTTTGTGAGTCGACCAGGAGATTCAAAAGACCCTTGCTTAAAGATTTTAGGTGAGCTCCTTTTCTAGTCCTACACAGGCAAAGTGTCTCCCGAGCAAAGGATGTCAGCTCTGAAGGGTTTCTGTAGTGTAGTGGTTATCACGTTCGCCTTACACGCGAAAGGTCCCCGTTTCGAAACCGGGCAGAAACACAGTGCACACACTAGTGCTCTTTGCCACAGTTGTTGATGCTTTCAGCAGTTATTTTCACTCATTGTACTTTAGCGTAGACTTTCGGTTTGCAAGGCACATGCAAAAAGCAAGAATGGGTTTCTTTAGTGTAGTGGTTATCACGTTCGCCTCACACGCGAAAGGTCCCCGGTTCGAAACTGGGCAGAAACAGTGCTTACCTTTAACTTTTTCACAGTCAGGCAAACTCAAAGCTCTTGCCATGCCATGCTCCTCTAGCAGCCGTAAGTGAAATCTGACAATACGAGGCATAGCTTAGTTGCTACACCTTCAATGTCATTTCTCTTTCTTTACTGTTTGTGAGTCGACCAGGAGATTCAAAAGACCCTTGCTTGAAGATTTTAGGTGAGCTCCTTTTCTAGTCCTACACAGGAAAAGTGTCTCCTGAGCAAAGGAAGGCAACTCTGAAGGGTTTCTGTAGTGTAGTGGTTATCACGTTCGCCTTACACGCGAAAGGTCCTCGTTTCGAAACCGGGCAGAAACACAGTGCACACACTAGTGCTTTTTGCCACAGTTGTTGATGCTTTCAGCAGTGATTTTCACCCATTGTACTTTAGCGTAGACTTTCGGTTTGCAAGGCACATGTAAAAAGCAAGAATGGGTTTCTGTAGTGTAGTGGTTATCACGTTCGCCTAACACGCGAAAAGTCCCCGGTTCGAAACCGGGCAGAAAAAGTGCTTACCTTTAACTTTTTCACAGTCAGGCAAACTCAAAGCTCTTGCCATGCCATGCTCCTCTAGCAGCCGTAAGTGAAATCTGACAATACGAGGCATAGCTTAGTTGCTACACCTTCAATGTCATTTCTCTTTCTTTACTGTTTGTGAGTCGACCAGGAGATTCAAAAGACCCTTGCTTGAAGATTTTAGGTGAGCTCCTTTTCTAGTCCTACACAGGAAAAGTGTCTCCTGAGCAAAGGAAGGCAACTCTGAAGGGTTTCTGTAGTGTAGTGGTTATCACGTTCGCCTTACACGCGAAAGGTCCCCGTTTTGAAACCGGGCAGAAACACAGTGCACACACTAGTGCTTTTTGCCACAGTTGTTGATGCTTTCAGCAGTGATTTTCACCCATTGTACTTTAGCGTAGACTTTCGGTTTGCAAGGCACATGTAAAAAGCAAGAATGGCTTTCTGTAGTGTAGTGGTTATCACGTTCGCCTAACACGCGAAAGGTCCCCGGTTCGAAACCGGGCAGAAACAGTGCTTACCTTTAACTTTTTCACAGTCAGGCAAACTCAAAGCTCTTGCCATGCCATGCTCCTCTAGCAGCCGTAAGTGAAATCTGACAATACGAGGCACAGCTTAGTTGCTACACCTTCAATGTCATTTCTCTTTCTTTACTGTTTGTGAGTCGACCAGGAGATTCAAAAGACCCTTGCTTGAAGATTTTAGGTGAGCTCCTTTTCTAGTCCTACACAGGCAAAGTGTCTCCCGAGCAAAGGATGTCAGCTCTGAAGGGTTTCTGTAGTGTAGTGGTTATCACGTTCGCCTTACACGCGAAAGGTCCCCGTTTCGAAACCGGGCAGAAACACAGTGCACACACTAGTGCTCTTTGCCACAGTTGTTGATGCTTTCAGCAGTTATTTTCACTCATTGTACTTTAGCGTAGACTTTCGGTTTGCAAGGCACATGCAAAAAGCAAGAATGGGTTTCTTTAGTGTAGTGGTTATCACGTTCGCCTCACACGCGAAAGGTCCCCGGTTCGAAACTGGGCAGAAACAGTGCTTACCTTTAACTTTTTCACAGTCAGGCAAACTCAAAGCTCTTGCCATGCCATGCTCCTCTAGCAGCCGTAAGTGAAATCTGACAATACGAGGCATAGCTTAGTTGCTACACCTTCAATGTCATTTCTCTTTCTTTACTGTTTGTGAGTCGACCAGGAGATTCAAAAGACCCTTGCTTGAAGATTTTAGGTGAGCTCCTTTTCTAGTCCTACACAGGAAAAGTGTCTCCTGAGCAAAGGAAGGCAACTCTGAAGGGTTTCTGTAGTGTAGTGGTTATCACGTTCGCCTTACACGCGAAAGGTCCTCGTTTCGAAACCGGGCAGAAACACAGTGCACACACTAGTGCTTTTTGCCACAGTTGTTGATGCTTTCAGCAGTGATTTTCACCCATTGTACTTTAGCGTAGACTTTCGGTTTGCAAGGCACATGTAAAAAGCAAGAATGGGTTTCTGTAGTGTAGTGGTTATCACGTTCGCCTAACACGCGAAAAGTCCCCGGTTCGAAACCGGGCAGAAAAAGTGCTTACCTTTAACTTTTTCACAGTCAGGCAAACTCAAAGCTCTTGCCATGCCATGCTCCTCTAGCAGCCGTAAGTGAAATCTGACAATACGAGGCATAGCTTAGTTGCTACACCTTCAATGTCATTTCTCTTTCTTTACTGTTTGTGAGTCGACCAGGAGATTCAAAAGACCCTTGCTTGAAGATTTTAGGTGAGCTCCTTTTCTAGTCCTACACAGGCAAAGTGTCTCCCGAGCAAAGGATGTCAACTCCGAAGGGTTTCTGTAGTGTAGTGGTTAACATGTTCGCCTTACACGCGAAAGGTCCCCGTTTCAAAACCGGGCAGAAACATAGTGCACACACTAGTGCTTTTTGCCCCAGTTGTTGATGCTTTCAGCAGTGATTTTCACCCATTGTACTTTAGCGTAAACTTTCGGCTTGCAAGGCACACAAAAAAAGCAAGAATGGTTTTCTGTAGTGTAGTGGTTATCACGTTCGCCTAACACGCGAAAGGTCTCCGGTTTGAAACCGGGCAGAAACAGTGCTTACCTTTAACTTTTTCACAGTCAGGCAAACTCAAAGCTCTTGTCATGCCATGCTCCTCTAGCAGCCGTGAGTGAAATCTGACAATACGAGGCACAGCTTAGTTGCTACACCTTCAATGTCATTTCTCTTTCTTTACTGTTTGTGAGTCGACCAGGAGATTCAAAAGACCCTTGCTTGAAGATTTAAGGTGAGCTCCTTTTCTAGTCCTACACAGGCAAAGTGTCTCCCGAGCAAAGGAAGGCAACTCTGAAGGGTTTCTGTAGTGTAGTGATTATCACGTTCGCCTTACACGCGAAAGGTCCCCGTTTCGAAACCGGGCAGAAACACAGTGCACACACTAGTGCTTTTTGCCACAGTTGTTGATGCTTTCAGCAGTGATTTTCACCCATTGTTCTTTAGCGTAGACTTTCGGTTTGCAAGGCACATGTAAAAAGCAAGAAAGGGTTTCTGTAGTGTAGTGGTTATCACGTTCGCCTCACACGCGAAAGGTCCCCGGTTCGAAACCGGGCAGAAACAGTGCTTACCTTTAACTTTTTCACAGTCAGGCAAACTCAAAGCTCTTGCCATGCCATGCTCCTCTAGCAGCCGTGAGTGAAATCTGACAATACGAGGCATAGCTTAGTTGCTACACCTTCAATGTCATTTCTCTTTCTTTACTGTTTGTGAGTCGACCAGGAGATTCAAAAGACCCTTGCTTAAAGATTTTAGGTGAGCTCCTTTTCTAGTCCTACACAGGCAAAGTGTCTCCCGAGCAAAGGATGTCAGCTCTGAAGGGTTTCTGTAGTGTAGTGGTTATCACGTTCGCCTTACACGCGAAAGGTCCCCGTTTCGAAACCGGGCAGAAACACAGTGCACACACTAGTGCTCTTTGCCACAGTTGTTGATGCTTTCAGCAGTTATTTTCACTCATTGTACTTTAGCGTAGACTTTCGGTTTGCAAGGCACATGCAAAAAGCAAGAATGGGTTTCTTTAGTGTAGTGGTTATCACGTTCGCCTCACACGCGAAAGGTCCCCGGTTCGAAACTGGGCAGAAACAGTGCTTACCTTTAACTTTTTCACAGTCAGGCAAACTCAAAGCTCTTGCCATGCCATGCTCCTCTAGCAGCCGTAAGTGAAATCTGACAATACGAGGCATAGCTTAGTTGCTACACCTTCAATGTCATTTCTCTTTCTTTACTGTTTGTGAGTCGACCAGGAGATTCAAAAGACCCTTGCTTGAAGATTTTAGGTGAGCTCCTTTTCTAGTCCTACACAGGAAAAGTGTCTCCTGAGCAAAGGAAGGCAACTCTGAAGGGTTTCTGTAGTGTAGTGGTTATCACGTTCGCCTTACACGCGAAAGGTCCTCGTTTCGAAACCGGGCAGAAACACAGTGCACACACTAGTGCTTTTTGCCACAGTTGTTGATGCTTTCAGCAGTGATTTTCACCCATTGTACTTTAGCGTAGACTTTCGGTTTGCAAGGCACATGTAAAAAGCAAGAATGGGTTTCTGTAGTGTAGTGGTTATCACGTTCGCCTAACACGCGAAAAGTCCCCGGTTCGAAACCGGGCAGAAAAAGTGCTTACCTTTAACTTTTTCACAGTCAGGCAAACTCAAAGCTCTTGCCATGCCATGCTCCTCTAGCAGCCGTAAGTGAAATCTGACAATACGAGGCATAGCTTAGTTGCTACACCTTCAATGTCATTTCTCTTTCTTTACTGTTTGTGAGTCGACCAGGAGATTCAAAAGACCCTTGCTTGAAGATTTAAGGTGAGCTCCTTTTCTAGTCCTACACAGGCAAAGTGTCTCCTGAGCAAAGGAAGGCAACTCTGAAGGGTTTCTGTAGTGTAGTGGTTATCACGTTCGCCTTACACGCGAAAGGTCCTCGTTTCGAAACCGGGCAGAAACACAGTGCACACACTAGTGCTTTTTGCCACAGTTGTTGATGCTTTCAGCAGTGATTTTCACCCATTGTACTTTAGCGTAGACTTTCGGTTTGCAAGGCACATGTAAAAAGCAAGAATGGGTTTCTGTAGTGTAGTGGTTATCACGTTCGCCTAACACGCGAAAAGTCCCCGGTTCGAAACCGGGCAGAAAAAGTGCTTACCTTTAACTTTTTCACAGTCAGGCAAACTCAAAGCTCTTGCCATGCCATGCTCCTCTAGCAGCCGTAAGTGAAATCTGACAATACGAGGCATAGCTTAGTTGCTACACCTTCAATGTCATTTCTCTTTCTTTACTGTTTGTGAGTCGACCAGGAGATTCAAAAGACCCTTGCTTGAAGATTTTAGGTGAGCTCCTTTTCTAGTCCTACACAGGAAAAGTGTCTCCTGAGCAAAGGAAGGCAACTCTGAAGGGTTTCTGTAGTGTAGTGGTTATCACGTTCGCCTTACACGCGAAAGGTCCCCGTTTCGAAACCGGGCAGAAACACAGTGCACACACTAGTGCTCTTTGCCACAGTTGTTGATGCTTTCAGCAGTTATTTTCACTCATTGTACTTTAGCGTAGACTTTCGGTTTGCAAGGCACATGTAAAAAGCAAGAAAGGGTTTCTGTAGTGTAGTGGTTATCACGTTCGCCTCACACGCGAAAGGTCCCCGGTTCGAAACCGGGCAGAAACAGTGCTTACCTTTAACTTTTTCACAGTCAGGCAAACTCAAAGCTCTTGCCATGCCATGCTCCTCTAGCAGCCGTGAGTGAAATCTGACAATACGAGGCATAGCTTAGTTGCTACACCTTCAATGTCATTTCTCTTTCTTTACTGTTTGTGAGTCGACCAGGAGATTCAAAAGACCCTTGCTTGAAGATTTTAGGTGAGCTCCTTTTCTAGTCCTACACAGGAAAAGTGTCTCCTGAGCAAAGGAAGGCAACTCTGAAGGGTTTCTGTAGTGTAGTGGTTATCACGTTCGCCTTACACGCGAAAGGTCCTCGTTTCGAAACCGGGCAGAAACACAGTGCACACACTAGTGCTCTTTGCCACAGTTGTTGATGCTTTCAGCAGTGATTTTCACCCATTGTTCTTTAGCGTAGACTTTCGGTTTGCAAGGCACATGTAAAAAGCAAGAAAGGGTTTCTGTAGTGTAGTGGTTATCACGTTCGCCTCACACGCGAAAGGTCCCCGGTTCGAAACCGGGCAGAAACAGTGCTTACCTTTAACTTTTTCACAGTCAGGCAAACTCAAAGCTCTTGCCATGCCATGCTCCTCTAGCAGCCGTGAGTGAAATCTGACAATACGAGGCATAGCTTAGTTGCTACACCTTCAATGTCATTTCTCTTTCTTTACTGTTTGTGAGTCGACCAGGAGATTCAAAAGACCCTTGCTTAAAGATTTTAGGTGAGCTCCTTTTCTAGTCCTACACAGGAAAAGTGTCTCCTGAGCAAAGGAAGGCAACTCTGAAGGGTTTCTGTAGTGTAGTGGTTATCACGTTCGCCTTACACGCGAAAGGTCCCCGTTTCGAAACCGGGCAGAAACACAGTGCACACACTAGTGCTCTTTGCCACAGTTGTTGATGCTTTCAGCAGTGATTTTCACCCATTGTACTTTAGCGTAGACTTTCGGTTTGCAAGGCACATGTAAAAAGCAAGAATGGGTTTCTGTAGTGTAGTGGTTATCACGTTCGCCTAACACGCGAAAGGTCCCCGGTTCGAAACCGGGCAGAAACAGTGCTTACCTTTAACTTTTTCACAGTCAGGCAAACTCAAAGCTCTTGCCATGCCATGCTCCTCTAGCAGCCGTAAGTGAAATCTGACAATACGAGGCACAGCTTAGTTGCTACACCTTCAATGTCATTTCTCTTTCTTTACTGTTTGTGAGTCGACCAGGAGATTCAAAAGACCCTTGCTTGAAGATTTTAGGTGAGCTCCTTTTCTAGTCCTACACAGGCAAAGTGTCTCCCGAGCAAAGGATGTCAGCTCTGAAGGGTTTCTGTAGTGTAGTGGTTATCACGTTCGCCTTACACGCGAAAGGTCCCCGTTTCGAAACCGGGCAGAAACACAGTGCACACACTAGTGCTCTTTGCCACAGTTGTTGATGCTTTCAGCAGTTATTTTCACTCATTGTACTTTAGCGTAGACTTTCGGTTTGCAAGGCACATGCAAAAAGCAAGAATGGGTTTCTTTAGTGTAGTGGTTATCACGTTCGCCTCACACGCGAAAGGTCCCCGGTTCGAAACTGGGCAGAAACAGTGCTTACCTTTAACTTTTTCACAGTCAGGCAAACTCAAAGCTCTTGCCATGCCATGCTCCTCTAGCAGCCGTAAGTGAAATCTGACAATACGAGGCACAGCTTAGTTGCTACACCTTCAATGTCATTTCTCTTTCTTTACTGTTTGTGAGTCGACCAGGAGATTCAAAAGACCCTTGCTTGAAGATTTTAGGTGAGCTCCTTTTCTAGTCCTACACAGGAAAAGTGTCTCCTGAGCAAAGGAAGGCAACTCTGAAGGGTTTCTGTAGTGTAGTGGTTATCACGTTCGCCTTACACGCGAAAGGTCCCCGTTTCAAAACCGGGCAGAAACATAGTGCACACACTAGTGCTTTTTGCCCCAGTTGTTGATGCTTTCAGCAGTGATTTTCACCCATTGTACTTTAGCGTAGACTTTCGGTTTGCAAGGCACATGTAAAAAGCAAGAATGGTTTTCTGTAGTGTAGTGGTTATCACGTTCGCCTAACACGCGAAAGGTCCCCGGTTTGAAACCGGGCAGAAACAGTGCTTACCTTTAACTTTTTCACAGTCAGGCAAACTCAAAGCTCTTGTCATGCCATGCTCCTCTAGCAGCCGTGAGTGAAATCTGACAATACGAGGCACAGCTTAGTTGCTACACCTTCAATGTCATTTCTCTTTCTTTACTGTTTGTGAGTCGACCAGGAGATTCAAAAGACCCTTGCTTGAAGATTTAAGGTGAGCTCCTTTTCTAGTCCTACACAGGCAAAGTGTCTCCCGAGCAAAGGAAGGCAACTCTGAAGGGTTTCTGTAGTGTAGTGATTATCACGTTCGCCTTACACGCGAAAGGTCCCCGTTTCGAAACCGGGCAGAAACACAGTGCACACACTAGTGCTTTTTGCCACAGTTGTTGATGCTTTCAGCAGTGATTTTCACCCATTGTTCTTTAGCGTAGACTTTCGGTTTGCAAGGCACATGTAAAAAGCAAGAAAGGGTTTCTGTAGTGTAGTGGTTATCACGTTCGCCTCACACGCGAAAGGTCCCCGGTTCGAAACCGGGCAGAAACAGTGCTTACCTTTAACTTTTTCACAGTCAGGCAAACTCAAAGCTCTTGCCATGCCATGCTCCTCTAGCAGCCGTGAGTGAAATCTGACAATACGAGGCATAGCTTAGTTGCTACACCTTCAATGTCATTTCTCTTTCTTTACTGTTTGTGAGTCGACCAGGAGATTCAAAAGACCCTTGCTTGAAGATTTTAGGTGAGCTCCTTTTCTAGTCCTACACAGGAAAAGTGTCTCCTGAGCAAAGGAAGGCAACTCTGAAGGGTTTCTGTAGTGTAGTGGTTATCACGTTCGCCTTACACGCGAAAGGTCCCCGTTTCGAAACCGGGCAGAAACACAGTGCACACACTAGTGCTCTTTGCCACAGTTGTTGATGCTTTCAGCAGTTATTTTCACTCATTGTACTTTAGCGTAGACTTTCGGTTTGCAAGGCACATGCAAAAAGCAAGAATGGGTTTCTGTAGTGTAGTGGTTATCACATTCGCCTCACACGCGAAAGGTCCCCGGTTCGAAACCGGGCAGAAACAGTGCTTACCTTTAACTTTTTCACAGTCAGGCAAACTCAAAGCTCTTGCCATGCCATGCCATGCTCCTCTAGCAGCCGTGAGTAAAATCTGACAATACGAGGCATAGCTTAGTTGCTACACCTTCAATGTCATTTCTCTTTCTTTACTGTTTGTGAGTCGACCAGGAGATTCAAAAGACCCTTGCTTGAAGATTTTAGGTGAGCTCCTTTTCTAGTCCTACACAGGCAAAGTGTCTCCTGAGCAAAGGAAGGCAACTCTGAAGGGTTTCTGTAGTGTAGTGGTTATCACGTTCGCCTTACACGCGAAAGGTCCCCGTTTTGAAACCGGGCAGAAACACAGTGCACACACTAGTGCTCTTTGCCACAGTTGTTGATGCTTTCAGCAGTTATTTTCACTCATTGTACTTTAGCGTAGACTTTCAGTTTGCAAGGCACATGCAAAAAGCAAGAATGGGTTTCTGTAGTGTAGTGGTTATCACGTTCGCCTCACACGCGAAAGGTCCCCGGTTTGAAACTGGGCAGAAACAGTGCTTACCTTTAACTTTTTCACAGTCAGGCAAACTCAAAGCTCTTGCCATGCCATGCTCCTCTAGCAGCCGTAAGTGAAATCTGACAATACGAGGCACAGCTTAGTTGCTACACCTTCAATGTCATTTCTCTTTCTTTACTGTTTGTGAGTCGACCAGGAGATTCAAAAGACCCTTGCTTGAAGATTTTAGGTGAGCTCCTTTTCTAGTCCTACACAGGCAAAGTGTCTCCCGAGCAAAGGATGTCAACTCCGAAGGGTTTCTGTAGTGTAGTGGTTAACATGTTCACCTTACACGCGAAAGGTCCCCGTTTCAAAACCGGACAGAAACATAGTGCACACACTAGTGCTTTTTGCCCCAGTTGTTGATGCTTTCAGCAGTGATTTTCACCCATTGTACTTTAGCGTAAACTTTCGGCTTGCAAGGCACACAAAAAAAGCAAGAATGGGTTTCTATAGTGTAGTGGTTATCACATTTGCCTTACACGCGAAAGGTCCCCCGGTTCGAAACAGTGCTTACCTTTAACTTTTTCACAGTCAGGCAAACTCAAAGCTCTTGTCATGCCATGCTCCTCTAGCAGCCGTGAGTGAAATCTGACAATACGAGGCACAGCTTAGTTGCTACACCTTCAATGTCATTTCTCTTTCTTTACTGTTTGTGAGTCGACCAGGAGATTCAAAAGACCCTTGCTTGAAGATTTTAGGTGAGCTCCTTTTCTAGTCCTACACAGGAAAAGTGTCTCCTGAGCAAAGGAAGGCAACTCTGAAGGGTTTCTGTAGTGTAGTGGTTGTCACGTTCGCCTTACACGCGAAAGGTCCCCGTTTCGAAACCGGGCAGAAACACAGTGCACACACTAGTGCTCTTTGCCACAGTTGTTGATGCTTTCAGCAGTTATTTTCACTCATTGTACTTTAGCGTAGACTTTCGGTTTGCAAGGCACATGCAAAAAGCAAGAATGGGTTTCTGTAGTGTAGTGGTTATCACGTTCGCCTCACACGCGAAAGGTCCCTGGTTTGAAACCGGGCAGAAACAGTGCTTACCTTTAACTTTTTCACAGTCAGGCAAACTCAAAGCTCTTGCCATGCCATGCTCCTCTAGCAGGCGTAAGTGAAATCTGACAATACGAGGCACAGCTTAGTTGCTACACCTTCAATGTCATTTCTCTTTCTTTACTGTTTGTGAGTCGACCAGGAGAGTCAAAAGACCCTTGCTTGAAGATTTTAGGTGAGCTCCTTTTCTAGTCCTACACAGGAAAAGTGTCTCCTGAGCAAAGGAAGGCAACTCTGAAGGGTTTCTGTAGTGTAGTGGTTGTCACGTTCGCTTTACACGCGAAAGGTCCCCGTTTCGAAACCGGGCAGAAACACAGTGCACACACTAGTGCTCTTTGCCACAGTTGTTGATGCTTTCAGCAGTTATTTTCACTCATTGTACTTTAGCGTAGACTTTCGGTTTGCAAGGCACATGCAAAAAGCAAGAATGGGTTTCTTTAGTGTAGTGGTTATCACGTTCGCCTCACACGCGAAAGGTCCCCGGTTCGAAACTGGGCAGAAACAGTGCTTACCTTTAACTTTTTCACAGTCAGGCAAACTCAAAGCTCTTGCTATGCCATGCTCCTCTAGCAGCCGTAAGTGAAATCTGACAATACGAGGCACAGCTTAGTTGCTACACCTTCAATGTCATTTCTCTTTCTTTACTGTTTGTGAGTCGACCAGGAGATTCAAAAGACCCTTGCTTGAAGATTTTAGGTGAGCTCCTTTTCTAGTCCTACACAGGCAAAGTGTCTCCCGAGCAAAGGATGTCAACTCTGAAGGGTTTCTGTAGTGTAGTGGTTAACATGTTCGCCTTACCCCCGAAAGGTCCCCGTTTCAAAACCGGGCAGAAACATAGTGCACACACTAGTGCTTTTTGCCCCAGTTGTTGATGCTTTCAGCAGTGATTTTCACCCATTGTACTTTAGCGTAAACTTTCGGCTTGCAAGGCACACAAAAAAAGCAAGAATGGTTTTCTGTAGTGTAGTGGTTATCACGTTCGCCTAACACGCGAAAGGTCCCCGGTTTGAAACCGGGCAGAAACAGTGCTTACCTTTAACTTTTTCACAGTCAGGCAAACTCAAAGCTCTTGTCATGCCATGCTCCTCTAGCAGCCGTGAGTGAAATCTGACAATACGAGGCACAGCTTAGTTGCTACACCTTCAATGTCATTTCTCTTTCTTTACTGTTTGTGAGTCGACCAGGAGATTCAAAAGACCCTTGCTTGAAGATTTAAGGTGAGCTCCTTTTCTAGTCCTACACAGGCAAAGTGTCTCCCGAGCAAAGGAAGGCAACTCTGAAGGGTTTCTGTAGTGTAGTGATTATCACGTTCGCCTTACACGCGAAAGGTCCCCGTTTCGAAACCGGGCAGAAACACAGTGCACACACTAGTGCTTTTTGCCACAGTTGTTGATGCTTTCAGCAGTGATTTTCACCCATTGTTCTTTAGCGTAGACTTTCGGTTTGCAAGGCACATGTAAAAAGCAAGAAAGGGTTTCTGTAGTGTAGTGGTTATCACATTCGCCTCACACGCGAAAGGTCCCCGGTTCGAAACCGGGCAGAAACAGTGCTTACCTTTAACTTTTTCACAGTCAGGCAAACTCAAAGCTCTTGCCATGCCATGCTCCTCTAGCAGCCGTGAGTGAAATCTGACAATACGAGGCATAGCTTAGTTGCTACACCTTCAATGTCATTTCTCTTTCTTTACTGTTTGTGAGTCGACCAGGAGATTCAAAAGACCCTTGCTTGAAGATTTTAGGTGAGCTCCTTTTCTAGTCCTACACAGGAAAAGTGTCTCCTGAGCAAAGGAAGGCAACTCTGAAGGGTTTCTGTAGTGTAGTGGTTAACATGTTCGCCTTACCCCCGAAAGGTCCCCGTTTCAAAACCGGGCAGAAACATAGTGCACACACTAGTGCTTTTTGCCCCAGTTGTTGATGCTTTCAGCAGTGATTTTCACCCATTGTACTTTAGCGTAAACTTTCGGCTTGCAAGGCACACAAAAAAAGCAAGAATGGTTTTCTGTAGTGTAGTGGTTATCACGTTCGCCTAACACGCGAAAGGTCCCCGGTTTGAAACCGGGCAGAAACAGTGCTTACCTTTAACTTTTTCACAGTCAGGCAAACTCAAAGCTCTTGTCATGCCATGCTCCTCTAGCAGCCGTGAGTGAAATCTGACAATACGAGGCACAGCTTAGTTGCTACACCTTCAATGTCATTTCTCTTTCTTTACTGTTTGTGAGTCGACCAGGAGATTCAAAAGACCCTTGCTTGAAGATTTAAGGTGAGCTCCTTTTCTAGTCCTACACAGGCAAAGTGTCTCCCGAGCAAAGGAAGGCAACTCTGAAGGGTTTCTGTAGTGTAGTGATTATCACGTTCGCCTTACACGCGAAAGGTCCCCGTTTCGAAACCGGGCAGAAACACAGTGCACACACTAGTGCTTTTTGCCACAGTTGTTGATGCTTTCAGCAGTGATTTTCACCCATTGTTCTTTAGCGTAGACTTTCGGTTTGCAAGGCACATGTAAAAAGCAAGAAAGGGTTTCTGTAGTGTAGTGGTTATCACATTCGCCTCACACGCGAAAGGTCCCCGGTTCGAAACCGGGCAGAAACAGTGCTTACCTTTAACTTTTTCACAGTCAGGCAAACTCAAAGCTCTTGCCATGCCATGCTCCTCTAGCAGCCGTGAGTGAAATCTGACAATACGAGGCATAGCTTAGTTGCTACACCTTCAATGTCATTTCTCTTTCTTTACTGTTTGTGAGTCGACCAGGAGATTCAAAAGACCCTTGCTTGAAGATTTTAGGTGAGCTCCTTTTCTAGTCCTACACAGGAAAAGTGTCTCCTGAGCAAAGGAAGGCAACTCTGAAGGGTTTCTGTAGTGTAGTGGTTATCACGTTCGCCTTACACGCGAAAGGTCCCCGTTTCGAAACCGGGCAGAAACACAGTGCACACACTAGTGCTCTTTGCCACAGTTGTTGATGCTTTCAGCAGTTATTTTCACTCATTGTACTTTAGCGTAGACTTTCGGTTTGCAAGGCACATGCAAAAAGCAAGAATGGGTTTCTGTAGTGTAGTGGTTATCACATTCGCCTCACACGCGAAAGGTCCCCGGTTCGAAACCGGGCAGAAACAGTGCTTACCTTTAACTTTTTCACAGTCAGGCAAACTCAAAGCTCTTGCCATGCCATGCTCCTCTAGCAGCCGTGAGTAAAATCTGACAATACGAGGCATAGCTTAGTTGCTACACCTTCAATGTCATTTCTCTTTCTTTACTGTTTGTGAGTCGACCAGGAGATTCAAAAGACCCTTGCTTGAAGATTTTAGGTGAGCTCCTTTTCTAGTCCTACACAGGCAAAGTGTCTCCTGAGCAAAGGAAGGCAACTCTGAAGGGTTTCTGTAGTGTAGTGGTTATCACGTTCGCCTTACACGCGAAAGGTCCCCGTTTTGAAACCGGGCAGAAACACAGTGCACACACTAGTGCTCTTTGCCACAGTTGTTGATGCTTTCAGCAGTTATTTTCACTCATTGTACTTTAGCGTAGACTTTCAGTTTGCAAGGCACATGCAAAAAGCAAGAATGGGTTTCTGTAGTGTAGTGGTTATCACGTTCGCCTCACACGCGAAAGGTCCCCGGTTTGAAACTGGGCAGAAACAGTGCTTACCTTTAACTTTTTCACAGTCAGGCAAACTCAAAGCTCTTGCCATGCCATGCTCCTCTAGCAGCCGTAAGTGAAATCTGACAATACGAGGCACAGCTTAGTTGCTACACCTTCAATGTCATTTCTCTTTCTTTACTGTTTGTGAGTCGACCAGGAGATTCAAAAGACCCTTGCTTGAAGATTTTAGGTGAGCTCCTTTTCTAGTCCTACACAGGCAAAGTGTCTCCCGAGCAAAGGATGTCAACTCCGAAGGGTTTCTGTAGTGTAGTGGTTAACATGTTCGCCTTACACGCGAAAGGTCCCCGTTTCAAAACCGGACAGAAACATAGTGCACACACTAGTGCTTTTTGCCCCAGTTGTTGATGCTTTCAGCAGTGATTTTCACCCATTGTACTTTAGCGTAAACTTTCGGCTTGCAAGGCACACAAAAAAAGCAAGAATGGGTTTCTATAGTGTAGTGGTTATCACATTTGCCTTACACGCGAAAGGTCCCCGGTTCGAAACAGTGCTTACCTTTAACTTTTTCACAGTCAGGCAAACTCAAAGCTCTTGTCATGCCATGCTCCTCTAGCAGCCGTGAGTGAAATCTGACAATACGAGGCACAGCTTAGTTGCTACACCTTCAATGTCATTTCTCTTTCTTTACTGTTTGTGAGTCGACCAGGAGATTCAAAAGACCCTTGCTTGAAGATTTTAGGTGAGCTCCTTTTCTAGTCCTACACAGGAAAAGTGTCTCCTGAGCAAAGGAAGGCAACTCTGAAGGGTTTCTGTAGTGTAGTGGTTGTCACGTTCGCCTTACACGCGAAAGGTCCCCCTTTCGAAACCGGGCAGAAACACAGTGCACACACTAGTGCTCTTTGCCACAGTTGTTGATGCTTTCAGCAGTTATTTTCACTCATTGTACTTTAGCGTAGACTTTCGGTTTGCAAGGCACATGCAAAAAGCAAGAATGGGTTTCTGTAGTGTAGTGGTTATCACGTTCGCCTCACACGCGAAAGGTCCCTGGTTTGAAACCGGGCAGAAACAGTGCTTACCTTTAACTTTTTCACAGTCAGGCAAACTCAAAGCTCTTGCCATGCCATGCTCCTCTAGCAGGCGTAAGTGAAATCTGACAATACGAGGCACAGCTTAGTTGCTACACCTTCAATGTCATTTCTCTTTCTTTACTGTTTGTGAGTCGACCAGGAGAGTCAAAAGACCCTTGCTTGAAGATTTTAGGTGAGCTCCTTTTCTAGTCCTACACAGGAAAAGTGTCTCCTGAGCAAAGGAAGGCAACTCTGAAGGGTTTCTGTAGTGTAGTGGTTATCACGTTCGCCTAACACGTGAAAGGTCCCCGGTTCGAAACCGGGCAGAAACACAGTGCACACACTAGTGCTCTTTGCCACAGTTGTTGATGCTTTCAGCAGTTATTTTCACTCATTGTACTTTAGCGTAGACTTTCGGTTTGCAAGGCACATGCAAAAAGCAAGAATGGGTTTCTGTAGTGTAGTGGTTATCACGTTCGCCTCACACGCGAAAGGTCCCCGGTTCGAAACCGGGCAGAAACAGTGCTTACCTTTAACTTTTTCACAGTCAGGCAAACTCAAAGCTCTTGCCATGCCATGCTCCTCTAGCAGCCGTAAGTGAAATCTGACAATACGAGGCACAGCTTAGTTGCTACACCTTCAATGTCATTTCTCTTTCTTTACTGTTTGTGAGTCGACCAGGAGATTCAAAAGACCCTTGCTTGAAGATTTAAGGTGAGCTCCTTTTCTAGTCCTACACAGGCAAAGTGTCTCCCGAGCAAAGGAAGGCAACTCTGAAGGGTTTCTGTAGTGTAGTGGTTATCACGTTCGCCTTACACGCGAAAGGTCCCCGTTTCGAAACCGGGCAGAAACACAGTGCACACACTAGTGCTCTTTGCCACAGTTGTTGATGCTTTCAGCAGTTATTTTCACTCATTGTACTTTAGCGTAGACTTTCGGTTTGCAAGGCACATGCAAAAAGCAAGAATGGGTTTCTGTAGTGTAGTGGTTATCACATTCGCCTCACACGCGAAAGGTCCCCGGTTCGAAACCGGGCAGAAACAGTGCTTACCTTTAACTTTTTCACAGTCAGGCAAACTCAAAGCTCTTGCCATGCCATGCTCCTCTAGCAGCCGTAAGTGAAATCTGACAATACGAGGCACAGCTTAGTTGCTACACCTTCAATGTCATTTCTCTTTCTTTACTGTTTGTGAGTCGACCAGGAGATTCAAAAGACCCTTGCTTGAAGATTTTAGGTGAGCTCCTTTTCTAGTCCTACACAGGCAAAGTGTCTCCCGAGCAAAGGATGTCAACTCCGAAGGGTTTCTGTAGTGTAGTGGTTAACATGTTCGCCTTACACGCGAAAGGTCCCCGTTTCAAAACCGGACAGAAACATAGTGCACACACTAGTGCTTTTTGCCCCAGTTGTTGATGCTTTCAGCAGTGATTTTCACCCATTGTACTTTAGCGTAAACTTTCGGCTTGCAAGGCACACAAAAAAAGCAAGAATGGGTTTCTATAGTGTAGTGGTTATCACATTTGCCTTACACGCGAAAGGTCCCCGGTTCGAAACAGTGCTTACCTTTAACTTTTTCACAGTCAGGCAAACTCAAAGCTCTTGTCATGCCATGCTCCTCTAGCAGCCGTGAGTGAAATCTGACAATACGAGGCACAGCTTAGTTGCTACACCTTCAATGTCATTTCTCTTTCTTTACTGTTTGTGAGGCGACCAGGAGATTCAAAAGACCCTTGCTTGAAGATTTTAGGTGAGCTCCTTTTCTAGTCCTACACAGGAAAAGTGTCTCCTGAGCAAAGGAAGGCAACTCTGAAGGGTTTCTGTAGTGTAGTGGTTGTCACGTTCGCCTTACACGCGAAAGGTCCCCGTTTCGAAACCGGGCAGAAACACAGTGCACACACTAGTGCTCTTTGCCACAGTTGTTGATGCTTTCAGCAGTTATTTTCACTCATTGTACTTTAGCGTAGACTTTCGGTTTGCAAGGCACATGCAAAAAGCAAGAATGGGTTTCTGTAGTGTAGTGGTTATCACGTTCGCCTCACACGCGAAAGGTCCCTGGTTTGAAACCGGGCAGAAACAGTGCTTACCTTTAACTTTTTCACAGTCAGGCAAACTCAAAGCTCTTGCCATGCCATGCTCCTCTAGCAGGCGTAAGTGAAATCTGACAATACGAGGCACAGCTTAGTTGCTACACCTTCAATGTCATTTCTCTTTCTTTACTGTTTGTGAGTCGACCAGGAGATTCAAAAGACCCTTGCTTGAAGATTTTAGGTGAGCTCCTTTTCTAGTCCTACACAGGAAAAGTGTCTCCTGAGCAAAGGAAGGCAACTCTGAAGGGTTTCTGTAGTGTAGTGGTTATCACGTTCGCCTAACACGTGAAAGGTCCCCGGTTCGAAACCGGGCAGAAACACAGTGCACACACTAGTGCTCTTTGCCACAGTTGTTGATGCTTTCAGCAGTTATTTTCACTCATTGTACTTTAGCGTAGACTTTCGGTTT
The DNA here is from genome assembly GCF_965119305.1 of Pelophylax lessonae. NCBI lineage: Eukaryota > Metazoa > Chordata > Amphibia > Anura > Ranidae > Pelophylax > Pelophylax lessonae. The sequence continues at coordinate 292,445,262 of NC_138771.1, read as the reverse complement.
GCAAGGCACATGCAAAAAGCAAGAATGGGTTTCTGTAGTGTAGTGGTTATCACGTTCGCCTCACACGCGAAAGGTCCCCGGTTCGAAACTGGGCAGAAACAGTGCTTACCTTTAACTTTTTCACAGTCAGGCAAACTCAAAGCTCTTGCCATGCCATGCTCCTCTAGCAGCCGTAAGTGAAATCTGACAATACGAGGCACAGCTTAGTTGCTACACCTTCAATGTCATTTCTCTTTCTTTACTGTTTGTGAGTCGACCAGGAGATTCAAAAGACCCTTGCTTGAAGATTTTAGGTGAGCTCCTTTTCTAGTCCTACACAGGCAAAGTGTCTCCCGAGCAAAGGATGTCAACTCCGAAGGGTTTCTGTAGTGTAGTGGTTAACATGTTCGCCTTACACGCGAAAGGTCCCCGTTTCAAAACCGGACAGAAACATAGTGCACACACTAGTGCTTTTTGCCCCAGTTGTTGATGCTTTCAGCAGTGATTTTCACCCATTGTACTTTAGCGTAAACTTTCGGCTTGCAAGGCACACAAAAAAAGCAAGAATGGGTTTCTATAGTGTAGTGGTTATCACATTTGCCTTACACGCGAAAGGTCCCCGGTTCGAAACAGTGCTTACCTTTAACTTTTTCACAGTCAGGCAAACTCAAAGCTCTTGTCATGCCATGCTCCTCTAGCAGCCGTGAGTGAAATCTGACAATACGAGGCACAGCTTAGTTGCTACACCTTCAATGTCATTTCTCTTTCTTTACTGTTTGTGAGTCGACCAGGAGATTCAAAAGACCCTTGCTTGAAGATTTTAGGTGAGCTCCTTTTCTAGTCCTACACAGGAAAAGTGTCTCCTGAGCAAAGGAAGGCAACTCTGAAGGGTTTCTGTAGTGTAGTGGTTGTCACGTTCGCCTTACACGCGAAAGGTCCCCGTTTCGAAACCGGGCAGAAACACAGTGCACACACTAGTGCTCTTTGCCACAGTTGTTGATGCTTTCAGCAGTTATTTTCACTCATTGTACTTTAGCGTAGACTTTCGGTTTGCAAGGCACATGCAAAAAGCAAGAATGGGTTTCTGTAGTGTAGTGGTTATCACGTTCGCCTCACACGCGAAAGGTCCCTGGTTTGAAACCGGGCAGAAACAGTGCTTACCTTTAACTTTTTCACAGTCAGGCAAACTCAAAGCTCTTGCCATGCCATGCTCCTCTAGCAGGCGTAAGTGAAATCTGACAATACGAGGCACAGCTTAGTTGCTACACCTTCAATGTCATTTCTCTTTCTTTACTGTTTGTGAGTCGACCAGGAGATTCAAAAGACCCTTGCTTGAAGATTTTAGGTGAGCTCCTTTTCTAGTCCTACACAGGAAAAGTGTCTCCTGAGCAAAGGAAGGCAACTCTGAAGGGTTTCTGTAGTGTAGTGGTTATCACGTTCGCCTAACACGTGAAAGGTCCCCGGTTCGAAACCGGGCAGAAACAGTGCTTACCTTTAACTTTTTCACAGTCAGGCAAACTCAAAGCTCTTGCCATGCCATGCTCCTCTAGCAGCCGTGAGTGAAATCTGACAATACGAGGCATAGCTTAGTTGCTACACCTTCAATGTCATTTCTCTTTCTTTACTGTTTGTGAGTCGACCAGGAGATTCAAAAGACCCTTGCTTGAAGATTTTAGGTGAGCTCCTTTTCTAGTCCTACACAGGCAAAGTGTCTCCCGAGCAAAGGATGGCAACTCTGAAGGGTTTCTGTAGTGTAGTGGTTATCACATTCGCCTTACACGCGAAAGGTCCCCGTTTCGAAACCTGGCAGAAACACAGTGCACACACTAGTGCTCTTTGCCACAGTTGTTGATGCTTTCAGCAGTGATTTTCACCCATTGTACTTTAGCGTAGACTTTCGGTTTGCAAGGCACATGTAAAAAGCAAGAATGGGTTTCTGTAGTGTAGTGGTTATCACGTTCGCCTAACACGCGAAAGGTCCCCGGTTCGAAACCGGGCAGAAACAGTGCTTACCTTTAACTTTTTCACAGTCAGGCAAACTCAAAGCTCTTGCCATGCCATGCTCCTCTAGCAGCCGTAAGTGAAATCTGACAATACGAGGCACAGCTTAGTTGCTACACCTTCAATGTCATTTCTCTTTCTTTACTGTTTGTGAGTCGACCAGGAGATTCAAAAGACCCTTGCTTGAAGATTTTAGGTGAGCTCCTTTTCTAGTCCTACACAGGAAAAGTGTCTCCTGAGCAAAGGAAGGCAACTCTGAAGGGTTTCTGTAGTGTAGTGGTTGTCACGTTCGCCTTACACGCGAAAGGTCCCCGTTTCGAAACCGGGCAGAAACACAGTGCACACACTAGTGCTTTTTGCCACAGTTGTTGATGCTTTCAGCAGTGATTTTCACCCATTGTACTTTAGCGTAGACTTTCGGTTTGCAAGGCACATGTAAAAAGCAAGAATGGGTTTCTGTAGTGTAGTGGTTATCACGTTCGCCTAACACGCGAAAGATCCCCGTTTTGAAACCGAGCAGAAACAGGGCTTACCTTTAACTTTTTCACAGTCAGGCAAACTCAAAGCTCTTGCCATGCCATGCTCCTCTAGCAGCCGTGAGTGAAATCTGACAATACGAGGCATAGCTTAGTTGCTACACCTTCAATGTCATTTCTCTTTCTTTACTGTTTGTGAGTCGACCAGGAGATTCAAAAGACCCTTGCTTGAAGATTTTAGGTGAGCTCCTTTTCTAGTCCTACACAGGCAAAGTGTCTCCCGAGCAAAGGATGGCAACTCTGAAGGGTTTCTGTAGTGTAGTGGTTATCACATTCGCCTTACACGCGAAAGGTCCCCGTTTCGAAACCGGGCAGAAACACAGTGCACACACTAGTGCTCTTTGCCACAGTTGTTGATGCTTTCAGCAGTGATTTTCACCCATTGTACTTTAGCGTAGACTTTCGGTTTGCAAGGCACATGTAAAAAGCAAGAATGGGTTTCTGTAGTGTAGTGGTTATCACGTTCGCCTAACACGTGAAAGGTACCCGGTTCGAAACCGGGCAGAAACAGTGCTTACCTTTTACTTTTTCACAGTCAGGCAAACTCAAAGCTCTTGCCATGCCATGCTCCTCTAGCAGCCGTAAGTGAAATCTGACAATACGAGGCACAGCTTAGTTGCTACACCTTCAATGTCATTTCTCTTTCTTTACTGTTTGTGAGTCGACCAGGAGATTCAAAAGACCCTTGCTTGAAGATTTTAGGTGAGCTCCTTTTCTAGTCCTACACAGGAAAGGTGTCTCCTGAGCAAAGGAAGGCAACTCTGAAGGGTTTCTGTAGTGTAGTGGTTATCACGTTCGCCTAACACGCGAAAGGTCCCCGGTTCGAAACCGGGCAGAAACAGTGCTTACCTTTAACTTTTTCACAGTCAGGCAAACTCAAAGCTCTTGCCATGCCATGCTCCTCTAGCAGCCGTGAGTGAAATCTGACAATACGAGGCATAGCTTAGTTGCTATACCTTCAATGTCATTTCTCTTTCTTTACTGTTTGTGAGTCGACCAGGAGATTCAAAAGACCCTTGCTTGAAGATTTTAGGTGAGCTCCTTTTCTAGTCCTACACAGGAAAAGTGTCTCCTGAGCAAAGGAAGGCAACTCTGAAGGGTTTCTGTAGTGTAGTGGTTATCACGTTCGCCTTACACGCGCAAGGTCCCCGGTTCGAAACCGGGCAGAAACAGTGCTTACCTTTTACTTTTTCACAGTCAGGCAAACTCAAAGCTCTTGCCATGCCATGCTCCTCTAGCAGCCGTAAGTGAAATCTGACAATACGAGGCACAGCTTAGTTGCTACACCTTCAATGTCATTTCTCTTTCTTTACTGTTTGTGAGTCGACCAGGAGATTCAAAAGACCCTTGCTTGAAGATTTTAGGTGAGCTCCTTTTCTAGTCCTACACAGGAAAAGTGTCTCCTGAGCAAAGGAAGGCAACTCTGAAGGGTTTCTGTAGTGTAGTGGTTATCACGTTCGCCTTACACGCGAAAGGTCCCCGTTTCGAAACCGGGCAGAAACACAGTGCACACACTAGTGCTTTTTGCCACAGTTGTTGATGCTTTCAGCAGTGATTTTCACCCATTGTACTTTAGCGTAGACTTTCGGTTTGCAAGGCACATGTAAAAAGCAAGAATGGGTTTCTGTAGTGTAGTGGTTATCACGTTCGCCTAACACGCGAAAGGTCCCCGGTTCGAAACCGGGCAGAAACAGTGCTTACCTTTAACTTTTTCACAGTCAGGCAAACTCAAAGCTCTTGCCATGCCATGCTCCTCTAGCAGCCGTGAGTGAAATCTGACAATACGAGGCACAGCTTAGTTGCTACACCTTCAATGTCATTTCTCTTTCTTTACTGTTTGTGAGTCGACCAGGAGATTCAAAAGACCCTTGCTTGAAGATTTTAGGTGAGCTCCTTTTCTAGTCCTACACAGGCAAAGTGTCTCCCGAGCAAAGGATGTCAACTCCGAAGGGTTTCTGTAGTGTAGTGGTTAACATGTTCGCCTTACACGCGAAAGGTCCCCGTTTCAAAACCGGACAGAAACATAGTGCACACACTAGTGCTTTTTGCCCCAGTTGTTGATGCTTTCAGCAGTGATTTTCACCCATTGTACTTTAGCGTAAACTTTCGGCTTGCAAGGCACACAAAAAAAGCAAGAATGGGTTTCTATAGTGTAGTGGTTATCACATTTGCCTTACACGCGAAAGGTCCCCGGTTCGAAACAGTGCTTACCTTTAACTTTTTCACAGTCAGGCAAACTCAAAGCTCTTGTCATGCCATGCTCCTCTAGCAGCCGTGAGTGAAATCTGACAATACGAGGCACAGCTTAGTTGCTACACCTTCAATGTCATTTCTCTTTCTTTACTGTTTGTGAGTCGACCAGGAGATTCAAAAGACCCTTGCTTGAAGATTTTAGGTGAGCTCCTTTTCTAGTCCTACACAGGAAAAGTGTCTCCTGAGCAAAGGAAGGCAACTCTGAAGGGTTTCTGTAGTGTAGTGGTTATCACGTTCGCCTAACACGTGAAAGGTCCCCGGTTCGAAACCGGGCAGAAACACAGTGCACACACTAGTGCTCTTTGCCACAGTTGTTGATGCTTTCAGCAGTTATTTTCACTCATTGTACTTTAGCGTAGACTTTCGGTTTGCAAGGCACATGCAAAAAGCAAGAATGGGTTTCTGTAGTGTAGTGGTTATCACGTTCGCCTCACACGCGAAAGGTCCCCGGTTCGAAACTGGGCAGAAACAGTGCTTACCTTTAACTTTTTCACAGTCAGGCAAACTCAAAGCTCTTGCCATGCCATGCTCCTCTAGCAGCCGTAAGTGAAATCTGACAATACGAGGCACAGCTTAGTTGCTACACCTTCAATGTCATTTCTCTTTCTTTACTGTTTGTGAGTCGACCAGGAGATTCAAAAGACCCTTGCTTGAAGATTTTAGGTGAGCTCCTTTTCTAGTCCTACACAGGCAAAGTGTCTCCCGAGCAAAGGATGTCAACTCCGAAGGGTTTCTGTAGTGTAGTGGTTAACATGTTCGCCTTACACGCGAAAGGTCCTCGTTTCAAAACCGGGCAGAAACATAGTGCACACACTAGTGCTCTTTGCCACAGTTGTTGATGCTTTCAGCAGTTATTTTCACTCATTGTACTTTAGCGTAGACTTTCGGTTTGCAAGGCACATGCAAAAAGCAAGAATGGGTTTCTGTAGTGTAGTGGTTATCACATTCGCCTCACACGCGAAAGGTCCCCGGTTCGAAACCGGGCAGAAACAGTGCTTACCTTTAACTTTTTCACAGTCAGGCAAACTCAAAGCTCTTGCCATGCCATGCCATGCTCCTCTAGCAGCCGTGAGTAAAATCTGACAATACGAGGCATAGCTTAGTTGCTACACCTTCAATGTCATTTCTCTTTCTTTACTGTTTGTGAGTCGACCAGGAGATTCAAAAGACCCTTGCTTGAAGATTTTAGGTGAGCTCCTTTTCTAGTCCTACACAGGCAAAGTGTCTCCTGAGCAAAGGAAGGCAACTCTGAAGGGTTTCTGTAGTGTAGTGGTTATCACGTTCGCCTTACACGCGAAAGGTCCCCGTTTTGAAACCGGGCAGAAACACAGTGCACACACTAGTGCTCTTTGCCACAGTTGTTGATGCTTTCAGCAGTTATTTTCACTCATTGTACTTTAGCGTAGACTTTCAGTTTGCAAGGCACATGCAAAAAGCAAGAATGGGTTTCTGTAGTGTAGTGGTTATCACGTTCGCCTCACACGCGAAAGGTCCCCGGTTTGAAACTGGGCAGAAACAGTGCTTACCTTTAACTTTTTCACAGTCAGGCAAACTCAAAGCTCTTGCCATGCCATGCTCCTCTAGCAGCCGTAAGTGAAATCTGACAATACGAGGCACAGCTTAGTTGCTACACCTTCAATGTCATTTCTCTTTCTTTACTGTTTGTGAGTCGACCAGGAGATTCAAAAGACCCTTGCTTGAAGATTTTAGGTGAGCTCCTTTTCTAGTCCTACACAGGCAAAGTGTCTCCCGAGCAAAGGATGTCAACTCCGGAGGGTTTCTGTAGTGTAGTGGTTAACATGTTCGCCTTACACGCGAAAGGTCCCCGTTTCAAAACCGGACAGAAACATAGTGCACACACTAGTGCTTTTTGCCCCAGTTGTTGATGCTTTCAGCAGTGATTTTCACCCATTGTACTTTAGCGTAAACTTTCGGCTTGCAAGGCACACAAAAAAAGCAAGAATGGGTTTCTATAGTGTAGTGGTTATCACATTTGCCTTACACGCGAAAGGTCCCCGGTTCGAAACAGTGCTTACCTTTAACTTTTTCACAGTCAGGCAAACTCAAAGCTCTTGTCATGCCATGCTCCTCTAGCATCCGTGAGTGAAATCTGACAATACGAGGCACAGCTTAGTTGCTACACCTTCAATGTCATTTCTCTTTCTTTACTGTTTGTGAGGCGACCAGGAGATTCAAAAGACCCTTGCTTGAAGATTTTAGGTGAGCTCCTTTTCTAGTCCTACACAGGAAAAGTGTCTCCTGAGCAAAGGAAGGCAACTCTGAAGGGTTTCTGTAGTGTAGTGGTTGTCACGTTCGCCTTACACGCGAAAGGTCCCCGTTTCGAAACCGGGCAGAAACACAGTGCACACACTAGTGCTCTTTGCCACAGTTGTTGATGCTTTCAGCAGTTATTTTCACTCATTGTACTTTAGCGTAGACTTTCGGTTTGCAAGGCACATGCAAAAAGCAAGAATGGGTTTCTGTAGTGTAGTGGTTATCACGTTCGCCTCACACGCGAAAGGTCCCTGGTTTGAAACCGGGCAGAAACAGTGCTTACCTTTAACTTTTTCACAGTCAGGCAAACTCAAAGCTCTTGCCATGCCATGCTCCTTTAGCAGGCGTAAGTGAAATCTGACAATACGAGGCACAGCTTAGTTGCTACACCTTCAATGTCATTTCTCTTTCTTTACTGTTTGTGAGTCGACCAGGAGATTCAAAAGACCCTTGCTTGAAGATTTTAGGTGAGCTCCTTTTCTAGTCCTACACAGGAAAAGTGTCTCCTGAGCAAAGGAAGGCAACTCTGAAGGGTTTCTGTAGTGTAGTGGTTATCACGTTCGCCTAACACGTGAAAGGTCCCCGGTTCGAAACCGGGCAGAAACACAGTGCACACACTAGTGCTCTTTGCCACAGTTGTTGATGCTTTCAGCAGTTATTTTCACTCATTGTACTTTAGCGTAGACTTTCGGTTTGCAAGGCACATGCAAAAAGCAAGAATGGGTTTCTGTAGTGTAGTGGTTATCACGTTCGCCTCACACGCGAAAGGTCCCCGGTTCGAAACTGGGCAGAAACAGTGCTTACCTTTAACTTTTTCACAGTCAGGCAAACTCAAAGCTCTTGCCATGCCATGCTCCTCTAGCAGCCGTAAGTGAAATCTGACAATACGAGGCACAGCTTAGTTGCTACACCTTCAATGTCATTTCTCTTTCTTTACTGTTTGTGAGTCGACCAGGAGATTCAAAAGACCCTTGCTTGAAGATTTTAGGTGAGCTCCTTTTCTAGTCCTACACAGGCAAAGTGTCTCCCGAGCAAAGGATGTCAACTCCGAAGGGTTTCTGTAGTGTAGTGGTTAACATGTTCGCCTTACACGCGAAAGGTCCCCGTTTCAAAACCGGACAGAAACATAGTGCACACACTAGTGCTTTTTGCCCCAGTTGTTGATGCTTTCAGCAGTGATTTTCACCCATTGTACTTTAGCGTAAACTTTCGGCTTGCAAGGCACACAAAAAAAGCAAGAATGGGTTTCTATAGTGTAGTGGTTATCACATTTGCCTTACACGCGAAAGGTCCCCGGTTCGAAACAGTGCTTACCTTTAACTTTTTCACAGTCAGGCAAACTCAAAGCTCTTGTCATGCCATGCTCCTCTAGCAGCCGTGAGTGAAATCTGACAATACGAGGCACAGCTTAGTTGCTACACCTTCAATGTCATTTCTCTTTCTTTACTGTTTGTGAGTCGACCAGGAGATTCAAAAGACCCTTGCTTGAAGATTTTAGGTGAGCTCCTTTTCTAGTCCTACACAGGAAAAGTGTCTCCTGAGCAAAGGAAGGCAACTCTGAAGGGTTTCTGTAGTGTAGTGGTTGTCACGTTCGCCTTACACGCGAAAGGTCCCCGTTTCGAAACCGGGCAGAAACACAGTGCACACACTAGTGCTCTTTGCCACAGTTGTTGATGCTTTCAGCAGTTATTTTCACTCATTGTACTTTAGCGTAGACTTTCGGTTTGCAAGGCACATGCAAAAAGCAAGAATGGGTTTCTGTAGTGTAGTGGTTAACATGTTCGCCTTACACGCGAAAGGTCCCCGTTTCAAAACCGGACAGAAACATAGTGCACACACTAGTGCTTTTTGCCCCAGTTGTTGATGCTTTCAGCAGTGATTTTCACCCATTGTACTTTAGCGTAAACTTTCGGCTTGCAAGGCACACAAAAAAAGCAAGAATGGGTTTCTATAGTGTAGTGGTTATCACATTTGCCTTACACGCGAAAGGTCCCCGGTTCGAAACAGTGCTTACCTTTAACTTTTTCACAGTCAGGCAAACTCAAAGCTCTTGCCATGCCATGCTCCTCTAGCAGGCGTAAGTGAAATCTGACAATACGAGGCACAGCTTAGTTGCTACACCTTCAATGTCATTTCTCTTTCTTTACTGTTTGTGAGTCGACCAGGAGATTCAAAAGACCCTTGCTTGAAGATTTTAGGTGAGCTCCTTTTCTAGTCCTACACAGGAAAAGTGTCTCCTGAGCAAAGGAAGGCAACTCTGAAGGGTTTCTGTAGTGTAGTGGTTATCACGTTCGCCTAACACGTGAAAGGTCCCCGGTTCGAAACCGGGCAGAAACAGTGCTTACCTTTAACTTTTTCACAGTCAGGCAAACTCAAAGCTCTTGCCATGCCATGCTCCTCTAGCAGCCGTGAGTGAAATCTGACAATACGAGGCATAGCTTAGTTGCTACACCTTCAATGTCATTTCTCTTTCTTTACTGTTTGTGAGTCGACCAGGAGATTCAAAAGACCCTTGCTTGAAGATTTTAGGTGAGCTCCTTTTCTAGTCCTACACAGGCAAAGTGTCTCCCGAGCAAAGGATGGCAACTCTGAAGGGTTTCTGTAGTGTAGTGGTTATCACATTCGCCTTACACGCGAAAGGTCCCCGTTTCGAAACCGGGCAGAAACACAGTGCACACACTAGTGCTCTTTGCCACAGTTGTTGATGCTTTCAGCAGTGATTTTCACCCATTGTACTTTAGCGTAGACTTTCGGTTTGCAAGGCACATGTAAAAAGCAAGAATGGGTTTCTGTAGTGTAGTGGTTATCACGTTCGCCTAACACGCGAAAGGTCCCCGGTTCGAAACCGGGCAGAAACAGTGCTTACCTTTAACTTTTTCACAGTCAGGCAAACTCAAAGCTCTTGCCATGCCATGCTCCTCTAGCAGCCGTAAGTGAAATCTGACAATACGAGGCACAGCTTAGTTGCTACACCTTCAATGTCATTTCTCTTTCTTTACTGTTTGTGAGTCGACCAGGAGATTCAAAAGACCCTTGCTTGAAGATTTTAGGTGAGCTCCTTTTCTAGTCCTACACAGGAAAAGTGTCTCCTGAGCAAAGGAAGGCAACTCTGAAGGGTTTCTGTAGTGTAGTGGTTGTCACGTTCGCCTTACACGCGAAAGGTCCCCGTTTCGAAACCGGGCAGAAACACAGTGCACACACTAGTGCTTTTTGCCACAGTTGTTGATGCTTTCAGCAGTGATTTTCACCCATTGTACTTTAGCGTAGACTTTCGGTTTGCAAGGCACATGTAAAAAGCAAGAATGGGTTTCTGTAGTGTAGTGGTTATCACGTTCGCCTAACACGCGAAAGGTCCCCGGTTCGAAACCGAGCAGAAACAGGGCTTACCTTTAACTTTTTCACAGTCAGGCAAACTCAAAGCTCTTGCCATGCCATGCTCCTCTAGCAGCCGTGAGTGAAATCTGACAATACGAGGCATAGCTTAGTTGCTACACCTTCAATGTCATTTCTCTTTCTTTACTGTTTGTGAGTCGACCAGGAGATTCAAAAGACCCTTGCTTGAAGATTTTAGGTGAGCTCCTTTTCTAGTCCTACACAGGCAAAGTGTCTCCCGAGCAAAGGATGGCAACTCTGAAGGGTTTCTGTAGTGTAGTGGTTATCACATTCGCCTTACACGCGAAAGGTCCCCGTTTCGAAACCGGGCAGAAACACAGTGCACACACTAGTGCTCTTTGCCACAGTTGTTGATGCTTTCAGCAGTGATTTTCACCCATTGTACTTTAGCGTAGACTTTCGGTTTGCAAGGCACATGTAAAAAGCAAGAATGGGTTTCTGTAGTGTAGTGGTTATCACGTTCGCCTAACACGTGAAAGGTCCCCGGTTCGAAACCGGGCAGAAACAGTGCTTACCTTTTACTTTTTCACAGTCAGGCAAACTCAAAGCTCTTGCCATGCCATGCTCCTCTAGCAGCCGTAAGTGAAATCTGACAATACGAGGCACAGCTTAGTTGCTACACCTTCAATGTCATTTCTCTTTCTTTACTGTTTGTGAGTCGACCAGGAGATTCAAAAGACCCTTGCTTGAAGATTTTAGGTGAGCTCCTTTTCTAGTCCTACACAGGAAAGGTGTCTCCTGAGCAAAGGAAGGCAACTCTGAAGGGTTTCTGTAGTGTAGTGGTTATCACGTTCGCCTAACACGCGAAAGGTCCCCGGTTCGAAACCGGGCAGAAACAGTGCTTACCTTTAACTTTTTCACAGTCAGGCAAACTCAAAGCTCTTGCCATGCCATGCTCCTCTAGCAGCCGTGAGTGAAATCTGACAATACGAGGCATAGCTTAGTTGCTACACCTTCAATGTCATTTCTCTTTCTTTACTGTTTGTGAGTCGACCAGGAGATTCAAAAGACCCTTGCTTGAAGATTTTAGGTGAGCTCCTTTTCTAGTCCTACACAGGAAAAGTGTCTCCTGAGCAAAGGAAGGCAACTCTGAAGGCAACTCTGAAGGCAACTCTGAAGGCAACTCTGAAGGCAACTCTGAAGGCAACTCTGAAGGCAACTCTGAAGGCAACTCTGAAGGCAACTCTGAAGGGTTTCTGTAGTGTAGTGGTTATCACGTTCGCCTTACACGCGCAAGGTCCCCGTTTCGAAACCGGGCAGAAACACAGTGCACACACTAGTGCTTTTTGCCACAGTTGTTGATGCTTTCAGCAGTGATTTTCACCCATTGTACTTTAGCGTAGACTTTCGGTTTGCAAGGCACATGTAAAAAGCAAGAATGGGTTTCTGTAGTGTAGTGGTTATCACGTTCGCCTAACACGCGAAAGGTCCCCGGTTCGAAACCGGGCAGAAACAGTGCTTACCTTTAACTTTTTCACAGTCAGGCAAACTCAAAGCTCTTGCCATGCCATGCTCCTCTAGCAGCCGTAAGTGAAATCTGACAATACGAGGCACAGCTTAGTTGCTACACCTTCAATGTCATTTCTCTTTCTTTACTGTTTGTGAGTCGACCAGGAGATTCAAAAGACCCTTGCTTGAAGATTTTAGGTGAGCTCCTTTTCTAGTCCTACACAGGAAAATTGTCTCCTGAGCAAAGGAAGGCAACTCTGAAGGGTTTCTGTAGTGTAGTGGTTATCACGTTCGCCTTACACGCGAAAGGTCCCCGTTTCGAAACCGGGCAGAAACACAGTGCACACACTAGTGCTTTTTTGCCACAGTTGTTGATGCTTTCAGCAGTGATTTTCACCCATTGTACTTTAGCGTAGACTTTCGGTTTGCAAGGCACATGTAAAAAGCAAGAATGGGTTTCTGTAGTGTAGTGGTTATCACGTTCGCCTTACACGCGAAAGGTCCCCGGTTCGAAACCGGGCAGAAACAGGGCTTACCTTTAACTTTTTCACAGTCAGGCAAACTCAAAGCTCTTGCCATGCCATGCTCCTCTAGCAGCCGTGAGTGAAATCTGACAATACGAGGCATAGCTTAGTTGCTACACCTTCAATGTCATTTCTCTTTCTTTACTGTTTGTGAGTCGACCAGGAGATTCAAAAGACCCTTGCTTGAAGATTTTAGGTGAGCTCCTTTTCTAGTCCTACACAGGCAAAGTGTCTCCCGAGCAAAGGATGGCAACTCTGAAGGGTTTCTGTAGTGTAGTGGTTATCACATTCGCCTTACACGCGAAAGGTCCCCGTTTCGAAACCGGGCAGAAACACAGTGCACACACTAGTGCTCTTTGCCACAGTTGTTGATGCTTTCAGCAGTGATTTTCACCCATTGTACTTTAGCGTAGACTTTCGGTTTGCAAGGCACATGTAAAAAGCAAGAATGGGTTTCTGTAGTGTAGTGGTTATCACGTTCGCCTAACACGCGAAAGGTCCCCGGTTCGAAACCGGGCAGAAACAATGCTTACCTTTTACTTTTTCACAGTCAGGCAAACTCAAAGCTCTTGCCATGCCATGCTCCTCTAGCAGCCGTAAGTGAAATCTGACAATACGAGGCACAGCTTAGTTGCTACACCTTCAATGTCATTTCTCTTTCTTTACTGTTTGTGAGTCGACCAGGAGATTCAAAAGACCCTTGCTTGAAGATTTTAGGTGAGCTCCTTTTCTAGTCCTACACAGGAAAAGTGTCTCCTGAGCAAAGGAAGGCAACTCTGAAGGGTTTCTGTAGTGTAGTGGTTATCACGTTCGCCTTACACGCGAAAGGTCCCCGTTTCGAAACCGGGTAGAAACACAGTGCACACCCTAGTGCTTTTTGCCACAGTTGTTGATGCTTTCAGCAGTGATTTTCACCCATTGTACTTTAGCGTAGACTTTCGGTTTGCAAGGCACATGTAAAAAGCAAGAATGGGTTTCTGTAGTGTAGTGGTTATCACGTTCGCATAACACGCGAAAGGTCCCCGGTTCGAAACCGGGCAGAAACAGTGCTTACCTTTAACTTTTTCACAGTCAGGCAAACTCAAAGCTCTTGCCATGCCATGCTCCTCTAGCAGCCGTGAGTGAAATCTGACAATACGAGGCATAGCTTAGTTGCTACACCTTCAATGTCATTTCTCTTTCTTTACTGTTTGTGAGTCGACCAGGAGATTCAAAAGACCCTTGCTTGAAGATTTTAGGTGAGCTCCTTTTCTAGTCCTACACAGGAAAAGTGTCTCCTGAGCAAAGGAAGGCAACTCTGAAGGGTTTATGTAGTGTAGTGGTTATCACGTTCGCCTTACACGCGAAAGGTCCCCGTTTCGAAACTGGGCAGAAACACAGTGCACACACTAGTGCTTTTTGCCACAGTTGTTGATGCTTTCAGCAGTGATTTTCACCCATTGTACTTTAGCGTAGACTTTCGGTTTGCAAGGCACATGTAAAAAGCAAGAATGGGTTTCTGTAGTGTAGTGGTTATCACGTTCGCCTAACACGCGAAAGGTCCCCGGTTCGAAACCGGGCAGAAACAGTGCTTACCTTTAACTTTTTCACAGTCAGGCAAACTCAAAGCTCTTGCCATGCCATGCTCCTCTAGCAGCCGTGAGTGAAATCTGACAATACGAGGCATAGCTTAGTTGCTACACCTTCAATGTCATTTCTCTTTACTGTTTGTGAGTCGACCAGGAGATTCAAAAGACCCTTGCTTGAAGATTTTAGGTGAGCTCCTTTTCTAGTCCTACACAGGCAAAGTGTCTCCCGAGCAAAGGATGGCAGCTCTGAAGGGTTTCTGTAGTGTAGTGGTTATCACATTCGCCTTACACGCGAAAGGTCCCCGTTTCGAAACAGGGCAGAAACACAGTGCACACACTAGTGCTCTTTGCCACAGTTGTTGATGCTTTCAGCAGTGATTTTCACCCATTGTACTTTAGCGTAGACTTTCGGTTTGCAAGGCACATGTAAAAAGCAAGAATGGGTTTCTGTAGTGTAGTGGTTATCACGTTCGCCTAACACGCGAAAGGTCCCCGGTTCGAAACCGGGCAGAAACAGTGCTTACCTTTAACTTTTTCACAGTCAGGCAAACTCAAAGCTCTTGCCATGCCATGCTCCTCTAGCAGCCGTGAGTGAAATCTGACTATACGAGGCATAGCTTAGTTGCTACACCTTCAATGTCATTTCTCTTTCTTTACTGTTTGTGAGTCGACCAGGAGATTCAAAAGACCCTTGCTTGAAGATTTTAGGTGAGCTCCTTTTCTAGTCCTACACAGGAAAAGTGTCTCCTGAGCAAAGGAAGGCAACTCTGAAGGGTTTCTGTAGTGTAGTGGTTATCACGTTCGCCTTACACGCGAAAGGTCCTCGTTTCGAAACCGGGCAGAAACACAGTGCACACACTAGTGCTTTTTGCCACAGTTGTTGATGCTTTCAGCAGTGATTTTCACCCATTGTACTTTAGCGTAGACTTTCGGTTTGCAAGGCACATGTAAAACGCAAGAATGGGTTTCTGTAGTGTAGTGGTTATCACGTTCGCCTAACACGCGAAAAGTCCCCGGTTCGAAACCGGGCAGAAAAAGTGCTTACCTTTAACTTATTCACAGTCAGGCAAACTCAAAGCTCTTGCCATGCCATGCTCCTCTAGCAGCCGTAAGTGAAATCTGACAATACGAGGCACAGCTTAGTTGCTACACCTTCAATGTCATTTCTCTTTCTTTACTGTTTGTGAGTCGACCAGGAGATTCAAAAGACCCTTGCTTGAAGATTTTAGGTGAGCTCCTTTTCTAGTCCTACACAGGAAAAGTGTCTCCTGAGCAAAGGAAGGCAACTCTGAAGGGTTTCTGTAGTGTAGTGGTTATCACGTTCGCCTTACACGCGAAAGGTCCCCGTTTCGAAACCGGGCAGAAACACAGTGCACACACTAGTGCTTTTTGCCACAGTTGTTGATGCTTTCAGCAGTGATTTTCACCCATTGTACTTTAGCGTAGACTTTCGGTTTGCAAGGCACATGTAAAAAGCAAGAATGGGTTTCTGTAGTGTAGTGGTTATCACGTTCGCCTAACACGCGAAAGGTCCCCGGTTCGAAACCGGGCAGAAACATTGCTTACCTTTAACTTTTTCACAGTCAGGCAAACTCAAAGCTCTTGCCATGCCATGCTCCTCTAGCAGCCGTGAGTGAAATCTGACTATACGAGGCATAGCTTAGTTGCTACACCTTCAATGTCATTTCTCTTTCTTTACTGTTTGTGAGTCGACCAGGAGATTCAAAAGACCCTTGCTTGAAGATTTTAGGTGAGCTCCTTTTCTAGTCCTACACAGGAAAAGTGTCTCCTGAGCAAAGGAAGGCAACTCTGAAGGGTTTCTGTAGTGTAGTGGTTATCACGTTCGCCTTACACGCGAAAGGTCCTCGTTTCGAAACCGGGCAGAAACACAGTGCACACACTAGTGCTTTTTGCCACAGTTGTTGATGCTTTCAGCAGTGATTTTCACCCATTGTACTTTAGCGTAGACTTTCGGTTTGCAAGGCACATGTAAAAAGCAAGAATGGGTTTCTGTAGTGTAGTGGTTATCACGTTCGCCTAACACGCGAAAGGTCCCCGGTTCGAAACCGGGCAGAAACAGTGCTTACCTTTAACTTTTTCACAGTCAGGCAAACTCAAAGCTCTTGCCATGCCATGCTCCTCTAGCAGCCGTGAGTGAAATCTGACTATACGAGGCATAGCTTAGTTGCTACACCTTCAATGTCATTTCTCTTTACTGTTTGTGAGTCGACCAGGAGATTCAAAAGACCCTTGCTTGAAGATTTTAGGTGAGCTCCTTTTCTAGTCCTACACAGGCAAAGTGTCTCCCGAGCAAAGGATGGCAGCTCTGAAGGGTTTCTGTAGTGTAGTGGTTATCACATTCGCCTTACACGCGAAAGGTCCCCGTTTCGAAACAGGGCAGAAACACAGTGCACACACTAGTGCTCTTTGCCACAGTTGTTGATGCTTTCAGCAGTGATTTTCACCCATTGTACTTTAGCGTAGACTTTCGGTTTGCAAGGCACATGTAAAAAGCAAGAATGGGTTTCTGTAGTGTAGTGGTTATCACGTTCGCCTAACACGCGAAAGGTCCCCGGTTCGAAACCGGGCAGAAACAGTGCTTACCTTTAACTTTTTCACAGTCAGGCAAACTCAAAGCTCTTGCCATGCCATGCTCCTCTAGCAGCCGTGAGTGAAATCTGACTATACGAGGCATAGCTTAGTTGCTACACCTTCAATGTCATTTCTCTTTCTTTACTGTTTGTGAGTCGACCAGGAGATTCAAAAGACCCTTGCTTGAAGATTTTAGGTGAGCTCCTTTTCTAGTCCTACACAGGAAAAGTGTCTCCTGAGCAAAGGAAGGCAACTCTGAAGGGTTTCTGTAGTGTAGTGGTTATCACGTTCGCCTTACACGCGAAAGGTCCTCGTTTCGAAACCGGGCAGAAACACAGTGCACACACTAGTGCTTTTTGCCACAGTTGTTGATGCTTTCAGCAGTGATTTTCACCCATTGTACTTTAGCGTAGACTTTCGGTTTGCAAGGCACATGTAAAACGCAAGAATGGGTTTCTGTAGTGTAGTGGTTATCACGTTCGCCTAACACGCGAAAAGTCCCCGGTTCGAAACCGGGCAGAAAAAGTGCTTACCTTTAACTTTTTCACAGTCAGGCAAACTCAAAGCTCTTGCCATGCCATGCTCCTCTAGCAGCCGTAAGTGAAATCTGACAATACGAGGCACAGCTTAGTTGCTACACCTTCAATGTCATTTCTCTTTCTTTACTGTTTGTGAGTCGACCAGGAGATTCAAAAGACCCTTGCTTGAAGATTTTAGGTGAGCTCCTTTTCTAGTCCTACACAGGAAAAGTGTCTCCTGAGCAAAGGAAGGCAACTCTGAAGGGTTTCTGTAGTGTAGTGGTTATCACGTTCGCCTTACACGCGAAAGGTCCCCGTTTCGAAACCGGGCAGAAACACAGTGCACACACTAGTGCTTTTTGCCACAGTTGTTGATGCTTTCAGCAGTGATTTTCACCCATTGTACTTTAGCGTAGACTTTCGGTTTGCAAGGCACATGTAAAAAGCAAGAATGGGTTTCTGTAGTGTAGTGGTTATCACGTTCGCCTAACACGCGAAAGGTCCCCGGTTCGAAACCGGGCAGAAACATTGCTTACCTTTAACTTTTTCACAGTCAGGCAAACTCAAAGCTCTTGCCATGCCATGCTCCTCTAGCAGCCGTGAGTGAAATCTGACTATACGAGGCATAGCTTAGTTGCTACACCTTCAATGTCATTTCTCTTTCTTTACTGTTTGTGAGTCGACCAGGAGATTCAAAAGACCCTTGCTTGAAGATTTTAGGTGAGCTCCTTTTCTAGTCCTACACAGGAAAAGTGTCTCCTGAGCAAAGGAAGGCAACTCTGAAGGGTTTCTGTAGTGTAGTGGTTATCACGTTCGCCTTACACGCGAAAGGTCCTCGTTTCGAAACCGGGCAGAAACACAGTGCACACACTAGTGCTTTTTGCCACAGTTGTTGATGCTTTCAGCAGTGATTTTCACCCATTGTACTTTAGCGTAGACTTTCGGTTTGCAAGGCACATGTAAAAAGCAAGAATGGGTTTCTGTAGTGTAGTGGTTATCACGTTCGCCTAACACGCGAAAAGTCCCCGGTTCGAAACCGGGCAGAAAAAGTGCTTACCTTTAACTTTTTCACAGTCAGGCAAACTCAAAGCTCTTGCCATGCCATGCTCCTCTAGCAGCCGTAAGTGAAATCTGACAATACGAGGCACAGCTTAGTTGCTACACCTTCAATGTCATTTCTCTTTCTTTACTGTTTGTGAGTCGACCAGGAGATTCAAAAGACCCTTGCTTGAAGATTTTAGGTGAGCTCCTTTTCTAGTCCTACACAGGAAAAGTGTCTCCTGAGCAAAGGAAGGCAACTCTGAAGGGTTTCTGTAGTGTAGTGGTTATCACGTTCGCCTTACACGCGAAAGGTCCCCGTTTCGAAACCGGGCAGAAACACAGTGCACACACTAGTGCTTTTTGCCACAGTTGTTGATGCTTTCAGCAGTGATTTTCACCCATTGTACTTTAGCGTAGACTTTCGGTTTGCAAGGCACATGTAAAAAGCAAGAATGGGTTTCTGTAGTGTAGTGGTTATCACGTTCGCCTAACACGCGAAAGGTCCCCGGTTCGAAACCGGGCAGAAACATTGCTTACCTTTAACTTTTTCACAGTCAGGCAAACTCAAAGCTCTTGCCATGCCATGCTCCTCTAGCAGCCGTGAGTGAAATCTGACTATACGAGGCATAGCTTAGTTGCTACACCTTCAATGTCATTTCTCTTTCTTTACTGTTTGTGAGTCGACCAGGAGATTCAAAAGACCCTTGCTTGAAGATTTTAGGTGAGCTCCTTTTCTAGTCCTACACAGGAAAAGTGTCTCCTGAGCAAAGGAAGGCAACTCTGAAGGGTTTCTGTAGTGTAGTGGTTATCACGTTCGCCTTACACGCGAAAGGTCCTCGTTTCGAAACCGGGCAGAAACACAGTGCACACACTAGTGCTTTTTGCCACAGTTGTTGATGCTTTCAGCAGTGATTTTCACCCATTGTACTTTAGCGTAGACTTTCGGTTTGCAAGGCACATGTAAAAAGCAAGAATGGGTTTCTGTAGTGTAGTGGTTATCACGTTCGCCTAACACGCGAAAGGTCCCCGGTTCGAAACCGGGCAGAAACAGTGCTTACCTTTAACTTTTTCACAGTCAGGCAAACTCAAAGCTCTTGCCATGCCATGCTCCTCTAGCAGCCGTGAGTGAAATCTGACTATACGAGGCATAGCTTAGTTGCTACACCTTCAATGTCATTTCTCTTTCTTTACTGTTTGTGAGTCAACCAGGAGATTCAAAAGACCCTTGCTTGAAGATTTTAGGTGAGCTCCTTTTCTAGTCCTACACAGGAAAAGTGTCTCCTGAGCAAAGGAAGGCAACTCTGAAGGGTTTCTGTAGTGTAGTGGTTATCACGTTCGCCTTACACGCGAAAGGTCCTCGTTTCGAAACCGGGCAGAAACACAGTGCACACACTAGTGCTTTTTGCCACAGTTGTTGATGCTTTCAGCAGTGATTTTCACCCATTGTACTTTAGCGTAGACTTTCGGTTTGCAAGGCACATGTAAAAAGCAAGAATGGGTTTCTGTAGTGTAGTGGTTATCACGTTCGCCTAACACGCGAAAGGTCCCCGGTTCGAAACCGGGCAGAAACAGTGCTTACCTTTAACTTTTTCACAGTCAGGCAAACTCAAAGCTCTTGCCATGCCATGCTCCTCTAGCAGCCGTGAGTGAAATCTGACAATACGAGGCATAGCTTAGTTGCTACACCTTCAATGTCATTTCTCTTTCTTTACTGTTTGTGAGTCGACCAGGAGATTCAAAAGACCCTTGCTTGAAGATTTTAGGTGAGCTCCTTTTCTAGTCCTACACAGGAAAAGTTTCTCCTGAGCAAAGGAAGGCAACTCTGAAGGGTTTCTGTAGTGTAGTGGTTATCACGTTCGCCTTACACGCGAAAGGTCCCCGTTTCGAAACCGGGCAGAAACACAGTGCACACACTAGTGCTTTTTGCCACAGTTGTTGATGCTTTCAGCAGTGATTTTTACCCATTGTACTTTAGCGTAGACTTTCGGTTTGAAAGGCACATGTAAAAAGCAAGAATGGGTTTCTGTAGTGTAGTGGTTATCACGTTCGCCTAACACGCGAAAGGTCCCCGGTTCGAAACCGGGCAGAAACAGTGCTTACCTTTAACTTTTTCACAGTCAGGCAAACTCAAAGCTCTTGCCATGCCATGCTCCTCTAGCAGCCGTGAGTGAAATCTGACAATACGAGGCATAGCTTAGTTGCTACACCTTCAATGTCATTTCTCTTTCTTTACTGTTTGTGAGTCGACCAGGAGATTCAAAAGACCCTTGCTTGAAGATTTTAGGTGAGCTCCTTTTCTAGTCCTACACAGGAAAAGTGTCTCCTGAGCAAAGGAAGGCAACTCTGAAGGGTTTCTGTAGTGTAGTCGTTATCACGTTCGCCTTAAACGCCAAAAGTCCCCGTTTCGAAACCGGGCAGAAACACAGTGCACACACTAGTGCTTTTTGCCACAGTTGTTGATGCTTTCAGCAGTGATTTTCACCCATTGTACTTTAGCGTAGACTTTCGGTTTGCAAGGCACATGTAAAAAGCAAGAATGGGTTTCTGTAGTGTAGTGGTTATCACGTTCGCCTAACACGCGAAAGGTCCCCGATTCGAAACCGGGCAGAAACAGTGCTTACCTTTAACTTTTTCACAGTCAGGCAAACTCAAAGCTCTTGCCATGCCATGCTCCTCTAGCAGCCGTGAGTGAAATCTGACAATACGAGGCATAGCTTAGTTGCTACACCTTCAATGTCATTTCTCTTTCTTTACTGTTTGTGAGTCGACCAGGAGATTCAAAAGACCCTTGCTTGAAGATTTTAGGTGAGCTCCTTTTCTAGTCCTACACAGGAAAAGTGTCTCCTGAGCAAAGGAAGGCAACTCTGAAGGGTTTCTGTAGTGTAGTGGTTATCACGTTCGCCTTACACGCGAAAGGTCCCCGTTTCGAAACCGGGCAGAAACACAGTGCACACACTAGTGCTTTTTGCCACAGTTGTTGATGCTTTCAGCAGTGATTTTCACCCATTGTACTTTAGCGTAGACTTTCGGTTTGCAAGGCACATGTAAAAAGCAAGAATGGGTTTCTGTAGTGTAGTGGTTATCACGTTCGCCTAACACGCGAAAGGTCCCCGGTTCGAAACCGGGCAGAAACAGTGCTTACCTTTAACTTTTTCACAGTCAGGCAAACTCAAAGCTCTTGCCATGCCATGCTCCTCTAGCAGCCGTGAGTGAAATCTGACAATACGAGGCATAGCTTAGTTGCTACACCTTCAATGTCATTTCTCTTTCTTTACTGTTTGTGAGTCGACCAGGAGATTCAAAAGACCCTTGCTTGAAGATTTTAGGTGAGCTCCTTTTCTAGTCCTACACAGGCAAAGTGTCTCCCGAGCAAAGGATGGCAACTCTGAAGGGTTTCTGTAGTGTAGTGGTTATCACATTCGCCTTACACGCGAAAGGTCCCCGTTTCGAAACCGGGCAGAAACACAGTGCACACATTAGTGCTCTTTGCCACAGTTGTTGATGCTTTCAGCAGTGATTTTCACCCATTGTACTTTAGCGTAGACTTTCGGTTTGCAAGGCACATGTAAAAAGCAAGAATGGGTTTCTGTAGTGTAGTGGTTATCACGTTCGCCTAACACGCGAAAGGTCCCCGGTTCGAAACCGGGCAGAAACAGTGCTTACCTTTTACTTTTTCACAGTCAGGCAAACTCAAAGCTCTTGCCATGCCATGCTCCTCTAGCAGCCGTAAGTGAAATCTGACAATACGAGGCACAGCTTAGTTGCTACACCTTCAATGTCATTTCTCTTTCTTTACTGTTTGTGAGTCGACCAGGAGATTCAAAAGACCCTTGCTTGAAGATTTTAGGTGAGCTCCTTTTCTAGTCCTACACAGGAAAAGTGTCTCCTGAGCAAAGGAAGGCAACTCTGAAGGGTTTCTGTAGTGTAGTGGTTATCACGTTCGCCTTACACGCGAAAGGTCCCCGTTTCGAAACCGGGCAGAAACACAGTGCACACACTAGTGCTTTTTGCCACAGTTGTTGATGCTTTCAGCAGTGATTTTCACCCATTGTACTTTAGCGTAGACTTTCGGTTTGCAAGGCACATGTAAAAAGCAAGAATGGGTTTCTGTAGTGTAGTGGTTATCACGTTCGCCTAACACGCGAAAGGACCCCGGTTTGAAACCGGGCAGAAACAGTGCTTACCTTTTACTTTTTCACAGTCAGGCAAACTCAAAGCTCTTGCCATGCCATGCTCCTCTAGCAGCCGTAAGTGAAATCTGACAATACGAGGCACAGCTTAGTTGCTACACCTTCAATGTCATTTCTCTTTCTTTACTGTTTGTGAGTCGACCAGGAGATTCAAAAGACCCTTGCTTGAAGATTTTAGGTGAGCTCCTTTTCTAGTCCTACACAGGAAAAGTGTCTCCTGAGCAAAGGAAGGCAACTCTGAAGGGTTTCTGTAGTGTAGTCGTTATCACGTTCGCCTTACACGCGAAAGGTCCCCGTTTCGAAACCGGGCAGAAACACAGTGCACACACTAGTGCTTTTTGCCACAGTTGTTGATGCTTTCAGCAGTGATTTTCACCCATTGTACTTTAGCGTAGACTTTCGGTTTGCAAGGCACATGTAAAAAGCAAGAATGGGTTTCTGTAGTGTAGTGGTTATCACGTTCGCCTAACACGCGAAAGGTCCCCGATTCGAAACCGGGCAGAAACAGTGCTTACCTTTAACTTTTTCACAGTCAGGCAAACTCAAAGCTCTTGCCATGCCATGCTCCTCTAGCAGCCGTGAGTGAAATCTGACAATACGAGGCATAGCTTAGTTGCTACACCTTCAATGTCATTTCTCTTTCTTTACTGTTTGTGAGTCGACCAGGAGATTCAAAAGACCCTTGCTTGAAGATTTTAGGTGAGCTCCTTTTCTAGTCCTACACAGGAAAAGTGTCTCCTGAGCAAAGGAAGGCAACTCTGAAGGGTTTCTGTAGTGTAGTGGTTATCACGTTCGCCTTACACGCGAAAGGTCCCCGTTTCGAAACCGGGCAGAAACACAGTGCACACACTAGTGCTTTTTGCCACAGTTGTTGATGCTTTCAGCAGTGATTTTCACCCATTGTACTTTAGCGTAGACTTTCGGTTTGCAAGGCACATTTAAAAAGCAAGAATGGGTTTCTGTAGTGTAGTGGTTATCACGTTCGCCTAACACGCGAAAGGTCCCCGGTTCGAAACCGGGCAGAAACAGTGCTTACCTTTAACTTTTTCACAGTCAGGCAAACTCAAAGCTCTTGCCATGCCATGCTCCTCTAGCAGCCGTGAGTGAAATCTGACAATACGAGGCATAGCTTAGTTGCTACACCTTCAATGTCATTTCTCTTTCTTTACTGTTTGTGAGTCGACCAGGAGATTCAAAAGACCCTTGCTTGAAGATTTTAGGTGAGCTCCTTTTCTAGTCCTACACAGGCAAAGTGTCTCCCGAGCAAAGGATGGCAACTCTGAAGGGTTTCTGTAGTGTAGTGGTTATCACATTCGCCTTACACGCGAAAGGTCCCCGTTTCGAAACCGGGCAGAAACACAGTGCACACACTAGTGCTCTTTGCCACAGTTGTTGATGCTTTCAGCAGTGATTTTCACCCATTGTACTTTAGCGTAGACTTTCGGTTTGCAAGGCACATGTAAAAAGCAAGAATGGGTTTCTGTAGTGTAGTGGTTATCACGTTCGCCTAACACGCGAAAGGTCCCCGGTTCGAAACCGGGCAGAAACAGTGCTTACCTTTTACTTTTTCACAGTCAGGCAAACTCAAAGCTCTTGCCATGCCATGCTCCTCTAGCAGCCGTAAGTGAAATCTGACAATACGAGGCACAGCTTAGTTGCTACACCTTCAATGTCATTTCTCTTTCTTTACTGTTTGTGAGTCGACCAGGAGATTCAAAAGACCCTTGCTTGAAGATTTTAGGTGAGCTCCTTTTCTAGTCCTACACAGGAAAAGTGTCTCCTGAGCAAAGGAAGGCAACTCTGAAGGGTTTCTGTAGTGTAGTGGTTATCACGTTCGCCTTACACGCGAAAGGTCCCCGTTTCGAAACCGGGCAGAAACACAGTGCACACACTAGTGCTTTTTGCCACAGTTGTTGATGCTTTCAGCAGTGATTTTCACCCATTGTACTTTAGCGTAGACTTTCGGTTTGCAAGGCACATGTAAAAAGCAAGAATGGGTTTCTGTAGTGTAGTGGTTATCACGTTCGCCTAACACGCGAAAGGTCCCCGGTTCGAAACCGGGCAGAAACAGTGCTTACCTTTAACTTTTTCACAGTCAGGCAAACTCAAAGCTCTTGCCATGCCATGCTCCTCTAGCAGCCGTGAGTGAAATCTGACAATACGAGGCATAGCTTAGTTGCTACACCTTCAATGTCATTTCTCTTTACTGTTTGTGAGTCGACCAGGAGATTCAAAAGACCCTTGCTTGAAGATTTTAGGTGAGCTCCTTTTCTAGTCCTACACAGGCAAAGTGTCTCCCGAGCAAAGGATGGCAGCTCTGAAGGGTTTCTGTAGTGTAGTGGTTATCACATTCGCCTTACACGCGAAAGGTCCCCGTTTCGAAACAGGGCAGAAACACAGTGCACACACTAGTGCTCTTTGCCACAGTTGTTGATGCTTTCAGCAGTGATTTTCACCCATTGTACTTTAGCGTAGACTTTCGGTTTGCAAGGCACATGTAAAAAGCAAGAATGGGTTTCTGTAGTGTAGTGGTTATCACGTTCGCCTAACACGCGAAAGGTCCCCGGTTCGAAACCGGGCAGAAACAGTGCTTACCTTTAACTTTTTCACAGTCAGGCAAACTCAAAGCTCTTGCCATGCCATGCTCCTCTAGCAGCCGTGAGTGAAATCTGACTATACGAGGCATAGCTTAGTTGCTACACCTTCAATGTCATTTCTCTTTCTTTACTGTTTGTGAGTCGACCAGGAGATTCAAAAGACCCTTGCTTGAAGATTTTAGGTGAGCTCCTTTTCTAGTCCTACACAGGAAAAGTGTCTCCTGAGCAAAGGAAGGCAACTCTGAAGGGTTTCTGTAGTGTAGTGGTTATCACGTTCGCCTTACACGCGAAAGGTCCTCGTTTCGAAACCGGGCAGAAACACAGTGCACACACTAGTGCTTTTTGCCACAGTTGTTGATGCTTTCAGCAGTGATTTTCACCCATTGTACTTTAGCGTAGACTTTCGGTTTGCAAGGCACATGTAAAACGCAAGAATGGGTTTCTGTAGTGTAGTGGTTATCACGTTCGCCTAACACGCGAAAAGTCCCCGGTTCGAAACCGGGCAGAAAAAGTGCTTACCTTTAACTTTTTCACAGTCAGGCAAACTCAAAGCTCTTGCCATGCCATGCTCCTCTAGCAGCCGTAAGTGAAATCTGACAATACGAGGCACAGCTTAGTTGCTACACCTTCAATGTCATTTCTCTTTCTTTACTGTTTGTGAGTCGACCAGGAGATTCAAAAGACCCTTGCTTGAAGATTTTAGGTGAGCTCCTTTTCTAGTCCTACACAGGAAAAGTGTCTCCTGAGCAAAGGAAGGCAACTCTGAAGGGTTTCTGTAGTGTAGTGGTTATCACGTTCGCCTTACACGCGAAAGGTCCCCGTTTCGAAACCGGGCAGAAACACAGTGCACACACTAGTGCTTTTTGCCACAGTTGTTGATGCTTTCAGCAGTGATTTTCACCCATTGTACTTTAGCGTAGACTTTCGGTTTGCAAGGCACATGTAAAAAGCAAGAATGGGTTTCTGTAGTGTAGTGGTTATCACGTTCGCCTAACACGCGAAAGGTCCCCGGTTCGAAACCGGGCAGAAACAGTGCTTACCTTTAACTTTTTCACAGTCAGGCAAACTCAAAGCTCTTGCCATGCCATGCTCCTCTAGCAGCCGTGAGTGAAATCTGACAATACGAGGCATAGCTTAGTTGCTACACCTTCAATGTCATTTCTCTTTCTTTACTGTTTGTGAGTCGACCAGGAGATTCAAAAGACCCTTGCTTGAAGATTTTAGGTGAGCTCCTTTTCTAGTCCTACACAGGAAAAGTGTCTCCTGAGCAAAGGAAGGCAACTCTGAAGGGTTTCTGTAGTGTAGTGGTTATCACGTTCGCCTTACACGCGAAAGGTCACCGTTTCAAAACCGGGCAGAAACACAGTGCACACACTAGTGCTTTTTGCCACAGTTGTTGATGCTTTCAGCAGTTATTTTCACCCATTGTACTTTAGCGTAGACTTTCGGTTTGCAAGGCACATGAAAAAAGCAAGAATGGGTTTCTGTAGTGTAGTGGTTATCACGTTCGCCTCACACGCGAAAGGTCCCCGGTTCGAAACCGGGCAGAAACAGTGCTTACCTTTAACTTTTTCACAGTCAGGCAAACTCAAAGCTCTTGCCATGCCATGCTCCTCTAGCAGCCGTGAGTGAAATCTGACAATACGAGGCATAGCTTAGTTGCTACACCTTCAATGTCATTTCTCTTTCTTTACTGTTTGTGAGTCGACCAGGAGATTCAAAAGACCCTTGCTTGAAGATTTTAGGTGAGCTCCTTTTCTAGTCCTACACAGGCAAAGTGTCCCCGTTTCGAAACCGGGCAGAAACACAGTGCACACACTAGTGCTTTTTGCCACAGTTGTTGATGCTTTCAGCAGTGATTTTCACCCATTGTACTTTAGCGTAGACTTTCGGTTTGCAAGGCACATTTAAAAAGCAGGAATGGGTTTCTGTAGTGTAGTGGTTATCACGTTCGCCTAACACGCGAAAGGTCCCCGGTTCGAAACCGGGCAGAAACAGTGCTTACCTTTAACTTTTTCACAGTCAGGCAAACTCAAAGCTCTTGTCATGCCATGCTCCTCTAGCAGCCGTGAGTGAAACCTGACAATACGAGGCACAGCTTAGTTGCGACACCTTCAATGTCATTTCTCTTTCTTTACTGTTTGTGAGTCGACCAGGAGATTCAAAAGACCCTTGCTTGAAGATTTTAGGTGAGCTCCTTTTCTAGTCCTACACAGGCAAAGTGTCTCCCGAGCAAAGGATGGCAACTCTGAAGGGTTTCTGTAGTGTAGTGGTTATCACGTTCGCCTTACACGCGAAAGGTCCCCGTTTCGAAACCGGGCAGAAACATAATGCACACACTAGTGCTTTTTGCCACAGTAGTTGATGCTTTCAGCAGTGATTTTCACCCATTGTACTTTAGCGTAAACTTTCGGCTTGCAAGGCACACAAAAAAGCAAGAATGGGTTTCTGTAGTGTAGTGGTTATTAGGGATGATCGAACGGTTCGGGTCCACCATCGGTTCGGCCCGAACATTGGGTGTTCGAGGTTCGACCGAATTTAGAACTTTTTGCCCAAAAAGTTCGGAATTCGGCAACCAGAACCGCCCAAAATGCAATGCTTCAGGAAATGGGCTTTAAAAGCCCGTGATTGGACCAGAACCATTAGCAAAAGCCAATTGAGGGGGCAGAAGAATGCTAGGAATGTGATTGGAGTGACTAGGGGGTCCCTAGACCAATCATTAGTGAATACGCCCCCCAGTATATAAGATCGCCCCCGCCATATTCCCAGCATTGTTATACTGGACATGGAAGAGAGTGGAAGCAGTTCTGTTAATTTTACTTTAAAAGTGTCATGTAGCTATTTTTAGTGTGAGGAAAGGGATATCTAGTGTAGTTAGAGTGCTCCTTTACACTTAAGTTAGCTTCAAAAATTTAGTTTCTGTAGGGAAAGTGTTAAGTGTCAGGGGACCGTAGTGTAGTGTAGGGTTAACTGACAGTGACTGCTATGGCAGGGTGACAAAACCCTTCCATAGCAGGGTGACCGCTATAGAGAAATGATCATTTCTCTGCTTCGGGACAGGAATGTGGCTTCTCACCAGCAAGCATTTTTTAATGCTGCAGGGGCTGCCACTGCCAGTGCTTTTTTGAGGACATGTTTGATGTCAGACATGACATCTGAATATGTGTATAGGGGGTATATATAGACATATATGTCTGAATATATACCCCTAGACATATATAGGTGTGATAGTAGCAGAAATAAATGCTTGCGCTAATGAAATCATTTACAGTAATATATTTCTGCTACTATCACACCTATATATGTCTAGGGGTATATATTCAGACATATATGCCTATATATACCCCCTATACACATGTTCAGATGTTTTGCCTGCCTCAAAAGAACCCCAAAAAATGCCAAAAAAACGCTAGTGTCAAAAAAAAAAATGCCCAGGTGTGTTTTTGCTGGCATTTTTTGGGGGGTTTTGGAGGCAGGCAAAACATCAGAACTTGTGCACAGTACCACTATACACAAGTTCAGATGTTTTGCCTGCCTCAAAAGAACCCCAAAAAATGCCAAAAAAAACGCTAGCGTCAAAAAAAAAAATGCCCAGGTGTGTTTTTGCTGGCATTTTTTGGGGGGTTTTGGAGGCAGGCAAAACATCAGAACTTGTGCACAGTACCACTATACACAAGTTCAGATGTTTTGCCTGCCTCAAAAGAACCCCAAAAAATGCCACAGTCAGGCAAACTCAAAGCTCTTGCCATGCCATGCTCCTCTAGCAGCCGTGAGTGAAATCTGACAATACGAGGCATAGCTTAGTTGCTACACCTTCAATGTCATTTCTCTTTCTTTACTGTTTGTGAGTCGACCAGGAGATTCAAAAGACCCTTGCTTGAAGATTTTAGGTGAGCTCCTTTTCTAGTCCTACACAGGCAAAGTGTCCCCGTTTCGAAACCGGGCAGAAACACAGTGCACACACTAGTGCTTTTTGCCACAGTTGTTGATGCTTTCAGCAGTGATTTTCACCCATTGTACTTTAGCGTAGACTTTCGGTTTGCAAGGCACATTTAAAAAGCAGGAATGGGTTTCTGTAGTGTAGTGGTTATCACGTTCGCCTAACACGCGAAAGGTCCCCGGTTCGAAACCGGGCAGAAACAGTGCTTACCTTTAACTTTTTCACAGTCAGGCAAACTCAAAGCTCTTGCCATGCCATGCTCCTCTAGCAGCCGTGAGTGAAATCTGACAATACGAGGCACAGCTTAGTTGCTACACCTTCAATGTCATTTCTCTTTCTTTACTGTTTGTGAGTCGACCAGGAGATTCAAAAGACCCTTGCTTGAAGATTTTAGGTGAGCTCCTTTTCTAGTCCTACACAGGCAAAGTGTCTCCCGAGCAAAGAATGGCAACTCTGAAGGGTTTCTGTAGTGTAGTGGTTATCACGTTCGCCTTACACGCGAAAGGTCCCCGTTTCGAAACCGGGCAGAAACACAGTGCACACACTAGTGCTTTTTGCCACAGTTGTTGATGCTTTCAGCAGTGATTTTCACCCATTGTACTTTAGCGTAAACTTTCGGCTTGCAAGGCACACAAAAAAAGCAAGAATGGGTTTCTGTAGTGTAGTGGTTATCACGTTCGCCTCACACGCGAAAGGTCCTCGGTTCGAAACCGGGCAGAAACAGTGCTTACCTTTAACTTTTTCACAGTCAGGCAAACTCAAAGCTCTTGCCATGCCATGCTCCTCTAGCAGCCGTGAGTGAAATCTGACAATACGAGGCATAGCTTAGTTGCTACACCTTCAATGTCATTTCTCTTTCTTTACTGTTTGTGAGTCGACCAGGAGATTCAAAAGACCCTTGCTTGAAGATTTTAGGTGAGCTCCTTTTCTAGTCCTACACAGGCAAATTGTCTCCCGAGCAAAGGAAGGCAACTCTGAAGGGTTTCTGTAGTGTAGTGGTTATCACATTCGCCTTACACGCGAAAGGTCACCGTTTCAAAACCGGGCAGAAACACAGTGCACACACTAGTGCTTTTTGCCACAGTTGTTGATGCTTTCAGCAGTTATTTTCACCCATTGTACTTTAGCGTAGACTTTCGGTTTGCAAGGCACATGAAAAAAGCAAGAATGGGTTTCTGTAGTGTAGTGGTTATCACGTTCGCCTCACACGCGAAAGGTCCCCGGTTCGAAACCGGGCAGAAACAGTGCTTACCTTTAACTTTTTCACAGTCAGGCAAACTCAAAGCTCTTGCCATGCCATGCTCCTCTAGCAGCCGTGAGTGAAATCTGACAATACGAGGCATAGCTTAGTTGCTACACCTTCAATGTCATTTCTCTTTCTTTACTGTTTGTGAGTCGACCAGGAGATTCAAAAGACCCTTGCTTGAAGATTTTAGGTGAGCTCCTTTTCTAGTCCTACACAGGCAAAGTGTCCCCGTTTCGAAACCGGGCAGAAACACAGTGCACACACTAGTGCTTTTTGCCACAGTTGTTGATGCTTTCAGCAGTGATTTTCACCCATTGTACTTTAGCGTAGACTTTCGGTTTGCAAGGCACATTTAAAAAGCAGGAATGGGTTTCTGTAGTGTAGTGGTTATCACGTTCGCCTAACACGCGAAAGGTCCCCGGTTCGAAACCGGGCAGAAACAGTGCTTACCTTTAACTTTTTCACAGTCAGGCAAACTCAAAGCTCTTGTCATGCCATGCTCCTCTAGCAGCCGTGAGTGAAACCTGACAATACGAGGCACAGCTTAGTTGCGACACCTTCAATGTCATTTCTCTTTCTTTACTGTTTGTGAGTCGACCAGGAGATTCAAAAGACCCTTGCTTGAAGATTTTAGGTGAGCTCCTTTTCTAGTCCTACACAGGCAAAGTGTCTCCCGAGCAAAGGATGGCAACTCTGAAGGGTTTCTGTAGTGTAGTGGTTATCACGTTCGCCTTACACGCGAAAGGTCCCCGTTTCGAAACCGGGCAGAAACATAATGCACACACTAGTGCTTTTTGCCACAGTAGTTGATGCTTTCAGCAGTGATTTTCACCCATTGTACTTTAGCGTAAACTTTCGGCTTGCAAGGCACACAAAAAAGCAAGAATGGGTTTCTGTAGTGTAGTGGTTATTAGGGATGATCGAACGGTTCGGGTCCACCATCGGTTCGGCCCGAACATTGGGTGTTCGAGGTTCGACCGAATTTAGAACTTTTTGCCCAAAAAGTTCGGAATTCGGCAACCAGAACCGCCCAAAATGCAATGCTTCAGGAAATGGGCTTTAAAAGCCCGTGATTGGACCAGAACCATTAGCAAAAGCCAATTGAGGGGGCAGAAGAATGCTAGGAATGTGATTGGAGTGACTAGGGGGTCCCTAGACCAATCATTAGTGAATACGCCCCCCAGTATATAAGATCGCCCCCGCCATATTCCCAGCATTGTTATACTGGACATGGAAGAGAGTGGAAGCAGTTCTGTTAATTTTACTTTAAAAGTGTCATGTAGCTATTTTTAGTGTGAGGAAAGGGATATCTAGTGTAGTTAGAGTGCTCCTTTACACTTAAGTTAGCTTCAAAAATTTAGTTTCTGTAGGGAAAGTGTTAAGTGTCAGGGGACCGTAGTGTAGTGTAGGGTTAACTGACAGTGACTGCTATGGCAGGGTGACAAAACCCTTCCATAGCAGGGTGACCGCTATAGAGAAATGATCATTTCTCTGCTTCGGGACAGGAATGTGGCTTCTCACCAGCAAGCATTTTTTAATGCTGCAGGGGCTGCCACTGCCAGTGCTTTTTTGAGGACATGTTTGATGTCAGACATGACATCTGAATATGTGTATAGGGGGTATATATAGACATATATGTCTGAATATATACCCCTAGACATATATAGGTGTGATAGTAGCAGAAATAAATGCTTGCGCTAATGAAATCATTTACAGTAATATATTTCTGCTACTATCACACCTATATATGTCTAGGGGTATATATTCAGACATATATGCCTATATATACCCCCTATACACATGTTCAGATGTTTTGCCTGCCTCAAAAGAACCCCAAAAAATGCCAAAAAAACGCTAGTGTCAAAAAAAAAAATGCCCAGGTGTGTTTTTGCTGGCATTTTTTGGGGGGTTTTGGAGGCAGGCAAAACATCAGAACTTGTGCACAGTACCACTATACACAAGTTCAGATGTTTTGCCTGCCTCAAAAGAACCCCAAAAAATGCCAAAAAAAACGCTAGCGTCAAAAAAAAAAATGCCCAGGTGTGTTTTTGCTGGCATTTTTTGGGGGGTTTTGGAGGCAGGCAAAACATCAGAACTTGTGCACAGTACCACTATACACAAGTTCAGATGTTTTGCCTGCCTCAAAAGAACCCCAAAAAATGCCAAAAAAAACGCTAGCGTCAAAAAAAAAATGCCCAGGTGTGTTTTTGCTGGCATTTTTTGGGGGGTTTTGGAGGCAGGCAAAACATCAGAACTTGTGCACAGTACCACTATACACAAGTTCAGATGTTTTTCCTGACTGCAAAGAACCCAAAAAAATGCCTGCTATTAAACCGGCAAGGTGTTACAGCAGAGAAGCCATATTCCTGTGCTTAAAGTTTTCTAATACAAACGATCTTTTTTTTTATGGTTCTGGACATGCTACAGAGCTGAAACTTCACAGGTACACCTTTTAGACCCCCCAGACACAAAATCACACAAAAAAAAGTTCTTAAAAATTGTCATTTTTGATAAAAAAGCCAATTATTGAAAAATTAAAAAAAAAAAAAAAAAAAAAGAGATTTTTTGATTTTTACTTTGGATTTAGTATCTGGGGGGTCTAAAAAGTGTACATGTGAAGTTTCAGCTCTGTAGCATGTCCAGAACCCCCCAAAAATTAGCATTTTCTTATAATTTTTATTAGAACAGGAATACGGCTTCTCTACAGCGCTTTTTCTTGCATTTATCGGGCATTTTTGGAGGCAGGCATGACTTTTTTTGGATTTAGTGTCTGGGGGGTCTAAAAAGTGTACCTGTGAAGTTTCAGCTCTGTAGCATGTCCAGAACCAGAAAAAAAGATAATTTTTCAGTAGAGCAGGGATGGTGGGACCCCTCTTTTACACTTATATGATCTTTTTTTGGGGTTCTGGACATGCTACAGAGCTGAAACTTCACAGGTACACCTTTTAGACCCCCCAGACACAAAATCACACAAAAAAAGTTCTTAAAAATTGTCATTTTTGATAAAAAAGCCAATTATTGAAAAATTAAAAAAAAAAAAAAAAAAAAAAAAAAAAAGAGATTTTTTGATTTTTACTTTGGATTTAGTATCTGGGGGGTCTAAAAGGTGTGCATGTGAAGTTTCAGGTCTGTAGCATGTCCAGAACCAGAAAAAAAAAGATCGTTTGTATTAGAAAACTTTAAGCACAGGAATATGGCTTCTCTGCTGTAACACCTTGCCGGTTTAATAGCAGGCATTTTTTTGGGTTCTTTGCAGTCAGGAAAAACATCTGAACTTGTGTATAGTGGTACTGTGCACAAGTTCTGATGTTTTGCCTGCCTCCAAAATCCCCAAAAAATGCCAGCAAAAACACACCTGGGCATTTTTTTTTTGACGCTAGCGTTTTTTTTGGCATTTTTTGGGGTTCTTTTGAGGCAGGCAAAACATCTGAACATGTGTATAGGGTGTATATATAGGCATATATGTCTGAATATATACCCCGAGACATATATAGGTGTGATAGTAGCAGAAATATATTACTGTAAATGATTTCATTAGCGCAAGCATTTATTTCTGCTACTATCACACCTATATATGTCTAGGGGTATATATTCAGACATATATGTCTATATATCCCCCCTATACACATGTTCAGATGTTTTGCCTGCCTCAAAAGAACCCCAAAAAATGCCAAAAAAAAACGCTAGCGTCAAAAAAAAAATGCCCAGGTGTGTTTTTGCTGGCATTTTTTGGGGAATTTTGGAGGCAGGCAAAACATCAGAACTTGTGCACAGTACTACTATACACAAGTTCAGATGTTTTTCCTGACTGCAAAGAACCCAAAAAAATGCCTGCTATTAAACCGGCAAGGTGTTACAGCAGAGAAGCCATATTCCTGTGCTTAAAGTTTTCTAATACAAACGATCTTTTTTTTCTGGTTCTGGACATGCTACAGACCTGAAACTTCACATGCACACCTTTTAGACCCCCCAGATACTAAATCCAAAGTAAAAATCAAAAAATCTCTTTTTTTTTTTTTTTTTAAATTTTTCAATAATTGGCTTTTTTATCAAAAATGACAATTTTTAAGAACTTTTTTGTGTGATTTTGTGTCTGGGGGGGTCTAAAAGGTGTACCTGTGAAGTTTCAGCTCTGTAGCATGTCCAGAACCCCAAAAAAAGATCATATAAGTGTAAAAGAGGGGTCCCACCATCCCTGCTCTACTGAAAAATTATCTTTTTTTCTGGTTCTGGACATGCTACAGAGCTGAAACTTCACAGGTACACTTTTTAGACCCCCCAGACACTAAATCCAAAAAAAGTCATGCCTGCCTCCAAAAATGCCCGATAAATGCAAGAAAAAGCGCCGTAGAGAAGCCGTATTCCTGTTCTAATAAAAATTATAAGAAAATGCTAATTTTTGGGGGGTTCTGGACATGCTACAGACCTGAAACTTCACATGCACACCTTTTAGACCCCCCAGATACTAAATCCAAAGTAAAAATCAAAAAATCTCTTTTTTTTTTTTTTTTTTTTTAATTTTTCAATAATTGGCTTTTTTATCAAAAATGACAATTTTTAAGAACTTTTTTTGTGTGATTTTGTGTCTGGGGGGTCTAAAAGGTGTACCTGTGAAGTTTCAGCTCTGTAGCATGTCCAGAACCAGAAAAAAAGATCATATAGGTGTTAAAGTTAAAGGAGGCTCCCGAACCACATCCCTGTTCTACTGAAAAATTATCTTTTTTTTTTTCATGGTTCTGGACATGCTACAGAGCTGAAACTTCACATGCACACCTTTTAGACCCCCCAGATACTAAATCCAAAGTAAAAATCAAAAAAATCTCTTTTTTTTTTTTTTTTAATTTTTCAATAATTGGCTTTTTTATCAAAAATGACAATTTTTAAGAACTTTTTTTTGTGTGATTAATAGTCCCTGGGGCATGACCCAGAACCCTAGGCACTTTTTAGGGGCATTTATTGGGTTTTAGGGCTTAAAAATGGTGTTTTTTGATTACAGAAGTTCGGGTCCCATTGATTTCAATGGGGTTCTGAAATCCGAACCGAACTTTCGTGAAGTTCGGGTGTTCTGGTCGAACCGAACTTTTCAAAAGTTCGATCATCCCTAGTGGTTATCACATTCGCCTTACACGCGAAAGGTCCTCGGTTCGAAACCGGGCAGAAACAGTGCTTACCTTTAACTTTTTCACAGTCAGGCAAACTCAAAGCTCTTGCCATGCCATGCTCCTCTAGCAGCCGTGAGTGAAATCTGACAATACGAGGCACAGCTTAGTTGCTACACCTTCAATGTCATTTCTCTTTCTTTACTGTTTGTGAGTCGACCAGGAGATTCAAAAGACCCTTGCTTGAAGATTTTAGGTGAGCTCCTTTTCTAGTCCTACACAGGCAAAGTGTCTCCCGAGCAAAGGAAGGCAACTCTGAAGGGTTTCTGTAGTGTAGTGGTTATCATGTTCGCCTTACACGCGTAAGGTCCCCGTTTCGAAACCAGGCAGAAACACAGTGCACACACTAGTGCTTTTTGCCACAGTTGTTGATGCTTTCAGCAGTGATTTTCACCCATTGTACTTTAGCGTAGACTTTCGGTTTGCAAGGCACATGTAAAAAGCAAGAATGGGTTTCTGTAGTGTAGTGGTTATCACGTTCGCCTAACACGCGAAAGGTCCCCGGTTCGAAACCGGGCAGAAACAGTGCTTACCTTTAACTTTTTCACAGTCAGGCAAACTCAAAGCTCTTGTCTTGCCATGCTCCTCTAGCAGCCATGAGTGAAACCTGACAATACGAGGCACAGCTTAGTTGCGACACCTTCAATGTAATTTCTCTTTCTTTACTGTTTGTGAGTCGACCAGGAGATTCAAAAGACCCTTGCTTGAAGATTTTAGGTGACCTCCTTTTCTAGTCCTACACAGGCAAAGTGTCTCCCGAGCAAGGGATAGCAACTCTGAAGGGTTTCTGTAGTGTAGTGGTTATCACGTTTGCCTTACACGCGAAAGGTCCCCGTTTCAAAACCGGGCAGAAACACAGTGCACACACTAGTGCTTTTTGCCACAGTTGTTGATGCTTTCAGCAGTTATTTTCACTCATTGTACTTTAGCGTAGACTTTCGGTTTGCAAGGCACATGTAAAAAGCAAGAATGGGTTTCTGTAGTGTAGTGGTTATCACGTTCGCCTAACACGCGAAAGGTCCCCGTTTCGAAACCGGGCAGAAACGCAGTGCACACTAGTGCTTTTTGCCACAGTTGTTGATGCTTTCAGCAGTTATTTTCACTCATTGTACTTTAGCGTAGACTTTCGGTTTGCAAGGCACATGTAAAAAGCAAGAAAGGGGGGAAGCCTGGAGATGGATGCACAGCAGTAAGCGGAAGGCTGGACATGACTGGGGTTTGCAGGGAAGGTTGCTACCCAGTGGGGGTTAACTTTTTTAAGGAAGAATTAAAGCAGGTGATTGGTTTTTGGGAAGGTGGGGCAGGGTGGGGCAAGGTGGGGTTAGCAGGGGCTAGTTTAGGGTGGGACCAGGGGTTCGGTCAGTTTTAGACCAGACAGCAATAGGAGAACTTCTGTACCCCCCCCTTGCCTATCGGTATGGCAGATTTGGACTCTATGCTGGCCCAGTTACGCAGTGCGGCCATGGCGAATGGTCCGCAATGGCTTCAGGCCAATATGGATGGCTTACTACAGGGGTCGGGGCAGGTACCAGCTTCGCCTGCCCCAACTTTATCACGGCCTAGGAGGTCAAGGCCTCCTGAGCGCCTCAGCCCAGAAACGACCCCTAGGGTCCGCCGTCGCTTAGGGAGCCCCCCTAGGGACCCTTCGACCTCGGCTGTCAGTGGGAAGCCTCCTACAGGTACAGCGGGGGTCGGGAGGAATCCTCGACACAGACGGGGCCCTGGCAAAGTGAGCGCAGCCCCCTCCAGCTCCGTTGCCCCCTCACCTGCAGCTCTGGAACATCCGACTGGCTCCCCGGTTCCCTCCGGTGGCGGCGCGGTCCGGCGTGGGAGTGAAGTGCGGGGTCCGGGTGCGGGCCTACTTCCGGGTACGGCCGCGGCCTCTCGTGGAAGAAGTCGAGGCTCCAGGAGGGTCCCCTGCGTCCCATCGGTGGTTCCGGACCGGATCTCGGCGCCCGCCGCTGTCCCATTGCGGCGGGGCGTTCGGCGGGAAGAAGAGGAGGCGGGAATGAGTGGCGGTGCTCGGCCGGAGGCGCCCGTCTATGACGTCACGGGCATGCGACCTTCGGATGGAAGCCTGCTGAGGACAAGTGCTACAGCGTCGCAGGGCAGTGACGTCACCGCCCAGCGCCAGACCTACGGAGGCCGCTCTGTTCCCTGCAGAGTGGCAGCTCCCAGCGATGGAATCTTCAGCCTGTCCGGCTGCAGCGGTGGCTCTTCAGGAACTGGCCAGGTGTCCCACTCGGCGGAGGTGGAAGAGCGCTCTGAAGGGGAACTGTCGGCATCGGATGAAGAGGATGCTCTGGATGTCGGGTCGGTGTCCTTTGCCTCTCCTTCCCTTCTGTTTTCTGCTCCTTCTGTACCTGCCTCTCCTCCTGTCGGGTCTTCTGTGGTATTTTCCTCTGGTGTGTCTGCTCTGCCTGCTGTCCAGGCTCCCTCTACGCTGTCTGCACTGCTTAGTTCGTCTTCTCTCCCAGCAAGGGGGCCCTCTTCGCCTGTTATTGGCGCGGGGGTCCTAGGTAGTGGTGGGGGGACGCATGTTTCAGGGGGTCCGGGTGCACAGGCAGTCCCGGACGGCATAGGGGGAGTGTCTTTGCTGCATACTCTTTTGTCCGGGTTTAAGGATTTGTTGTCCAGGTGCGAGCCGGCTTTAGCGGCTGCACCCGCGGGGGCGCCGATACATGCGTGGGCTGCTGCAACAGGGGGGGTTACAGAATCAGTGGGGTCGGCAGCGGGATGTTCTTCTGTTTCACGGCCGCTGGCGGAATCCACTGGATCAAAAGAGGTGAGTTCGGTGACGCCGGTACCAGCTCCTTCGGTCCAGGTCACAGGTGGGTTGGCTGATGCAGTGGAGGTAAGTTCTGGGGTGCCGTCGTCTTCTCCTGGGGTGACGCCGGTGACGAAAGGGTCGGGTTCAGCAGATGGGGACAAGGAGATTGTGCGCATGGCGGATTCTGCGAAGTGCGAAGTTTATGTCTGCTTCGAGGGACCTCTGGGTGCTCATTTGAAAACGGAAGTGAGGGAAAAAATTTGGCGGGGTGAGTATGTTGAGATTTTTTCTCTGCTACCGTTGGAAAAATTCAACTTGGACAGGGTCAAGCCTGATGAATCTAAAAAGGAGGAGGAAGAAAAGCGCCGATATCGTTTGATTCCGCGCTCATTTACCAACTGGTTGCAGGCTTTCACAATTCTGGCCAGTGTAATAGGGGAAAAACATTCTGATCAGTGTTCCCCCCTATTTTGTTATTTGGATTCCATTGGGGAAGCCTATCGGGTCTACGGTGGTACGGCCTGGTTGCGATACGACGAACATTTTCGTCAACGCAAGGCCGTCAGACCATCTTTGCGCTGGGATCATAAGGACATCAGTCTTTGGATGCGCCTCATGACCCAGGCTAGATCTACCGGTCACCCCTTTCAGGGTGGGGTCGGGGGGGCGGCTTCCTCGCCTTCTCCGGCCGCAAAACGTAAAGGCTTATGTTGGCAGTTTAACGAGGCCACTTGCAAGTTTGGAACCTCCTGTCGCTTCAAGCACGAGTGTTCCAACTGCGGCGGAAATCACTCGTCGGCACGATGCTTTAAGCATGGGGGAGCAAAACATGCCGACGCTGGTAAGAGGGCGGACGCCGGTGAAAGTGGAAAGGTTGGCCAGGTTCCTAAGTAGGTACCCTGATCGGGAAGCTGCCGCTCTTTTGCTGGGGGGGTTTTCGCAAGGCTTTCGCATTCCTTGTTCTTTGTCGGTGGTTCCTCCTCCCGGGGGCAATTTGAGTTCCGCTAGGGCGCATTCGTCGGTGGTCTCGGCGAAGCTCCTGAAGGAAGTGAGGTTGGGCAGAATGGCGGGCCCTTTCTCATCTCCGCCTTTGCCGAATCTGGTACTCTCTCCTCTGGGTGTGGTTCCAAAAAAGGAACCTAATAAGTTTCGACTCATTCACCACCTGTCTTACCCCCCGGGGGGTTCGGTGAATGACGCTATAGCGGACGACTTATGCTCGGTTTCATACGTTTCGTTCGATAAAGCGGTGGCCTGGGTGCGTCGTTTTGGGCGGGGGGCCCTTATGGCGAAAACTGACATTGAAGCTGCGTTTAGGTTGTTGCCGGTGCACGCGGACAGCCTGCATCTTTTGGGTTGTGAATGGCAGGGTGGAATTTTCGTTGACCAATGTTTGCCTATGGGCTGCGCCATTTCTTGTTCGCTGTTTGAAACATTCAGTTCTTTTTTGGAATGGGTTGTTAGGGATGTTTCTGGGTTGTCTTCCATAATTCATTATTTAGACGATTTTCTGGTGATAGGTCCTCCGGGGGATGTGATGTGTGCGACGCTCTTGGCTACGGTCCAACAGCTGTTTGATTATTTTGGAGTCCCATTAGCCCCTGACAAGACTGAGGGGCCGTGCACGGAACTGCGATTTCTGGGCATTGTCATTGATACGATGGCAATGGAATGCAGGCTTCCGGTTGACAAGCTAATGGACCTACGCAGAGTTATTGCAGGGTCCTTGGACACGCGAAAAATTCAGCTGCGTGCCCTGCAGTCTCTGCTGGGAAAATTGAATTTTGCCTGCCGCATCATGCCCATGGGGCGGGTGTTTTGCAGGAGGTTGGCGGCTGCCACGGCGGGAGTCAGGGCGCCGCATCATTACATTCGCCTATCTAAAGAGCATCGGGATGACTTGCGGGTTTGGGATTTGTTCTTGAGCTCCTTTAACGGCCGTTCGGTTTGGTTGGAAGCTCCGGTGTCGAACTTTGACCTGGAGCTGTTTACTGACGCGGCAGGCTCGGGGGGTTTTGCGGCCTATTTCCAGGGGCAATGGTGTGCGGGGGACTGGCCGGCCTCCTGGCGGAATTCTGGCTTCATTCGTAACTTGGTTCTGTTGGAATTATTTCCCATTGTGTTGGCCGTAGAGTTATGGGGTCAGGATTTCACAAATAAGAGGGTCCGTTTTCATTGCGATAACCTGGGGGTAGTTCAGTCCATCAACAGCATTACTGCTTCTTCTCCACCGGTTATTAGGTTGCTTCGCCACCTGGTGCTCAAATGTTTGCTCCTGAATTCTTTTTTCTATGCTGTGCATGTTCCGGGTGTTGACAATTCGGTGGCTGATGCTCTTTCTCGCTTCCAGTGGGACAGGTTTCGGAGGTTGGCACCGGATGCGGATCAGCAAGGCCTGATGTGTCCCGGGGAGCTGTGGAACATCGTCTCGCCGCAGTAATGGAATTGGTTCGGGCGTCGGTTTGTCCTTCCACTTGGACGGCCTACGAACGGGTGTGGGCGACGTGGCATCAGATGGTGAGTGAGGTGGGGGGTCTTTCTGGTGATCGGGAACGGTTGTTCCTGCTCTTATATTTTGTGAGCCTGAATTTTGAACAGCGTGTGTCTATTTCTACGTTACGCCGCAAAATGGCGGCCTTAGCCTTCTACTTTCAGTTGTGGGGGGTTGCTGATGTAACCAAACATTTCCTTGTTCAAAAGGCCTTGAAGGGTTATGCGAGGGGTACTCGTTCGATTGATTCCAGGCGCCCGATTTCCTTTGATGTGTTGTCCCGGTTGGTGGACTGCTTGCCGGGAGTGTGTTCTGCGGACCAGGAGGTGGAACTCTTCAGGACGGCGTTTATCTTGGCGTTCTTTGGAGCTTTTCGGATTAGCGAATTGGTGAGTATTTCCAGGCGGGGGAATGGGGGATTGCAGTTGGGGGATGTTTGCTTGCATCCGGACAAGCTTCTAATCCGGATAAAAAGGTCAAAAACGGACCAGCTGGGCCGAGGGGCTTGTGTTGAGCTAGGGGTGGTTCCTGGGTCCTCGCTTTGCCCCGTGGCTGCGGTGCGGCATTGGTTACAGGTGCGCTCCGCTCAACAGGGTCCTCTGTTTTTACGGGCTGATGGGACGGCCCTCTCACGTTTTCAATTTACGGCTGTCCTCCGGAAGTGCTTGGGGGCAGCCGGTTTTCAGGGGACGGATTTCTCCTCTCACTCTTTCCGCATTGGAGCCGCCACGGAAGCGGCTCGGTGGGGCCTTGGGGATCAGGCCCTTCGGAAAATTGGGCG
The DNA here is from genome assembly GCF_965119305.1 of Pelophylax lessonae. Classification (NCBI taxonomy): domain Eukaryota; kingdom Metazoa; phylum Chordata; class Amphibia; order Anura; family Ranidae; genus Pelophylax; species Pelophylax lessonae. The sequence goes on along the minus strand of NC_138771.1, from coordinate 292,403,960 downwards.
TTGGGAGTCCAGGCGATTTCGCTCGTATGTCCGTCCGCATCTGTTGTGATGCGGCAGAGGGGATCTGTTCTGTTCTGGTCGGGGCCCAGGGGAGGTCATTTAGTGAATGTTCGTTACTAGTATGCTGGTGTTTTTTCTTTGTTTTTCTCTGTGGGTTTTTGTGTGTGTACTCAGGACGTATGTTGGTATGTACCCCTCCTTATGTTTTACAGGAGCCACGGAAGTCTTGGTCTGGATATTAGGACATTCTTATGTGGTCTGGGGTGCTCGGAGGGCAGCGGTTAGGCCAGAGGGGCGCCAATTGGGTTTCAGCAGGGAGGAGGTAAAGGTTAGATGGATTGGGGTCTCAGGCATGCTGTGGTCCCGTGTCCTCCCTGAAGTCCATCGTTGCGCCCGTCTTGAGCGGCCGCCCGACATACTTTTGTTGCATGCGGGCGGCAATGATCTGGGCCTCCGTTCCTCCAGGGAGCTGATTAGGGATGTCAAACTGGACTTCCTGAGGCTGCGGACGCTTTTTCCGCGGACTGTGGTGGTGTGGTCGGACATTGTCTCCCGCACTTCTTGGCGCCTGGCTCGTTCGGTGACTAGCCTGAACAAAGCCAGGATTAAGGTGAATAAGGCGGTGGCCAAGTTTGTTGTGCGTAACGGGGGACTGGCGGTCCGGCATCTTGAGCTGGAGCAGGACCCGGCCCTTTATCTTAGGGGTGACGGGGTTCATTTGAACGCGGTGGGCATCGACCTGTGGACTTTAGGTCTGCAGGAAGGTATTCAGAGGGCGCTGTGGGTTTGGAGGGCTACACGGCCATAAGGGGTCATGCCCGTGTGCTGTGGCTGGGGTTTTAGGGTCTTGGAGGGCTGTGACTACTTGGAAAGGGAATATGGAGGGGTAGGGCCCATCTTAGGTATGGGTGGACCTACCCCTGGCAACGTCAGTAGGCGGTATCAAGGGATCCCAATGGTTCATAGTCCTTGAGCTGGTGCAGTGGCGGCTGAGGGCCTGGAGGTCTATTGGGGTCAGGGATACAGCCAGGGGGGAAGTCAAGTTGCCTTCCAAGATCCTAAATGGTCATTCGCTTTTAAATTTTGGTATTGTATTGTTTTTGTTGAATAATGTTAATTCTTTGCTAGCTAGTGTTTTACTAGTTAGTTCTAATAAAGTTGGCTGCTATGGCCTTTTAAACCCAAAACAAATGATTGTAGTGTCCTTCTTTCTTTAGACAAGTAAAAGGGGAGTCTGTTGGTAGGTTTGGGTTGTATGGGGCAAGGAGCAGCCGCAGCGTCGGCAATACCACAGTCAAGGGGGGAAGCCTGGAGATGGATGCACAGCAGTAAGCGGAAGGCTGGACATGACTGGGGTTTGCAGGGAAGGTTGCTACCCAGTGGGGGTTAACTTTTTTAAGGAAGAATTAAAGCAGGTGATTGGTTTTTGGGAAGGTGGGGCAGGGTGGGGCAAGGTGGGGTTAGCAGGGGCTAGTTTAGGGTGGGACCAGGGGTTCGGTCAGTTGGAGACCAGACAGCAATAGGAGAACTTCTCCCGCCCGCCCATCCCTTTGTCATTTCGGAGTGTGCAAAAAAAAAAAAAAAAAAGGGGTATGGTTATACTCAGTTAAAAAAAAAAAAAAAAAAAGAGACTAAAAAAAAAAAAAAAAAAAAATTTTTATCAAACAAACAGGTTTAGGAAACATGGCAAAAAAAAAAAAAAAAAAAAAAGAAAATATAATAAACAAACTTAACTTACTTTTTACTGATGAGGGAATTTGTAATATTTTTTGGCTGCGTTTGTTGTATGATGCATGTTGCACGCATGCTGTGAATGTCAATTTGTGTCGGACTTTGCTGTTCATCTAGGTTTTAGCTGGGGCACGGTTCGTGTGTTTTTCTTTGTCATGGCAGTGGCTGGGGTTTTAGGGTCTTGGAGGGCTGTGACTACTTGGAAAGGGAATATGGAGGGGTAGGGCCCATCTTAGGTATGGGTGGACCTACCCCTGGCAACGTCAGTAGGCGGTATCAAGGGATCCCAATGGTTCATAGTCCTTGAGCTGGTGCAGTGGCGGCTGAGGGCCTGGAGGTCTATTGGGGTCAGGGATACAGCCAGGGGGGAAGTCAAGTTGCCTTCCAAGATCCTAAATGGTCATTCGCTTTTAAATTTTGGTATTGGATTGTTTTTGTTGAATAATGGTAATTCTTTGCTAGCTAGTGTTTTACTAGTTAGTTCTAATAAAGTTGGCTGCTATGGCCTTTTAAACCCAAAACAAATGATTGTAGTGTCCTTCTTTCTTTAGACAAGTAAAAGGGGAGTCTGTTGGTAGGTTTGGGTTGTATGGGGCAAGGAGCAGCCGCAGCGTCGGCAATACCACAGTCATGGGTTTCGGTAGTGTAGTGGTTATCACGTTCGCCTAACACGCGAAAGGTCCCCGGTTCGAAACCGGGCAGAAACAGTGCTTACCTTTAACTTTTTCACAGTCAGGCAAACTCAAAGCTCTTGCCATGCCATGCTCCTCTAGCAGCCGTGAGTGAAATCTGACAATACGAGGCACAGCTTAGTTGCTACACCTTCAATGTCATTTCTCTTTCTTTACTGTTTGTGAGTCGACCAGGAGATTCAAAAGACCCTTGCTTGAAGATTTTAGGTGAGCTCCTTTTCTAGTCCTACACAGGCAAAGTGTCTCCCGAGCAAAGGAAGGCAACTCTGAAGGGTTTCTGTAGTGTAGTGGTTATCATGTTCGCCTTACACGCGTAAGGTCCCCGTTTCGAAACCAGGCAGAAACACAGTGCACACACTAGTGCTTTTTGCCACAGTTGTTGATGCTTTCAGCAGTGATTTTCACCCATTGTACTTTAGCGTAGACTTTCGGTTTGCAAGGCACATGTAAAAAGCAAGAATGGGTTTCTGTAGTGTAGTGGTTATCACGTTCGCCTAACACGCGAAAGGTCCCCGGTTCGAAACCGGGCAGAAACAGTGCTTACCTTTAACTTTTTCACAGTCAGGCAAACTCAAAGCTCTTGTCATGCCATGCTCCTCTAGCAGCCGTGAGTGAAACCTGACAATACGAGGCACAGCTTAATTGCGACACCTTCAATGTAATTTCTCTTTCTTTACTGTTTGTGAGTCGACCAGGAGATTCAAAAGACCCTTGCTTGAAGATTTTAGGTGACCTCCTTTTCTAGTCCTACACAGGCAAAGTGTCTCCCGAGCAAAGGATGGCAACTCTGAAGGGTTTCTGTAGTGTAGTGGTTATCACGTTCGCCTTACACGCGAAAGGTCCCCGTTTCAAAACCGGGTAGAAACACAGTGCACACACTAGTGCTTTTTGCCACAGTTGTTGATGCTTTCAGCTGTTATTTTCACTCATTGTACTTTAGCGTAGACTTTCGGTTTGCAAGGCACATGTAAAAAGCAAGAATGGGTTTCTGTAGTGTAGTGGTTATCATGTTCGCCTTACACGCGAAAGGTCCCCGTTTCGAAACCGGGCAGAAACGCAGTGCACACTAGTGCTTTTTGCCACAGTTGTTGATGCTTTCAGCAGTTATTTTCACTCATTGTACTTTAGCGTAGACTTTCGGTTTGCAAGGCACATGTAAAAAGCAAGAATGGGTTTCTGTAGTGTAGTGGTTATCACGTTCGCCTTACACGCGAAAGGTCCTCGTTTCGAAACCGGGCAGAAACGCAGTGCACACTAGTGCTTTTTGCCACAGTTGTTGATGCTTTCAGCAGTTATTTTCACTCATTGTACTTTAGCGTAGACTTTCGGTTTGCAAGGCACATGGAAAAAGCAAGAATGGGTTTATGTAGTGTAGTGGTTATCACGTTCGCCTAACACGCGAAAGGTCCCCGGTTCGAAACAGGGCAGAAACAGTGCTTACCTTTAACTTTTTCACAGTCAGGCAAACTCAAAGCTCTTGTCATGCCATGCTCCTCTAGCAGCCGTGAGTGAAACCTGACAATACGAGGCACAGCTTAGTTGCGACACCTTCAATGTCATTTCTCTTTCTTTACTGTTTGTGAGTCGACCAGGAGATTCAAAAGACCCTTGCTTGAAGATTTTAGGTGACCTCCTTTTCTAGTCCTACACAGGCAAAGTGTCTCCCGAGCAAAGGATGGCAACTCTGAAGGGTTTCTGTAGTGTAGTGGTTATCACGTTCGCCTTACACGCGAAAGGTCCCCGTTTCAAAACCGGGCAGAAACACAGTGCACACACTAGTGCTTTTTGCCACAGTTGTTGATGCTTTCAGCAGTTATTTTCACTCATTGTACTTTAGCGTGGACTTTCGGTTTGCAAGGCACATGTAAAAAGCAAGAATGGGTTTCTGTAGTGTAGTGGTTATCACGTTCGCCTTACACGCGAAAGGTCCCCGTTTCGAAACCGGGCAGAAACGCAGTGCACACTAGTGCTTTTTGCCACAGTTGTTGATGCTTTCAGCAGTTATTTTCACTCATTGTACTTTAGCGTAGACTTTCGGTTTGCAAGGCACATGTAAAAAGCAAGAATGGGTTTCTGTAGTGTAGTGGTTATCACGTTTGCCTAACACGCGAAAGGTCCCCGGTTCGAAACCGGGCAGAAACAGTGCTTACCTTTAACTTTTTCACAGTCAGGCAAACTCAAAGCTCTTGTCATGCCATGCTCCTCTAGCAGCCGTGAGTGAAACCTGACAATACGAGGCACAGCTTAGTTGCGACACCTTCAATGTAATTTCTCTTTCTTTACTGTTTGTGAGTCGACCAGGAGATTCAAAAGACCCTTGCTTGAAGATTTTAGGTGAGCTCCTTTTCTAGTCCTACACAGCCAAAGTGTCTCCCGAGCAAAGGAAGGCAACTCTCAAGGGTTTCTGTAGTGTAGTGGTTATCACGTTCGCCTTACACGCGAAAGGTCCCCGTTTCAAAACCGGGCAGAAACACAGTGCACACACTAGTGCTTTTTGCCACAGTTGTTGATGCTTTCAGCAGTTATTTTCACTCATTGTACTTTAGCGTAGACTTTCGGTTTGCAAGGCACATGTAAAAAGCAAGAATGGGTTTCTGTAGTGTAGTGGTTATCACGTTCGCCTTACACGCGAAAGGTCCCCGTTTCGAAACCGGGCAGAAACGCAGTGCACACTAGTGCTTTTTGCCACAGTTGTTGATGCTTTCAGCAGTTATTTTCACTCATTGTACTTTAGCGTAGACTTTCGGTTTGCAAGGCACATGTAAAAAGCAAGAATGGGTTTCTGTAGTGTAGTGGTTATCACGTTCGCCTAACACGCGAAAGGTCCCCGGTTCGAAACCGGGCAGAAACAGTGCTTACCTTTAACTTTTTCACAGTCAGGCAAACTCAAAGCTCTTGCCATGCCATGCTCCTCTAGCAGCCGTGAGTGAAATCTGACAATACGAGGCACAGCTTAGTTGCTACACCTTCAATGTCATTTCTCTTTCTTTACTGTTTGTGAGTCGACCAGGAGATTCAAAAGACCCTTGCTTGAAGATTTTAGGTGAGCTCCTTTTCTAGTCCTACACAGGCAAAGTGTCTCCCGAGCAAAGGAAGGCAACTCTCAAGGGTTTCTGTAGTGTAGTGGTTATCACGTTCGCCTTACACGCGAAAGGTCCCCGTTTCAAAACCGGGCAGAAACACAGTGCACACACTAGTGCTTTTTGCCACAGTTGTTGATGCTTTCAGCAGTTATTTTCACTCATTGTACTTTAGCGTAGACTTTCGATTTGCAAGGCACATGTAAAAAGCAAGAATGGGTTTCTGTAGTGTAGTGGTTATCACGTTCGCCTTACACGCGAAAGGTCCCCGTTTCGAAACTGGGCAGAAACGCAGTGCACACTAGTGCTTTTTGCCACAGTTGTTGATGCTTTCAGCAGTTATTTTCACTCATTGTACTTTAGCGTAGACTTTCGGTTTGCAAGGCACATGTAAAAAGCAAGAATGGGTTTCTGTAGTGTAGTGGTTATCACGTTTGCCTTACACGCGAAAGGTCCCCGTTTCAAAACCGGGCAGAAACACAGTGCACACACTAGTGCTTTTTGCCACAGTTGTTGATGCTTTCAGCAGTTATTTTCACTCATTGTACTTTAGCGTAGACTTTCGGTTTGCAAGGCACATGTAAAAAGCAAGAATGGGTTTCTGTAGTGTAGTGGTTATCACGTTCGCCTAACACGCGAAAGGTCCCCGGTTCGAAACCGGGCAGAAACAGTGCTTACCTTTAACTTTTTCACAGTCAGGCAAACTCAAAGCTCTTGCCATGCCATGCTCCTCTAGCAGCCGTGAGTGAAATCTGACAATACGAGGCACAGCTTAGTTGCTACACCTTCAATGTCATTTCTCTTTCTTTACTGTTTGTGAGTCGACCAGGAGATTCAAAAGACCCTTGCTTGAAGATTTTAGGTGAGCTCCTTTTCTAGTCCTACACAGGCAAAGTGTCTCCCGAGCAAAGGAAGGCAACTCTGAAGGGTTTCTGTAGTGTAGTGGTTATCATGTTCGCCTTACACGCGTAAGGTCCCCGTTTCGAAACCAGGCAGAAACACAGTGCACACACTAGTGCTTTTTGCTACAGTTGTTGATGCTTTCAGCAGTGATTTTCACCCATTGTACTTTAGCGTAGACTTTCGGTTTGCAAGGCACATGTAAAAAGCAAGAATGGGTTTCTGTAGTGTAGTGGTTATCACGTTCGCCTTACACGCGAAAGGTCCCCGTTTCGAAACTGGGCAGAAACGCAGTGCACACTAGTGCTTTTTGCCACAGTTGTTGATGCTTTCAGCAGTTATTTTCACTCATTGTACTTTAGCGTAGACTTTCGGTTTGCAAGGCACATGTAAAAAGCAAGAATGGGTTTCTGTAGTGTAGTGGTTATCACGTTTGCCTTACACGCGAAAGGTCCCCGTTTCAAAACCGGGCAGAAACACAGTGCACACACTAGTGCTTTTTGCCACAGTTGTTGATGCTTTCAGCAGTTATTTTCACTCATTGTACTTTAGCGTAGACTTTCGGTTTGCAAGGCACATGTAAAAAGCAAGAATGGGTTTCTGTAGTGTAGTGGTTATCACGTTCGCCTAACACGCGAAAGGTCCCCGGTTCGAAACCGGGCAGAAACAGTGCTTACCTTTAACTTTTTCACAGTCAGGCAAACTCAAAGCTCTTGCCATGCCATGCTCCTCTAGCAGCCGTGAGTGAAATCTGACAATACGAGGCACAGCTTAGTTGCTACACCTTCAATGTCATTTCTCTTTCTTTACTGTTTGTGAGTCGACCAGGAGATTCAAAAGACCCTTGCTTGAAGATTTTAGGTGAGCTCCTTTTCTAGTCCTACACAGGCAAAGTGTCTCCCGAGCAAAGGAAGGCAACTCTGAAGGGTTTCTGTAGTGTAGTGGTTATCATGTTCGCCTTACACGCGTAAGGTCCCCGTTTCGAAACCAGGCAGAAACACAGTGCACACACTAGTGCTTTTTGCTACAGTTGTTGATGCTTTCAGCAGTGATTTTCACCCATTGTACTTTAGCGTAGACTTTCGGTTTGCAAGGCACATGTAAAAAGCAAGAATGGGTTTCTGTAGTGTAGTGGTTATCACGTTCGCCTAACACGCGAAAGGTCCCCGGTTCGAAACCGGGCAGAAACAGTGCTTACCTTTTACTTTTTCACAGTCAGGCAAACTCAAAGCTCTTGTCATGCCATGCTCCTCTAGCAGCCGTGAGTGAAACCTGACAATACGAGGCACAGCTTAGTTGCGACACCTTCAATGTAATTTCTCTTTCTTTACTGTTTGTGAGTCGACCAGGAGATTCAAAAGACCCTTGCTTGAAGATTTTAGGTGACCTCCTTTTCTAGTCCTACACAGGCAAAGTGTCTCCCGAGCAAAGGATGGCAACTCTGAAGAGTTTCTGTAGTGTAGTGGTTATCACGTTCGCCTTACACGCGAAAGGTCCCCGTTTCGAAACCAGGCAGAAACACAGTGCACACACTAGTGCTTTTTGCCACAGTTGTTGATGCTTTCAGCAGTTATTTTCACTCATTGTACTTTAGCGTAGACTTTCGGTTTGCAAGGCACATGTAAAAAGCAAGAATGGGTTTCTGTAGTGTAGTGGTTATCACGTTTGCCTTACACGCGAAAGGTCCCCGTTTCAAAACCGGGCAGAAACACAGTGCACACACTAGTGCTTTTTGCCACAGTTGTTGATGCTTTCAGCAGTTATTTTCACTCATTGTACTTTAGCGTAGACTTTCGGTTTGCAAGGCACATGTAAAAAGCAAGAATGGGTTTCTATAGTGTAGTGGTTATCACGTTCGCCTAACACGCGAAAGGTCCCCGGTTCGAAACCGGGCAGAAACAGTGCTTACCTTTAACTTTTTCACAGTCAGGCAAACTCAAAGCTCTTGTCATGCCATGCTCCTCTAGCAGCCGTGAGTGAAACATGACAATACGAGGCACAGCTTAGTTGCGACACCTTCAATGTAATTTCTCTTTCTTTACTGTTTGTGAGTCGACCAGGAGATTCAAAAGACCCTTGCTTGAAGATTTTAGGTGACCTCCTTTTCTAGTCCTACACAGGCAAAGTGTCTCCCGAGCAAAGGATGGCAACTCTGAAGGGTTTCTGTAGTGTAGTGGTTATCACGTTCGCCTTACACGCGAAAGGTCCCCATTTCAAAACCGGGCAGAAACACAGTGCACACACTAGTGCTTTTTGCCACAGTTGTTGATGCTTTCAGCAGTTATTTTCACTCATTGTACTTTAGCGTAGACTTTCGGTTTGCAAGGCACATGTAAAAAGCAAGAATGGGTTTCTGTAGTGTAGTGGTTATCACGTTCGCCTTACACGCGAAAGGTCCCCGTTTCGAAACCGGGCAGAAACGCAGTGCACACTAGTGCTTTTTGCCACAGTTGTTGATGCTTTCAGCAGTTATTTTCACTCATTGTACTTTAGCGTAGACTTTCGGTTTGCAAGGCACATGTAAAAAGCAAGAATGGGTTTCTGTAGTGTAGTGGTTATCACGTTCGCCTAACACGCGAAAGGTCCCCGGTTCAAAACCGGGCAGAAACAGTGCTTACCTTTAACTTTTTCACAGTCAGGCAAACTCAAAGCTCTTGCCATGCCATGCTCCTCTAGCAGCCGTGAGTGAAATCTGACAATACGAGGCACAGCTTAGTTGCTACACCTTCAATGTCATTTCTCTTTCTTTACTGTTTGTGAGTCGACCAGGAGATTCAAAAGACCCTTGCTTGAAGATTTTAGGTGAGCTCCTTTTCTAGTCCTACACAGGCAAAGTGTCTCCCGAGCAAAGGAAGGCAACTCTCAAGGGTTTCTGTAGTGTAGTGGTTATCATGTTCGCCTTACACGCGTAAGGTCCCCGTTTCGAAACCAGGCAGAAACACAGTGCACACACTAGTGCTTTTTGCCACAGTTGTTGATGCTTTCAGCAGTTATTTTCACTCATTGTACTTTAGCGTAGACTTTCGGTTTGCAAGGCACATGTAAAAAGCAAGAATGGGTTTCTGTAGTGTAGTGGTTATCACGTTCGCCTCACACGCGAAAGGTCCCCGGTTCAAAACCGGGCAGAAACAGTGCTTACCTTTAACTTTTTCACAGTCAGGCAAACTCAAAGCTCTTGCCATGCCATGCTCCTCTAGCAGCCGTGAGTGAAATCTGACAATACGAGGCATAGCTTAGTTGCTACACCTTCAATGTCATTTCTCTTTCTTTACTGTTTGTGAGTCGACCAGGAGATTCAAAAGACCCTTGCTTGAAGATTTTAGGTGAGCTCCTTTTCTAGTCCTACACAGGCAAAGTGTCTCCCGAGCAAAGGATGGCAACTCTGAAGGGTTTCTGTAGTGTAGTGGTTATCACGTTCGCCTTACACGCGAAAGGTCCCCGTTTCGAAACCGGGCAGAAACACAGTGCACACACTAGTGCTTTTTGCCACAGTTGTTGATGCTTTCAGCAGTGATTTTCACCCATTGTACTTTAGCGTAAACTTTCGGTTTGCAAGGCACATGTAAAAAGCAAGAATGGGTTTCTGTAGTGTAGTGGTTATCACGTTCGCCTAACACGCGAAAGGTCCCCGGTTCAAAACCGGGCAGAAACAGTGCTTACCTTTAACTTTTTCACAGTCAGGCAAACTCAAAGCTCTTGCCATGCCATGCTCCTCTAGCAGCCGTGAGTGAAATCTGACAATACGAGGCACAGCTTAGTTGCTACACCTTCAATGTCATTTCTCTTTCTTTACTGTTTGTGAGTCGACCAGGAGATTCAAAAGACCCTTGCTTGAAGATTTTAGGTGAGCTCCTTTTCTAGTCCTACACAGGCAAAGTGTCTCCCGAGCAAAGGAAGGCAACTCTCAAGGGTTTCTGTAGTGTAGTGGTTATCATGTTCGCCTTACACGCGTAAGGTCCCCGTTTCGAAACCAGGCAGAAACACAGTGCACACACTAGTGCTTTTTGCCACAGTTGTTGATGCTTTCAGCAGTTATTTTCACTCATTGTACTTTAGCGTAGACTTTCGGTTTGCAAGGCACATGTAAAAAGCAAGAATGGGTTTCTGTAGTGTAGTGGTTATCACGTTCGCCTAACACGCGAAAGGTCCCCGTTTCGAAACCGGGCAGAAACAGTGCTTACCTTTAACTTTTTCACAGTCAGGCAAACTCAAAGCTCTTGTCATGCCATGCTCCTCTAGCAGCCGTGAGTGAAACATGACAATACGAGGCACAGCTTAGTTGCGACACCTTCAATGTAATTTCTCTTTCTTTACTGTTTGTGAGTCGACCAGGAGATTCAAAAGACCCTTGCTTGAAGATTTTAGGTGACCTCCTTTTCTAGTCCTACACAGGCAAAGTGTCTCCCGAGCAAAGGTTGGCAACTCTGAAGGGTTTCTGTAGTGTAGTGGTTATCACGTTCGCCTTACACGCGAAAGGTCCCCGTTTCAAAACCGGGCAGAAACACAGTGCACACACTAGTGCTTTTTGCCACAGTTGTTGATGCTTTCAGCAGTTATTTTCACTCATTGTACTTTAGCGTAGACTTTCGGTTTGCAAGGCACATGTAAAAAGCAAGAATGGGTTTCTGTAGTGTAGTGGTTATCACGTTCGCCTTACACGCGAAAGGTCCCCGTTTCGAAACCGGGCAGAAACGCAGTGCACACTAGTGCTTTTTGCCACAGTTGTTGATGCTTTCAGCAGTTATTTTCACTCATTGTACTTTAGCGTAGACTTTCGGTTTGCAAGGCACATGTAAAAAGCAAGAATGGGTTTCTGTAGTGTAGTGGTTATCACGTTCGCCTAACACGCGAAAGGTCCCCGGTTCGAAACCGGGCAGAAACAGTGCTTACCTTTAACTTTTTCACAGTCAGGCAAACTCAAAGTTCTTGTCATGCCATGCTCCTCTAGCAGCCGTGAGTGAAACCTGACAATACGAGGCACAGCTTAGTTGCGACACCTTCAATGTCATTTCTCTTTCTTTACTGTTTGTGAGTCGACCAGGAGATTCAAAAGACCCTTGCTTGAAGATTTTAGGTGACCTCCTTTTCTAGTCCTACACAGGCAAAGTGTCTCCCGAGCAAAGGATGGCAACTCTGAAGGGTTTCTGTAGTGTAGTGGTTATCACGTTCGCCTTACACGCGAAAGGTCCCCGTTTCAAAACCGGGCAGAAACACAGTGCACACACTAGTGCTTTTTGCCACAGTTGTTGATGCTTTCAGCAGTTGATTTCACTCATTGTACTTTAGCGTAGACTTTCGGTTTGCAAGGCACATGTAAAAAGCAAGAATGGGTTTCTGTAGTGTAGTGGTTATCACGTTCGCCTCACACGCGAAAGGTCCCCGGTTCAAAACCGGGCAGAAACAGTGCTTACCTTTAACTTTTTCACAGTCAGGCAAACTCAAAGCTCTTGCCATGCCATGCTCCTCTAGCAGCCGTGAGTGAAATCTGACAATACGAGGCATAGCTTAGTTGCTACACCTTCAATGTCATTTCTCTTTCTTTACTGTTTGTGAGTCGACCAGGAGATTCAAAAGACCCTTGCTTGAAGATTTTAGGTGAGCTCCTTTTCTAGTCCTACACAGGCAAAGTGTCTCCCGAGCAAAGGATGGCAACTCTGAAGGGTTTCTGTAGTGTAGTGGTTATCACGTTCGCCTTACACGCGAAAGGTCCCCGTTTCGAAACCGGGCAGAAACACAGTGCACACACTAGTGCTTTTTGCCACAGTTGTTGATGCTTTCAGCAGTGATTTTCACCCATTGTACTTTAGCGTAAACTTTCGGCTTGCAAGGCACACAAAAAAAGCAAGAATGGGTTTCTGTAGTGTAGTGGTTATCACGTTCGCCTCACACGCGAAAGGTCCTCGGTTCGAAACCGGGCAGAAACAGTGCTTACCTTTAACTTTTTCACAGTCAGGCAAACTCAAAGCTCTTGCCATGCCATGCTCCTCTAGCAGCCGTGAGTGAAACCTGACAATACGAGGCACAGCTTAGTTGCGACACCTTCAATGTCATTTCTCTTTCTTTACTGTTTGTGAGTCGACCAGGAGATTCAAAAGACCCTTGCTTGAAGATTTTAGGTGACCTCCTTTTCTAGTCCTACACAGGCAAAGTGTCTCCCGAGCAAAGGATGGCAACTCTGAAGGGTTTCTGTAGTGTAGTGGTTATCACGTTCGCCTTACACGCGAAAGGTCCCCGTTTCAAAACCGGGCAGAAACACAGTGCACACACTAGTGCTTTTTGCCACAGTTGTTGATGCTTTCAGCAGTTGATTTCACTCATTGTACTTTAGCGTAGACTTTCTGTTTGCAAGGCACATGTAAAAAGCAAGAATGGGTTTCTGTAGTGTAGTGGTTATCACGTTCGCCTCACACGCGAAAGGTCCCCGTTTCGAAACCGGGCAGAAACAGTGCTTACCTTTAACTTTTTCACAGTCAGGCAAACTCAAAGCTCTTGCCATGCCATGCTCCTCTAGCAGCCGTGAGTGAAATCTGACAATACGAGGCATAGCTTAGTTGCTACACCTTCAATGTCATTTCTCTTTCTTTACTGTTTGTGAGTCGACCAGGAGATTCAAAAGACCCTTGCTTGAAGATTTTAGGTGAGCTCCTTTTCTAGTCCTACACAGGCAAAGTGTCTCCCGAGCAAAGGATGGCAACTCTGAAGGGTTTCTGTAGTGTAGTGGTTATCACGTTCGCCTTACACGCGAAAGGTCCCCGTTTCGAAACCGGGCAGAAACACAGTGCACACACTAGTGCTTTTTGCCACAGTTGTTGATGCTTTCAGCAGTGATTTTCACCCATTGTACTTTAGCGTAAACTTTCGGCTTGCAAGGCACACAAAAAAAGCAAGAATGGGTTTCTGTAGTGTAGTGGTTATCACGTTCGCCTCACACGCGAAAGGTCCTCGGTTCGAAACCGGGCAGAAACAGTGCTTACCTTTAACTTTTTCACAGTCAGGCAAACTCAAAGCTCTTGCCATGCCATGCTCCTCTAGAAGCCGTGAGTGAAATCTGAAAATACGAGGCACAGCTTAGTTGCTACACCTTCAATGTCATTTCTCTTTCTTTACTGTTTGTGAGTCGACCAGGAGATTCAAAAGACCCTTGCTTGAAGATTTTAGGTGAGCTCCTTTTCTAGTCCTACACAGGCAAAGTGTCTCCCGAGCAAAGGATGGCAACTCTGAAGGGTTTCTGTAGTGTAGTGGTTATCACGTTCGCCTTACACGCGAAAGGTCCCCGTTTCAAAACCGGGCAGAAACGCAGTGCACACTAGTGCTTTTTGCCACAGTTGTTGATGCTTTCAGCAGTTATTTTCACTCATTGTACTTTAGCGTAGACTTTCGGTTTGCAAGGCACATGTAAAAAGCAAGAATGGGTTTCTGTAGTGTAGTGGTTATCACGTTCGCCTAACACGCGAAAGGTCCCAGTTTCGAAACCGGGCAGAAACGCAGTGCACGCTAGTGCTTTTTGCCACAGTTGTTGATGCTTTCAGCAGTTATTTTCACTCATTGTACTTTAGCGTAGACTTTCGGTTTGCAAGGCACATGTAAAAAGCAAGAATGGGTTTCTGTAGTGTAGTGGTTATCACGTTCGCCTAACACGCGAAAGGTCCCCGGTTCGAAACCGGGCAGAAACAGTGCTTACCTTTAACTTTTTCACAGTCAGGCAAACTCAAACCTCTTGCCATGCCATGCTCCTCTAGCAGCCGTGAGTGAAATCTGACAATACGAGGCACAGCTTAGTTGCTACACCTTCAATGTCATTTCTCTTTCTTTACTGTTTGTGAGTCGACCAGGAGATTCAAAAGACCCTTGCTTGAAGATTTTAGGTGAGCTCCTTTTCTAGTCCTACACAGGCAAAGTGTCTCCCGAGCAAAGGAAGGCAACTCTCAAGGGTTTCTGTAGTGTAGTGGTTATCATGTTCGCCTTACACGCGTAAGGTCCCCGTTTCGAAACCAGGCAGAAACACAGTGCACACACTAGTGCTTTTTGCCACAGTTGTTGATGCTTTCAGCAGTTATTTTCACTCATTGTACTTTAGCGTAGACTTTCGGTTTGCAAGGCACATGTAAAAAGCAAGAATGGGTTTCTGTAGTGTAGTGGTTATCACATTCGCCTAACACGTGAAAGGTCCCCGGTTCGAAACCGGGCAGAAACAGTGCTTACCTTTAACTTTTTCACAGTCAGGTAAACTCAAAGCTCTTGTCATGCCATGCTCCTCTAGCAGCCGTGAGTGAAACCTGACAATACGAGGCACAGCTTAGTTGCGACACCTTCAATGTAATTTCTCTTTCTTTACTGTTTGTGAGTCGACCAGGAGATTCAAAAGACCCTTGCTTGAAGATTTTAGGTGACCTCCTTTTCTAGTCCTACACAGGCAAAGTGTCTCCCGAGCAAAGGATGGCAACTCTGAAGGGTTTCTGTAGTGTAGTGGTTATCACGTTCGCCTTACACGCGAAAGGTCCCCGTTTCAAAACCGGGCAGAAACACAGTGCACACACTAGTGCTTTTTGCCACAGTTGTTGATGCTTTCAGCAGTTATTTTCACTCATTGTACTTTAGCGTAGACTTTCGGTTTGCAAGGCACATGTAAAAAGCAAGAATGGGTTTCTGTAGTGTAGTGGTTATCACGTTCGCCTTACACGCGAAAGGTCCCCGTTTCGAAACCGGGCAGAAACGCAGTGCACACTAGTGCTTTTTGCCACAGTTGTTGATGCTTTCAGCAGTTATTTTCACTCATTGCACTTTAGCGTAGACTTTCGGTTTGCAAGGCACATGTAAAAAGCAAGAATGGGTTTCTGTAGTGTAGTGGTTATCACGTTCGCCTAACACGCGAAAGGTCCCCGGTTCGAAACCGGGCAGAAACAGTGCTTACCTTTAACTTTTTCACAGTCAGGCAAACTCAAAGCTCTTGTCATGCCATGCTCCTCTAGCAGCCGTGAGTGAAACCTGACAATACGAGGCACAGCTTAGTTGCGACACCTTCAATGTCATTTCTCTTTCTTTACTGTTTGTGAGTCGACCAGGAGATTCAAAAGACCCTTGCTTGAAGATTTTAGGTGACCTCCTTTTCTAGTCCTACACAGGCAAAGTGTCTCCCGAGCAAAGGATGGCAACTCTGAAGGGTTTCTGTAGTGTAGTGGTTATCACGTTTGCCTTACACGCGAAAGGTCCCCGTTTCAAAACCGGGCAGAAACACAGTGCACACACTAGTGCTTTTTGCCACAGTTGTTGATGCTTTCAGCAGTTGATTTCACTCATTGTACTTTAGCGTAGACTTTCGGTTTGCAAGGCACATGTAAAAAGCAAGAATGGGTTTCTGTAGTGTAGTGGTTATCACGTTCGCCTCACACGCGAAAGGTCCCCGGTTCGAAACCGGGCAGAAACAGTGCTTACCTTTAACTTTTTCACAGTCAGGCAAACTCAAAGCTCTTGCCATGCCATGCTCCTCTAGCAGCCGTGAGTGAAATCTGACAATACGAGGCATAGCTTAGTTGCTACACCTTCAATGTCATTTCTCTTTCTTTACTGTTTGTGAGTCGACCAGGAGATTCAAAAGACCCTTGCTTGAAGATTTTAGGTGAGCTCCTTTTCTAGTCCTACACAGGCAAAGTGTCTCCCGAGCAAAGGATGGCAACTCTGAAGGGTTTCTGTAGTGTAGTGGTTATCACGTTCGCCTTACACGCGAAAGGTCCCCGTTTCGAAACCGGGCAGAAACACAGTGCACACACTAGTGCTTTTTGCCACAGTTGTTGATGCTTTCAGCAGTGATTTTCACCCATTGTACTTTAGCGTAAACTTTCGGCTTGCAAGGCACACAAAAAAAGCAAGAATGGGTTTCTGTAGTGTAGTGGTTATCACGTTCGCCTCACACGCGAAAGGTCCTCGGTTCGAAACCGGGCAGAAACAGTGCTTACCTTTAACTTTTTCACAGTCAGGCAAACTCAAAGCTCTTGCCATGCCATGCTCCTCTAGCAGCCGTGAGTGAAATCTGAAAATACGAGGCACAGCTTAGTTGCTACACCTTCAATGTCATTTCTCTTTCTTTACTGTTTGTGAGTCGACCAGGAGATTCAAAAGACCCTTGCTTGAAGATTTTAGGTGAGCTCCTTTTCTAGTCCTACACAGGCAAAGTGTCTCCCGAGCAAAGGATGGCAACTCTGAAGGGTTTCTGTAGTGTAGTGGTTATCACGTTCGCCTTACACGCGAAAGGTCCCCGTTTCAAAACCGGGCAGAAACGCAGTGCACACTAGTGCTTTTTGCCACAGTTGTTGATGCTTTCAGCAGTTATTTTCACTCATTGTACTTTAGCGTAGACTTTCGGTTTGCAAGGCACATGTAAAAAGCAAGAATGGGTTTCTGTAGTGTAGTGGTTATCACGTTCGCCTAACACGCGAAAGGTCCCAGTTTCGAAACCGGGCAGAAACGCAGTGCACGCTAGTGCTTTTTGCCACAGTTGTTGATGCTTTCAGCAGTTATTTTCACTCATTGTACTTTAGCGTAGACTTTCGGTTTGCAAGGCACATGTGAAAAGCAAGAATGGGTTTCTGTAGTGTAGTGGTTATCACGTTCGCCTAACACGCGAAAGGTCCCCGGTTCGAAACCGGGCAGAAACAGTGCTTACCTTTAACTTTTTCACAGTCAGGCAAACTCAAACCTCTTGCCATGCCATGCTCCTCTAGCAGCCGTGAGTGAAATCTGACAATACGAGGCACAGCTTAGTTGCTACACCTTCAATGTCATTTCTCTTTCTTTACTGTTTGTGAGTCGACCAGGAGATTCAAAAGACCCTTGCTTGAAGATTTTAGGTGAGCTCCTTTTCTAGTCCTACACAGGCAAAGTGTCTCCCGAGCAAAGGAAGGCAACTCTCAAGGGTTTCTGTAGTGTAGTGGTTATCATGTTCGCCTTACACGCGTAAGGTCCCCGTTTCGAAACCAGGCAGAAACACAGTGCACACACTAGTGCTTTTTGCCACAGTTGTTGATGCTTTCAGCAGTTATTTTCACTCATTGTACTTTAGCGTAGACTTTCGGTTTGCAAGGCACATGTAAAAAGCAAGAATGGGTTTCTGTAGTGTAGTGGTTATCACGTTCGCCTAACACGCGAAAGGTCCCCGGTTCGAAACCGGGCAGAAACAGTGCTTACCTTTAACTTTTTCACAGTCAGGTAAACTCAAAGCTCTTGTCATGCCATGCTCCTCTAGCAGCCGTGAGTGAAACCTGACAATACGAGGCACAGCTTAGTTGCGACACCTTCAATGTAATTTCTCTTTCTTTACTGTTTGTGAGTCGACCAGGAGATTCAAAAGACCCTTGCTTGAAGATTTTAGGTGACCTCCTTTTCTAGTCCTACACAGGCAAAGTGTCTCCCGAGCAAAGGATGGCAACTCTGAAGGGTTTCTGTAGTGTAGTGGTTATCACGTTCGCCTTACACGCGAAAGGTCCCCGTTTCAAAACCGGGCAGAAACACAGTGCACACACTAGTGCTTTTTGCCACAGTTGTTGATGCTTTCAGCAGTTATTTTCACTCATTGTACTTTAGCGTAGACTTTCGGTTTGCAAGGCACATGTAAAAAGCAAGAATGGGTTTCTGTAGTGTAGTGGTTATCACGTTCGCCTTACACGCGAAAGGTCCCCGTTTCGAAACCGGGCAGAAACGCAGTGCACACTAGTGCTTTTTGCCACAGTTGTTGATGCTTTCAGCAGTTATTTTCACTCATTGCACTTTAGCGTAGACTTTCGGTTTGCAAGGCACATGTAAAAAGCAAGAATGGGTTTCTGTAGTGTAGTGGTTATCACGTTCGCCTAACACGCGAAAGGTCCCCGGTTCGAAACCGGGCAGAAACAGTGCTTACCTTTAACTTTTTCACAGTCAGGCAAACTCAAAGCTCTTGTCATGCCATGCTCCTCTAGCAGCCGTGAGTGAAACCTGACAATACGAGGCACAGCTTAGTTGCGACACCTTCAATGTAATTTCTCTTTCTTTACTGTTTGTGAGTCGACCAGGAGATTCAAAAGACCCTTGCTTGAAGATTTTAGGTGACCTCCTTTTCTAGTCCTACACAGGCAAAGTGTCTCCCGAGCAAAGGATGGCAACTCTGAAGGGTTTCTGTAGTGTAGTGGTTATCACGTTCGCCTTACACGCGAAAGGTCCCCGTTTCAAAACCGGGCAGAAACACAGTGCACACACTAGTGCTTTTTGCCACAGTTGTTGATGCTTTCAGCAGTTATTTTCACTCATTGTACTTTAGCGTAGACTTTCGGTTTGCAAGGCACATGTAAAAAGCAAGAATGGGTTTCTGTAGTGTAGTGGTTATCACGTTCGCCTTACACGCGAAAGGTCCCCGTTTCGAAACCGGGCAGAAACGCAGTGCACACTAGTGCTTTTTGCCACAGTTGTTGATGCTTTCAGCAGTTATTTTCACTCATTGCACTTTAGCGTAGACTTTCGGTTTGCAAGGCACATGTAAAAAGCAAGAATGGGTTTCTGTAGTGTAGTGGTTATCACGTTCGCCTAACACGCGAAAGGTCCCCGGTTCGAAACCGGGCAGAAACAGTGCTTACCTTTAACTTTTTCACAGTCAGGCAAACTCAAAGCTCTTGTCATGCCATGCTCCTCTAGCAGCCGTGAGTGAAACCTGACAATACGAGGCACAGCTTAGTTGCGACACCTTCAATGTCATTTCTCTTTCTTTACTGTTTGTGAGTCGACCAGGAGATTCAAAAGACCCTTGCTTGAAGATTTTAGGTGACCTCCTTTTCTAGTCCTACACAGGCAAAGTGTCTCCCGAGCAAAGGATGGCAACTCTGAAGGGTTTCTGTAGTGTAGTGGTTATCACGTTCGCCTTACACGCGAAAGGTCCCCGTTTCAAAACCGGGCAGAAACACAGTGCACACACTAGTGCTTTTTGCCACAGTTGTTGATGCTTTCAGCAGTTATTTTCACTCATTGTACTTTAGCGTAGACTTTCGGTTTGCAAGGCACATGTAAAAAGCAAGAATGGGTTTCTGTAGTGTAGTGGTTATCACGTTCGCCTTACACGCGAAAGGTCCCCGTTTCGAAACCGGGCAGAAACGCAGTGCACACTAGTGCTTTTTGCCACAGTTGTTGATGCTTTCAGCAGTTATTTTCACTCATTGCACTTTAGCGTAGACTTTCGGTTTGCAAGGCACATGTAAAAAGCAAGAATGGGTTTCTGTAGTGTAGTGGTTATCACGTTCGCCTAACACGCGAAAAGTCCCCGGTTTGAAACCGGGCAGAAACAGTGCTTACCTTTAACTTTTTCACAGTCAGGCAAACTCAAAGCTCTTGTCATGCCATGCTCCTCTAGCAGCCGTGAGTGAAACCTGACAATACGAGGCACAGCTTAGTTGCGACACCTTCAATGTCATTTCTCTTTCTTTACTGTTTGTGAGTCGACCAGGAGATTCAAAAGACCCTTGCTTGAAGATTTTAGGTGACCTCCTTTTCTAGTCCTACACAGGCAAAGTGTCTCCCGAGCAAAGGATGGCAACTCTGAAGGGTTTCTGTAGTGTAGTGGTTATCACGTTCGCCTTACACGCGAAAGGTCCCCGTTTCAAAACCGGGCAGAAACACAGTGCACACACTAGTGCTTTTTGCCACAGTTGTTGATGCTTTCAGCAGTTATTTTCACTCATTGTACTTTAGCGTAGACTTTCGGTTTGCAAGGCACATGTAAAAAGCAAGAATGGGTTTCTGTAGTGTAGTGGTTATCACGTTCGCCTAACACGCGAAAGGTCCCCGTTTCGAAACCGGGCAGAAACGCAGTGCACGCTAGTGCTTTTTGCCACAGTTGTTGATGCTTTCAGCAGTTATTTTCACTCATTGTACTTTAGCGTAGACTTTCGGTTTGCAAGGCACATGTAAAAAGCAAGAATGGGTTTCTGTAGTGTAGTGGTTATCACGTTCGCCTAACACGCGAAAGGTCCCCGGTTCGAAACCGGGCAGAAACAGTGCTTACCTTTAACTTTTTCACAGTCAGGCAAACTCAAAGCTCTTGTCATGCCATGCTCCTCTAGCAGCCGTGAGTGAAACCTGACAATACGAGGCACAGCTTAGTTGCGACACCTTCAATGTAATTTCTCTTTCTTTACTGTTTGTGAGTCGACCAGGAGATTCAAAAGACCCTTGCTTGAAGATTTTAGGTGACCTCCTTTTCTAGTCCTACACAGGCAAAGTGTCTCCCGAGCAAAGGATGGCAACTCTGAAGGGTTTCTGTAGTGTAGTGGTTATCACGTTCGCCTTACACGCGAAAGGTCCCCGTTTCAAAACCGGGCAGAAACACAGTGCACACACTAGTGCTTTTTGCCACAGTTGTTGATGCTTTCAGCAGTTATTTTCACTCATTGTACTTTAGCGTAGACTTTCGGTTTGCAAGGCACATGTAAAAAGCAAGAATGGGTTTCTGTAGTGTAGTGGTTATCACGTTCGCCTTACACGCGAAAGGTCCCCGTTTCGAAACCGGGCAGAAACGCAGTGCACACTAGTGCTTTTTGCCACAGTTGTTGATGCTTTCAGCAGTTATTTTCACTCATTGCACTTTAGCGTAGACTTTCGGTTTGCAAGGCACATGTAAAAAGCAAGAATGGGTTTCTGTAGTGTAGTGGTTATCACGTTCGCCTAACACGCGAAAGGTCCCCGGTTCGAAACCGGGCAGAAACAGTGCTTACCTTTAACTTTTTCACAGTCAGGCAAACTCAAAGCTCTTGTCATGCCATGCTCCTCTAGCAGCCGTGAGTGAAACCTGACAATACGAGGCACAGCTTAGTTGCGACACCTTCAATGTCATTTCTCTTTCTTTACTGTTTGTGAGTCGACCAGGAGATTCAAAAGACCCTTGCTTGAAGATTTTAGGTGACCTCCTTTTCTAGTCCTACACAGGCAAAGTGTCTCCCGAGCAAAGGATGGCAACTCTGAAGGGTTTCTGTAGTGTAGTGGTTATCACGTTCGCCTTACACGCGAAAGGTCCCCGTTTCAAAACCGGGCAGAAACACAGTGCACACACTAGTGCTTTTTGCCACAGTTGTTGATGCTTTCAGCAGTTATTTTCACTCATTGTACTTTAGCGTAGACTTTCGGTTTGCAAGGCACATGTAAAAAGCAAGAATGGGTTTCTGTAGTGTAGTGGTTATCACGTTCGCCTTACACGCGAAAGGTCCCCGTTTCGAAACCGGGCAGAAACGCAGTGCACACTAGTGCTTTTTGCCACAGTTGTTGATGCTTTCAGCAGTTATTTTCACTCATTGCACTTTAGCGTAGACTTTCGGTTTGCAAGGCACATGTAAAAAGCAAGAATGGGTTTCTGTAGTGTAGTGGTTATCACGTTCGCCTAACACGCGAAAGGTCCCCGGTTCGAAACCGGGCAGAAACAGTGCTTACCTTTAACTTTTTCACAGTCAGGCAAACTCAAAGCTCTTGTCATGCCATGCTCCTCTAGCAGCCGTGAGTGAAACCTGACAATACGAGGCACAGCTTAGTTGCGACACCTTCAATGTCATTTCTCTTTCTTTACTGTTTGTGAGTCGACCAGGAGATTCAAAAGACCCTTGCTTGAAGATTTTAGGTGACCTCCTTTTCTAGTCCTACACAGGCAAAGTGTCTCCCGAGCAAAGGATGGCAACTCTGAAGGGTTTCTGTAGTGTAGTGGTTATCACGTTCGCCTTACACGCGAAAGGTCCCCGTTTCAAAACCGGGCAGAAACACAGTGCACACACTAGTGCTTTTTGCCACAGTTGTTGATGCTTTCAGCAGTTATTTTCACTCATTGTACTTTAGCGTAGACTTTCGGTTTGCAAGGCACATGTAAAAAGCAAGAATGGGTTTCTGTAGTGTAGTGGTTATCACGTTCGCCTTACACGCGAAAGGTCCCCGTTTCGAAACCGGGCAGAAACGCAGTGCACACTAGTGCTTTTTGCCACAGTTGTTGATGCTTTCAGCAGTTATTTTCACTCATTGCACTTTAGCGTAGACTTTCGGTTTGCAAGGCACATGTAAAAAGCAAGAATGGGTTTCTGTAGTGTAGTGGTTATCACGTTCGCCTAACACGCGAAAAGTCCCCGGTTCGAAACCGGGCAGAAACAGTGCTTACCTTTAACTTTTTCACAGTCAGGCAAACTCAAAGCTCTTGTCATGCCATGCTCCTCTAGCAGCCGTGAGTGAAACCTGACAATACGAGGCACAGCTTAGTTGCGACACCTTCAATGTCATTTCTCTTTCTTTACTGTTTGTGAGTCGACCAGGAGATTCAAAAGACCCTTGCTTGAAGATTTTAGGTGACCTCCTTTTCTAGTCCTACACAGGCAAAGTGTCTCCCGAGCAAAGGATGGCAACTCTGAAGGGTTTCTGTAGTGTAGTGGTTATCACGTTCGCCTTACACGCGAAAGGTCCCCGTTTCAAAACCGGGCAGAAACACAGTGCACACACTAGTGCTTTTTGCCACAGTTGTTGATGCTTTCAGCAGTTATTTTCACTCATTGTACTTTAGCGTAGACTTTCGGTTTGCAAGGCACATGTAAAAAGCAAGAATGGGTTTCTGTAGTGTAGTGGTTATCACGTTCGCCTAACACGCGAAAGGTCCCCGTTTCGAAACCGGGCAGAAACGCAGTGCACGCTAGTGCTTTTTGCCACAGTTGTTGATGCTTTCAGCAGTTATTTTCACTCATTGTACTTTAGCGTAGACTTTCGGTTTGCAAGGCACATGTAAAAAGCAAGAATGGGTTTCTGTAGTGTAGTGGTTATCACGTTCGCCTAACACGCGAAAGGTCCCCGGTTCGAAACCGGGCAGAAACAGTGCTTACCTTTAACTTTTTCACAGTCAGGCAAACTCAAAGCTCTTGTCATGCCATGCTCCTCTAGCAGCCGTGAGTGAAACCTGACAATACGAGGCACAGCTTAGTTGCGACACCTTCAATGTAATTTCTCTTTCTTTACTGTTTGTGAGTCGACCAGGAGATTCAAAAGACCCTTGCTTGAAGATTTTAGGTGACCTCCTTTTCTAGTCCTACACAGGCAAAGTGTCTCCCGAGCAAAGGATGGCAACTCTGAAGGGTTTCTGTAGTGTAGTGGTTATCACGTTCGCCTTACACGCGAAAGGTCCCCGTTTCAAAACCGGGCAGAAACACAGTGCACACACTAGTGCTTTTTGCCACAGTTGTTGATGCTTTCAGCAGTTATTTTCACTCATTGTACTTTAGCGTAGACTTTCGGTTTGCAAGGCACATGTAAAAAGCAAGAATGGGTTTCTGTAGTGTAGTGGTTATCACGTTCGCCTTACACGCGAAAGGTCCCCGTTTCGAAACCGGGCAGAAACGCAGTGCACGCTAGTGCTTTTTGCCACAGTTGTTGATGCTTTCAGCAGTTATTTTCACTCATTGTACTTTAGCGTAGACTTTCGGTTTGCAAGGCACATGTAAAAAGCAAGAATGGGTTTCTGTAGTGTAGTGGTTATCACGTTCGCCTAACACGCGAAAGGTCCCCGGTTCGAAACCGGGCAGAAACAGTGCTTACCTTTAACTTTTTCACAGTCAGGCAAACTCAAAGCTCTTGTCATGCCATGCTCCTCTAGCAGCCGTGAGTGAAACCTGACAATACGAGGCACAGCTTAGTTGCGACACCTTCAATGTAATTTCTCTTTCTTTACTGTTTGTGAGTCGACCAGGAGATTCAAAAGACCCTTGCTTGAAGATTTTAGGTGACCTCCTTTTCTAGTCCTACACAGGCAAAGTGTCTCCCGAGCAAAGGATGGCAACTCTGAAGGGTTTCTGTAGTGTAGTGGTTATCACGTTCGCCTTACACGCGAAAGGTCCCCGTTTCAAAACCGGGCAGAAACACAGTGCACACACTAGTGCTTTTTGCCACAGTTGTTGATGCTTTCAGCAGTTATTTTCACTCATTGTACTTTAGCGTAGACTTTCGGTTTGCAAGGCACATGTAAAAAGCAAGAATGGGTTTCTGTAGTGTAGTGGTTATCACGTTCGCCTTACACGCGAAAGGTCCCCGTTTCGAAACCGGGCAGAAACGCAGTGCACACTAGTGCTTTTTGCCACAGTTGTTGATGCTTTCAGCAGTTATTTTCACTCATTGCACTTTAGCGTAGACTTTCGGTTTGCAAGGCACATGTAAAAAGCAAGAATGGGTTTCTGTAGTGTAGTGGTTATCACGTTCGCCTAACACGCGAAAGGTCCCCGGTTCGAAACCGGGCAGAAACAGTGCTTACCTTTAACTTTTTCACAGTCAGGCAAACTCAAAGCTCTTGTCATGCCATGCTCCTCTAGCAGCCGTGAGTGAAACCTGACAATACGAGGCACAGCTTAGTTGCGACACCTTCAATGTCATTTCTCTTTCTTTACTGTTTGTGAGTCGACCAGGAGATTCAAAAGACCCTTGCTTGAAGATTTTAGGTGACCTCCTTTTCTAGTCCTACACAGGCAAAGTGTCTCCCGAGCAAAGGATGGCAACTCTGAAGGGTTTCTGTAGTGTAGTGGTTATCACGTTCGCCTTACACGCGAAAGGTCCCCGTTTCAAAACCGGGCAGAAACACAGTGCACACACTAGTGCTTTTTGCCACAGTTGTTGATGCTTTCAGCAGTTATTTTCACTCATTGTACTTTAGCGTAGACTTTCGGTTTGCAAGGCACATGTAAAAAGCAAGAATGGGTTTCTGTAGTGTAGTGGTTATCACGTTCGCCTTACACGCGAAAGGTCCCCGTTTCGAAACCGGGCAGAAACGCAGTGCACACTAGTGCTTTTTGCCACAGTTGTTGATGCTTTCAGCAGTTATTTTCACTCATTGCACTTTAGCGTAGACTTTCGGTTTGCAAGGCACATGTAAAAAGCAAGAATGGGTTTCTGTAGTGTAGTGGTTATCACGTTCGCCTAACACGCGAAAGGTCCCCGGTTCGAAACCGGGCAGAAACAGTGCTTACCTTTAACTTTTTCACAGTCAGGCAAACTCAAAGCTCTTGTCATGCCATGCTCCTCTAGCAGCCGTGAGTGAAACCTGACAATACGAGGCACAGCTTAGTTGCGACACCTTCAATGTCATTTCTCTTTCTTTACTGTTTGTGAGTCGACCAGGAGATTCAAAAGACCCTTGCTTGAAGATTTTAGGTGACCTCCTTTTCTAGTCCTACACAGGCAAAGTGTCTCCCGAGCAAAGGATGGCAACTCTGAAGGGTTTCTGTAGTGTAGTGGTTATCACGTTCGCCTTACACGCGAAAGGTCCCCGTTTCAAAACCGGGCAGAAACACAGTGCACACACTAGTGCTTTTTGCCACAGTTGTTGATGCTTTCAGCAGTTATTTTCACTCATTGTACTTTAGCGTAGACTTTCGGTTTGCAAGGCACATGTAAAAAGCAAGAATGGGTTTCTGTAGTGTAGTGGTTATCACGTTCGCCTAACACGCGAAAGGTCCCCGTTTCGAAACCGGGCAGAAACGCAGTGCACGCTAGTGCTTTTTGCCACAGTTGTTGATGCTTTCAGCAGTTATTTTCACTCATTGTACTTTAGCGTAGACTTTCGGTTTGCAAGGCACATGTAAAAAGCAAGAATGGGTTTCTGTAGTGTAGTGGTTATCACGTTCGCCTAACACGCGAAAGGTCCCCGGTTCGAAACCGGGCAGAAACAGTGCTTACCTTTAACTTTTTCACAGTCAGGCAAACTCAAAGCTCTTGTCATGCCATGCTCCTCTAGCAGCCGTGAGTGAAACCTGACAATACGAGGCACAGCTTAGTTGCGACACCTTCAATGTAATTTCTCTTTCTTTACTGTTTGTGAGTCGACCAGGAGATTCAAAAGACCCTTGCTTGAAGATTTTAGGTGACCTCCTTTTCTAGTCCTACACAGGCAAAGTGTCTCCCGAGCAAAGGATGGCAACTCTGAAGGGTTTCTGTAGTGTAGTGGTTATCACGTTCGCCTTACACGCGAAAGGTCCCCGTTTCAAAACCGGGCAGAAACACAGTGCACACACTAGTGCTTTTTGCCACAGTTGTTGATGCTTTCAGCAGTTATTTTCACTCATTGTACTTTAGCGTAGACTTTCGGTTTGCAAGGCACATGTAAAAAGCAAGAATGGGTTTCTGTAGTGTAGTGGTTATCACGTTCGCCTTACACGCGAAAGGTCCCCGTTTCGAAACCGGGCAGAAACGCAGTGCACACTAGTGCTTTTTGCCACAGTTGTTGATGCTTTCAGCAGTTATTTTCACTCATTGCACTTTAGCGTAGACTTTCGGTTTGCAAGGCACATGTAAAAAGCAAGAATGGGTTTCTGTAGTGTAGTGGTTATCACGTTCGCCTAACACGCGAAAGGTCCCCGGTTCGAAACCGGGCAGAAACAGTGCTTACCTTTAACTTTTTCACAGTCAGGCAAACTCAAAGCTCTTGTCATGCCATGCTCCTCTAGCAGCCGTGAGTGAAACCTGACAATACGAGGCACAGCTTAGTTGCGACACCTTCAATGTCATTTCTCTTTCTTTACTGTTTGTGAGTCGACCAGGAGATTCAAAAGACCCTTGCTTGAAGATTTTAGGTGACCTCCTTTTCTAGTCCTACACAGGCAAAGTGTCTCCCGAGCAAAGGATGGCAACTCTGAAGGGTTTCTGTAGTGTAGTGGTTATCACGTTCGCCTTACACGCGAAAGGTCCCCGTTTCAAAACCGGGCAGAAACACAGTGCACACACTAGTGCTTTTTGCCACAGTTGTTGATGCTTTCAGCAGTTATTTTCACTCATTGTACTTTAGCGTAGACTTTCGGTTTGCAAGGCACATGTAAAAAGCAAGAATGGGTTTCTGTAGTGTAGTGGTTATCACGTTCGCCTTACACGCGAAAGGTCCCCGTTTCGAAACCGGGCAGAAACGCAGTGCACACTAGTGCTTTTTGCCACAGTTGTTGATGCTTTCAGCAGTTATTTTCACTCATTGCACTTTAGCGTAGACTTTCGGTTTGCAAGGCACATGTAAAAAGCAAGAATGGGTTTCTGTAGTGTAGTGGTTATCACGTTCGCCTAACACGCGAAAGGTCCCCGGTTCGAAACCGGGCAGAAACAGTGCTTACCTTTAACTTTTTCACAGTCAGGCAAACTCAAAGCTCTTGTCATGCCATGCTCCTCTAGCAGCCGTGAGTGAAACCTGACAATACGAGGCACAGCTTAGTTGCGACACCTTCAATGTCATTTCTCTTTCTTTACTGTTTGTGAGTCGACCAGGAGATTCAAAAGACCCTTGCTTGAAGATTTTAGGTGACCTCCTTTTCTAGTCCTACACAGGCAAAGTGTCTCCCGAGCAAAGGATGGCAACTCTGAAGGGTTTCTGTAGTGTAGTGGTTATCACGTTCGCCTTACACGCGAAAGGTCCCCGTTTCAAAACCGGGCAGAAACACAGTGCACACACTAGTGCTTTTTGCCACAGTTGTTGATGCTTTCAGCAGTTATTTTCACTCATTGTACTTTAGCGTAGACTTTCGGTTTGCAAGGCACATGTAAAAAGCAAGAATGGGTTTCTGTAGTGTAGTGGTTATCACGTTCGCCTTACACGCGAAAGGTCCCCGTTTCGAAACCGGGCAGAAACGCAGTGCACACTAGTGCTTTTTGCCACAGTTGTTGATGCTTTCAGCAGTTATTTTCACTCATTGCACTTTAGCGTAGACTTTCGGTTTGCAAGGCACATGTAAAAAGCAAGAATGGGTTTCTGTAGTGTAGTGGTTATCACGTTCGCCTAACACGCGAAAAGTCCCCGGTTCGAAACCGGGCAGAAACAGTGCTTACCTTTAACTTTTTCACAGTCAGGCAAACTCAAAGCTCTTGTCATGCCATGCTCCTCTAGCAGCCGTGAGTGAAACCTGACAATACGAGGCACAGCTTAGTTGCGACACCTTCAATGTCATTTCTCTTTCTTTACTGTTTGTGAGTCGACCAGGAGATTCAAAAGACCCTTGCTTGAAGATTTTAGGTGACCTCCTTTTCTAGTCCTACACAGGCAAAGTGTCTCCCGAGCAAAGGATGGCAACTCTGAAGGGTTTCTGTAGTGTAGTGGTTATCACGTTCGCCTTACACGCGAAAGGTCCCCGTTTCAAAACCGGGCAGAAACACAGTGCACACACTAGTGCTTTTTGCCACAGTTGTTGATGCTTTCAGCAGTTATTTTCACTCATTGTACTTTAGCGTAGACTTTCGGTTTGCAAGGCACATGTAAAAAGCAAGAATGGGTTTCTGTAGTGTAGTGGTTATCACGTTCGCCTAACACGCGAAAGGTCCCCGTTTCGAAACCGGGCAGAAACGCAGTGCACGCTAGTGCTTTTTGCCACAGTTGTTGATGCTTTCAGCAGTTATTTTCACTCATTGTACTTTAGCGTAGACTTTCGGTTTGCAAGGCACATGTAAAAAGCAAGAATGGGTTTCTGTAGTGTAGTGGTTATCACGTTCGCCTAACACGCGAAAGGTCCCCGGTTCGAAACCGGGCAGAAACAGTGCTTACCTTTAACTTTTTCACAGTCAGGCAAACTCAAAGCTCTTGTCATGCCATGCTCCTCTAGCAGCCGTGAGTGAAACCTGACAATACGAGGCACAGCTTAGTTGCGACACCTTCAATGTAATTTCTCTTTCTTTACTGTTTGTGAGTCGACCAGGAGATTCAAAAGACCCTTGCTTGAAGATTTTAGGTGACCTCCTTTTCTAGTCCTACACAGGCAAAGTGTCTCCCGAGCAAAGGATGGCAACTCTGAAGGGTTTCTGTAGTGTAGTGGTTATCACGTTCGCCTTACACGCGAAAGGTCCCCGTTTCAAAACCGGGCAGAAACACAGTGCACACACTAGTGCTTTTTGCCACAGTTGTTGATGCTTTCAGCAGTTATTTTCACTCATTGTACTTTAGCGTAGACTTTCGGTTTGCAAGGCACATGTAAAAAGCAAGAATGGGTTTCTGTAGTGTAGTGGTTATCACGTTCGCCTTACACGCGAAAGGTCCCCGTTTCGAAACCGGGCAGAAACGCAGTGCACGCTAGTGCTTTTTGCCACAGTTGTTGATGCTTTCAGCAGTTATTTTCACTCATTGTACTTTAGCGTAGACTTTCGGTTTGCAAGGCACATGTAAAAAGCAAGAATGGGTTTCTGTAGTGTAGTGGTTATCACGTTCGCCTAACACGCGAAAGGTCCCCGGTTCGAAACCGGGCAGAAACAGTGCTTACCTTTAACTTTTTCACAGTCAGGCAAACTCAAAGCTCTTGTCATGCCATGCTCCTCTAGCAGCCGTGAGTGAAACCTGACAATACGAGGCACAGCTTAGTTGCGACACCTTCAATGTAATTTCTCTTTCTTTACTGTTTGTGAGTCGACCAGGAGATTCAAAAGACCCTTGCTTGAAGATTTTAGGTGACCTCCTTTTCTAGTCCTACACAGGCAAAGTGTCTCCCGAGCAAAGGATGGCAACTCTGAAGGGTTTCTGTAGTGTAGTGGTTATCACGTTCGCCTTACACGCGAAAGGTCCCCGTTTCAAAACCGGGCAGAAACACAGTGCACACACTAGTGCTTTTTGCCACAGTTGTTGATGCTTTCAGCAGTTATTTTCACTCATTGTACTTTAGCGTAGACTTTCGGTTTGCAAGGCACATGTAAAAAGCAAGAATGGGTTTCTGTAGTGTAGTGGTTATCACGTTCGCCTTACACGCGAAAGGTCCCCGTTTCGAAACCGGGCAGAAACGCAGTGCACACTAGTGCTTTTTGCCACAGTTGTTGATGCTTTCAGCAGTTATTTTCACTCATTGCACTTTAGCGTAGACTTTCGGTTTGCAAGGCACATGTAAAAAGCAAGAATGGGTTTCTGTAGTGTAGTGGTTATCACGTTCGCCTAACACGCGAAAGGTCCCCGGTTCGAAACCGGGCAGAAACAGTGCTTACCTTTAACTTTTTCACAGTCAGGCAAACTCAAAGCTCTTGTCATGCCATGCTCCTCTAGCAGCCGTGAGTGAAACCTGACAATACGAGGCACAGCTTAGTTGCGACACCTTCAATGTCATTTCTCTTTCTTTACTGTTTGTGAGTCGACCAGGAGATTCAAAAGACCCTTGCTTGAAGATTTTAGGTGACCTCCTTTTCTAGTCCTACACAGGCAAAGTGTCTCCCGAGCAAAGGATGGCAACTCTGAAGGGTTTCTGTAGTGTAGTGGTTATCACGTTCGCCTTACACGCGAAAGGTCCCCGTTTCAAAACCGGGCAGAAACACAGTGCACACACTAGTGCTTTTTGCCACAGTTGTTGATGCTTTCAGCAGTTATTTTCACTCATTGTACTTTAGCGTAGACTTTCGGTTTGCAAGGCACATGTAAAAAGCAAGAATGGGTTTCTGTAGTGTAGTGGTTATCACGTTCGCCTTACACGCGAAAGGTCCCCGTTTCGAAACCGGGCAGAAACGCAGTGCACACTAGTGCTTTTTGCCACAGTTGTTGATGCTTTCAGCAGTTATTTTCACTCATTGCACTTTAGCGTAGACTTTCGGTTTGCAAGGCACATGTAAAAAGCAAGAATGGGTTTCTGTAGTGTAGTGGTTATCACGTTCGCCTAACACGCGAAAGGTCCCCGGTTCGAAACCGGGCAGAAACAGTGCTTACCTTTAACTTTTTCACAGTCAGGCAAACTCAAAGCTCTTGTCATGCCATGCTCCTCTAGCAGCCGTGAGTGAAACCTGACAATACGAGGCACAGCTTAGTTGCGACACCTTCAATGTCATTTCTCTTTCTTTACTGTTTGTGAGTCGACCAGGAGATTCAAAAGACCCTTGCTTGAAGATTTTAGGTGACCTCCTTTTCTAGTCCTACACAGGCAAAGTGTCTCCCGAGCAAAGGATGGCAACTCTGAAGGGTTTCTGTAGTGTAGTGGTTATCACGTTCGCCTTACACGCGAAAGGTCCCCGTTTCAAAACCGGGCAGAAACACAGTGCACACACTAGTGCTTTTTGCCACAGTTGTTGATGCTTTCAGCAGTTATTTTCACTCATTGTACTTTAGCGTAGACTTTCGGTTTGCAAGGCACATGTAAAAAGCAAGAATGGGTTTCTGTAGTGTAGTGGTTATCACGTTCGCCTAACACGCGAAAGGTCCCCGTTTCGAAACCGGGCAGAAACGCAGTGCACGCTAGTGCTTTTTGCCACAGTTGTTGATGCTTTCAGCAGTTATTTTCACTCATTGTACTTTAGCGTAGACTTTCGGTTTGCAAGGCACATGTAAAAAGCAAGAATGGGTTTCTGTAGTGTAGTGGTTATCACGTTCGCCTAACACGCGAAAGGTCCCCGGTTCGAAACCGGGCAGAAACAGTGCTTACCTTTAACTTTTTCACAGTCAGGCAAACTCAAAGCTCTTGCCATGCCATGCTCCTCTAGCAGCCGTGAGTGAAATCTGACAATACGAGGCACAGCTTAGTTGCTACACCTTCAATATAATTTCTCTTTCTTTACTGTTTGTGAGTAGGGTTGAGCGGACACCTAGATGTCCGTGTTCGACGGGTTCGGCCGAACTTTAAAAAAAAGTCCGGGTCCGTGTCCCGGACTTTTACCGAACTTTTCCCGGACACCGAACCCCATTGAAGTCAATGGGGACCCGAACTTTAAGGCACTAAAATGGCTCTAAAACACCAAAGGAAAGGGCTAGAGTGCTGCAAATGGCAGCAAAACGTAATTAAGAGCATGGCAAGTGCTCTGCAAACAAATGTGGATAGGGAAATAACTTAAAACAACAAAAAAAAACAGAAAAATAGAACAATGTTCTTCTTCATCTCTGAAGGACGAGGCCCATATGGAGTAGGAGGGAGGTTGAGGTGGTGGTGGATGTGGCGGTGACATAGGCGTGCGCACAGGGTGTGCTGGGTGTGCCTGGGCACACCCTAATCACCTAGGGCACATAGCATTGCCAGTGAGGTGATGGGAAAGATCTCCCTGGGACCTGCTCTGCTCTATTTCTCCTTGCCTACAGGTACATGGCCCCGATACATTACTCTCCCTGCTGGCAAACACATGCATGTGTATTTCAACTTTGGGGTGCACACCTTAATGCAATAGGCTGCGCACACCTATGGGCGGTGTAGGTGGAAGCGGCGGTGGAGGAGGACCAGGGCCGGATTAACAGCATCATGGGCTTGGTGCTGAGGATTTTGAAGGGCCTTAAGGGCCGTGCCTTGCCATGCACCCAGAGGAGGAAGGGTGCAGCCATGCGTGCCTAATTCAACATGGGATGCTGTCTCTGAAGCCCATAAACACATCCATGCATCGCCAACTGTCCCTCCTTGTCCGGCCTTCACGCTGTGTGGGGAGGTTCTGAGGGTGCTGCCTGGGGAAGCGAGCATAGAAGCCAGACTTCTGTGTTTACAAGTGACAGAAGAGCGGTAACAGTGAATATGGCCAACCCGGGGCCTATATAAAAGGTAGGGGCCTGGAGCTGCAGCTCCAATAGCCCCTACATTAATCTGGCCCTGAGGAGGAGGACGAGGTAGCCAACACTGCTTCTTTTCAAAAATTTTAAATGAGGGTACACCCCAAAAGAGTGAGAAAGAGCAAAAATGGAACAATGGGTGGGTAAGGTCGGTATCCATTGCTATTCTGCATAAGGTACGGAAAAGTCCCGTGGGATCCATGCCTGGTTCATTTTAATGAACGTGAGCTTGTCCACATTGTCTCTGGACAGGCGGCTGCGCTTGTCTGTTATAACGCCCCCAGCCGTGCTAAATACCCGTTCAGATAATACACTGGCTGCAGGGCACGCCAGCACCTCCAAGGCGTAAAGGGCAAGCTCAGGCCATGTGCCCAATTTGGAGACCCAGAAGTTGAAGGGGGCAGACCCGTCATTCACTACATGTAGGCGTGTGCACACATACTGCTCCACCATGTTGGTAAAATGCTGCCTCCTGCTAAGACGTTCCATCTGAGCTGCTGGTGCTGCTGTTTGTTGTGGCGTGCTGACAAAGCTTTTCCACATTTCGGCCATGCTAACCCTGCCTTCTGAGGTGCTGGCGGTGCCCTGGTTGCGTTGGCGACCTCCTCCTCCTCCTCCTCTGCCTTGTGCTTCCACTGTGGCCCCGCTGTCAGATGGGAATGCCAGCAGCATGGCGTCTACCAGCGTGCGCTTGTACTCGCGCATCTTGCGATCGCGCTCCAGTGAGTGAATTAAGGACGGTACGTTGTCCTTGTAACGGGGATCCAGCAGCGTGGCCACCCAGTAATCAGCACAAGTTAGAATGTGGGCAACTCGGCGGTCGTTGTGGAGACACTGCAGCATGTAATCGCTCATGTGTGCCAGGCTGCCCAGAGGCAACGAAAGGCTGTCCTCTGTGGGAGGTGTATCGTCCGTGTCCTCTGTATCCCCCCAGCCACGCACCAGTGATGGCCATGAGCTGGCCTGGGTGCCACCCTGCTGTGAACATGGTTCCATCTCCTCCTCCAGCTCCTCCTCCTCCTCATCCTCCTCATCCTCCAGAACTGTGCCCCTGCTGGACAATTGCGTCCCTGGCGTTTGCGTGTGCAGGAACCCACCCTCGGAGCCCCTTGCGAATGACTGCCCTGAAAGCCTTGGAAATGTTACCTCTTCATCCTCCTCCTCCTCCTCATCCTGTGCCACATCCTCTTCCATCATCGCCCGAATTGTTTTTTCAAGGAGGCATAGAAGTGGGATAGTTAAGCTGAGAACGGCGTCATTGCCACTGGCCATGTTGGTGGAGTACTCAAAACAGCGCAACAAGGCACACAGGTCTCGCATGGAGGCCCAGTTATTGGTGGTGAAGTGGTGCTGTTCCGCAGAGCGACTCACGCGTGCGTGCTGCAGCTGAAACTCCACTATGGCCTGCTGCTGCTCGCACAGTCTTTCCAGCATGTGCAAGGTGGAGTTCCACCTTGTGGGCACGTCACATATGAGGCGGTGAGCGGGAAGGCCGAAGTTACGCTGCAGCGCTGCCAGGCGAGCAGCAGCAGGGTGAGAACGCCGAAAGTGCGCACAAACAGCCCGCACTTTCTGCAGCAGCTCTGACATATCGGGGTAGTTTTTAAGGAACCTCTGCACCACCAAATTCAGCACATGCGCCAGGCAAGGGATGTGCGTCAAACCGGCTAGGCCCAGAGCTGCTATGAGATTTCGCCCGTTATCGCAAACCACCAGGCCGGGCTTGAGGCTCGCTGGCAGCAACCACTCATTTGTCTGCTGTTCCATGCTCCTCCACAACTCCTGCGCGGTGTGTGGTTTGTCCCCCAAACAGGCAAGTTGTAAAACTGCCTGCTGTCGTTTACCCCTGGCCGTGCTGAAGTTGGTGGTGAAGGTGTTACGCTGTCCGGATGAGGAGGCGGTAGAGGATGAGGAAGCGGAGTAGGAGGAGTTAGGAACAGGAGGCAAACTGAAGCGCCCTGCAATCCTCGGTGGTGGAAGGACATGCGCCAAATTGCTATCCGCCTCAGGCCCATCCGCCACTGCATTTACCCAGTGTGCCGTTAGGGAGATATAACGCCCCTGACCGTGCTTACTGGTCTACGTATCCGTAGTTAGGTGGACCTTGGCACAGATGGCGTTGCGCAGTGCACACCTGATATTTTCCCCCACTTGGTTGTGCAGGGAAGGGATGGCTTGCCTGGAAAAGTAGTGGCGGCTGGGCACGACGTACTGTGGGACAGCCACCGACATAAGGTTTTTAAAACTGTGCGTCTCCACCAGACGGAATGACAGCATTTCAAAGGCCAATAATTTTGAAATGCTGGCATTCAGGGCCAGGGATCGCGGGTGGGTAGGGGGGTACTTCCTCTTCCTCTCAAGTGTTTGGGAGATGGAAAGCTGAACGC
Organism: Pelophylax lessonae; assembly: GCF_965119305.1. Lineage (NCBI taxonomy): Eukaryota > Metazoa > Chordata > Amphibia > Anura > Ranidae > Pelophylax > Pelophylax lessonae. The sequence goes on along the minus strand of NC_138771.1, from coordinate 292,368,706 downwards.
TTCCACGGGACATTGTGGAGATGGTTGTTGGTGACCCAGGTGGTGGTGTTGCTGACAGATCGTCTGTTTGCGGGGTGGCAGGTGCCGGTATCACTACAGATGTGGCTGGAGCGGCCGAGACTGCAGCAGAAGAGGAAGCAGGATGAGCAAGAGACGTTTCTTGGTTTTGAAGGTGTGTACTCCACTGCAGCTCGTGCTTTGCACTTAGATGCCTGATCATGCAGGTTGTGCTCAGGTTGAGAAGGTTTATGCCTCGCTTCAAGCTCTGATTGCACAGGGTGCAAACCACTCGTGTCCTGTCATCAGCACATTTTCTAAAGAACTTCCACGCTAGAGAACTCCTTTGAGCTGACTTTGGTGCGCTCGTTCCCTTGCTGCGTTGGGCAGTAGCGGGCGTAGTGTCTAGGGCACGGCCGCTCCGCTTCTGCACCCTGCTCCCTCTTCTGCTGTGCTGGTGGCTCTGTGCGACCACCGCCTCTTCCTCCAAACTACTCAGGTCACCTGCATGACGTTCATTCCATGTGGGGTCGAGGACCTCATCGTCCTCCACATCATCTTCCACCCAGTCTTCACCCCTGCCCTCCTTGTCGGTCTCCACAATGCTGAACGCCGCAGCAGTTGGCACCTGCGTTTCGTCATCATCGGAGACGTGCTGCGATGATCCTTGCATGTACTCATCTTGAGAAATAAGTGGTTGGGCATCGCTGCACTCAATCTCTTCCACTTCTGGGGCAGGGCTAGGTGGATGGCCCTGGGAAACCCTGCTGACAGAGTCCTCAAAAAGAATAAGAGACTGCTGTATGGCTTGGGGCTCAGACTGCTGGCCTGATTTGCAAGGGGGTGAGGTGAAAGACGGTTGGACATTGGCTGCAGGTGCCAACTCTGACCTTTCTGCAGTAGACTGGGTGGGAGACAATGTGAAGGAACTGGAGGCACTGTCAGCAGCAAACCAATCTACTATCGCCTCAACTTGTTCTGGCCTCATCACTTCTAGGGGCGTTTGATGCCCTACCAAATACTGATGCAGGTTCTGTCGCCTACTCACACTTGAGGAAGGTGTTTCACTTGTGCGTGTAGCTGGCACAGATCGACCACGTCCTCTCCTTGCAACAGGAGCTCTACCAGCAGCACCACGACCCAGGCCACGGCCCTTATTTGACGGTCTCCTCATATTTCTGTAATTTAAGATCTTGCCCTAGAAAGGTTTTTATTGAATAGCGGAATAGGAAATATGATCCAAAAAAGTGTATGTATCTCGCACGTACAAAACCACACTAGGCCCCAATTACTATTGTTTCTACCCCTAAAAGGATGGATGAGGAGTAGGAGGAGTATGGAACAGACAGCACCCTCAAATCTTCAGAAGTATGAGATGAACCCCAAAAACTTGGAAAGGTGGATCTCACACGTACCGACACAGACTATCCCGCAATTCAATTGATCCTCAAAGGTTTTTATTGAATAGCGGAATAGGAAATATGATCAAAAAAAGTGTATGTATCTCGCACGTACACAACCACACTAGGCCCCAATTACTATTGTTTGTACCCCTAAAAGGATGGATGAGGAGTAGGAGGAGTATGGAACAGGCAGCACCCTCAAATCTTCAGAAGTATGAGATGAACCCCAAAAACTTGGAAAGGTGGATCTCACACGTACCGACACAGACTATCCCGCAATTCAATTGATCCTCAAAGGTTTTTATTGAATAGCGGAATAGGAAATATGATCAAAAAAAGAGTATGTATCTCGCACGTACACAACCACACTAGGCCCCAATTACTATTGTTTGTACCCCTAAAAGGATGGATGAGGAGTAGGAGGAGGAGTATGGAACAGGCAGCACCCTCAAATCTTCAGAAGTATGAGATGAACCCCAAAAACTTGGAAAGGTGGATCTCACACGTACCGACACAGACTATCCCGCAATTCAATTGATCCTCAAAGGTTTTTATTGAATAGCGGAATAGGAAATATGATCAAAAAAAGTGTATGTATCTCGCACGTACACAACCACACTAGGCCCCAATTACTATTGTTTGTACCCCTAAAAGGATGGTTGAGCAGTAGGAGCAGGAGTATGGAACAGGCAGCACCCTCAAATCTTCAGAAGTATGAGATGAACCCCAACAACTTGGAAAGGTGGATCTCACACGTACCGACACAGACTATCTCGCAATTGAATTGATCCCCAAAGGTTTTAATTGAATAGCGGAATAGAAAATATGATCAAAAAGAAAGTGTATGTATCTCGCACGTACACCACCACACTAGGCCCCAACTACTATTGTTTGTACCCCTAAAAGGATGGTTGAGCAGTAGGAGGAGGAGTATGGAACAGGCAGCACCCTCAAATCTTCAGTAGTATGAGATGAACCCCAAAAACTTGGAAAGGTGGATCTCTCTCACACGTACCAACACAGACTATCCCCCAATTTAACTGATCCCCAAAGGTTTTTGATTAAATAGCGGAATAGAAAATATGATCCAAAAAAAGTGTATGTATATCACACGTACACAACCACACTGGGCCCCAATTACTATTGTTTGTACCCCTAAAAGGCTAGATGAGGAGTAGGGGGAGTATGGAACAGGCAGCACCCTCAAACCTTCAGAAGTATGAGATGAACCCCAACAACTTGGAAAGGTGGATCTCTCTCACACGTACCAACACAGACTATCCCCCAATTTAACTGATCCCCAAAGGTTTTTGATTAAATAGCGGAATAGAAAATATGATCCAAAAAAAGTGTATGTATATCACACGTACACAACCACACTGGGCCCCAATTACTATTGTTTGTACCCCTAAAAGGCTAGATGAGGAGTAGGGGGAGTATGGAACAGGCAGCACCCTCAAACCTTCAGAAGTATGAGATGAACCCCAACAACTTGGAAAGGTGGATCTCTCTCACACGTACCAACACAGACTATCCCCCAATTTAACTGATCCCCAAAGGTTTTTGATTAAATAGCGGAATAGAAAATATGATCCAAAAAAAGTGTATGTATATCACACGTACACAACCACACTAGGCCCCAATTACTATTGTTTGTACCCCTAAAAGGCTAGGAGTAGGGGGAGTATGGAACAGGCAGCACCCTCAAACCTTCAGAAGTATGAGATGAACCCCAACAACTTGGAAAGGTGGATCTCTCTCACACGTACCAACACAGACTATCCCCCAATTTAACTGATCCCCAAAGGTTTTTGATTAAATAGCGGAATAGAAAATATGATCCAAAAAAAGTGTATGTATATCACACGTACACAACCACACTAGGCCCCAATTACTATTGTTTGTACCCCTAAAAGGCTAGATGAGGAGTAGGGGGAGTATGGAACAGGCAGCACCCTCAAACCTTCAGAAGTATGAGATGAACCCCAACAACTTGGAAAGGTGGATCTCTCTCACACGTACCAACACAGACTATCCCCCAATTTAACTGATCCCCAAAGGTTTTTGATTAAATAGCGGAATAGAAAATATGATCCAAAAAAAGTGTATGTATATCACACGTACACAACCACACTAGGCCCCAATTACTATTGTTTGTACCCCTAAAAGGCTAGGAGTAGGGGGAGTATGGAACAGGCAGCACCCTCAAACCTTCAGAAGTATGAGATGAACCCCAACAACTTGGAAAGGTGGATCTCTCTCACACGTACCAACACAGACTATCCCCCAATTTAACTGATCCCCAAAGGTTTTTGATTAAATAGCGGAATAGAAAATATGATCCAAAAAAAGTGTATGTATATCACACGTACACAACCACACTAGGCCCCAATTACTATTGTTTGTACCCCTAAAAGGCTAGGAGTAGGGGGAGTATGGAACAGGCAGCACCCTCAGACCTTCAGAAGTATGAGATGAACCCCAACAACTTGGAAAGGTGGATCTCTCTCACACGTACCAACACAGACTATCCCCCAATTTAACTGATCCCCAAAGGTTTTTGATTAAATAGCGGAATAGAAAATATGATCCAAAAAAAGTGTATGTATATCACACGTACACAACCACACTAGGCCCCAATTACTATTGTTTGTACCCCTAAAAGGCTAGGAGTAGGGGGAGTATGGAACAGGCAGCACCCTCAAACCTTCAGAAGTATGAGATGAACCCCAACAACTTGGAAAGGTGGATCTCTCTCACACGTACCAACACAGACTATCCCCCAATTTAACTGATCCCCAAAGGTTTTTGATTAAATAGCGGAATAGAAAATATGATCCAAAAAAAGTGTATGTATATCACACGTACACAACCACACTGGGCCCCAATTACTATTGTTTGTACCCCTAAAAGGCTAGATGAGGAGTAGGGGGAGTATGGAACAGGCAGCACCCTCAAACCTTCAGAAGTATGAGATGAACCCCAACAACTTGGAAAGGTGGATCTCTCTCACACGTACCAACATAGACTATCCCCCAATTTAACTGATCCCCAAAGGTTTTTGATTAAATAGCGGAAAAGAAAATATGATCCAAAAAAAGTGTATGTATATCACACGTACACAACCACACTAGGCCCCAATTACTATTGTTTGTACCCCTAAAAGGCTAGGAGTAGGGGGAGTATGGAACAGGCAGCACCCTCAAACCTTCAGAAGTATGAGATGAACCCCAACAACTTGGAAAGGTGGATCTCTCTCACACGTACCAACACAGACTATCCCCCAATTTAACTGATCCCCAAAGGTTTTTGATTAAATAGCGGAATAGAAAATATGATCCAAAAAAAGTGTATGTATATCACACGTACACAACCACACTAGGCCCCAATTACTATTGTTTGTACCCCTAAAAGGCTAGGAGTAGGGGGAGTATGGAACAGGCAGCACCCTCAAACCTTCAGAAGTATGAGATGAACCCCAACAACTTGGAAAGGTGGATCTCTCTCACACGTACCAACACAGACTATCCCCCAATTTAACTGATCCCCAAAGGTTTTTGATTAAATAGCGGAATAGAAAATATGATCCAAAAAAAGTGTATGTATATCACACGTACACAACCACACTGGGCCCCAATTACTATTGTTTGTACCCCTAAAAGGCTAGATGAGGAGTAGGGGGAGTATGGAACAGGCAGCACCCTCAAACCTTCAGAAGTATGAGATGAACCCCAACAACTTGGAAAGGTGGATCTCTCTCACACGTACCAACACAGACTATCCCCCAATTTAACTGATCCCCAAAGGTTTTTGATTAAATAGCGGAATAGAAAATATGATCCAAAAAAAGTGTATGTATATCACACGTACACAACCACACTAGGCCCCAATTACTATTGTTTGTACCCCTAAAAGGCTAGGAGTAGGGGGAGTATGGAACAGGCAGCACCCTCAAACCTTCAGAAGTATGAGATGAACCCCAACAACTTGGAAAGGTGGATCTCTCTCACACGTACCAACACAGACTATCCCCCAATTTAACTGATCCCCAAAGGTTTTTGATTAAATAGCGGAATAGAAAATATGATCCAAAAAAAGTGTATGTATATCACACGTACACAACCACACTAGGCCCCAATTACTATTGTTTGTACCCCTAAAAGGCTAGGAGTAGGGGGAGTATGGAACAGGCAGCACCCTCAAACCTTCAGAAGTATGAGATGAACCCCAACAACTTGGAAAGGTGGATCTCTCTCACACGTACCAACACAGACTATCCCCCAATTTAACTGATCCCCAAAGGTTTTTGATTAAATAGCGGAATAGAAAATATGATCCAAAAAAAGTGTATGTATATCACACGTACACAACCACACTAGGCCCCAATTACTATTGTTTGTACCCCTAAAAGGCTAGATGAGGAGTAGGGGGGGTATGGAACAGGCAGCACCCTCAAACCTTCAGAAGTATGAGATGAACCCCAACAACTTGGAAAGGTGGATCTCTCTCACACGTACCAACACAGACTATCCCCCAATTTAACTGATCCCCAAAGGTTTTTGATTAAATAGCGGAATAGAAAATATGATCCAAAAAAAGTGTATGTATATCACACGTACACAACCACACTGGGCCCCAATTACTATTGTTTGTACCCCTAAAAGGCTAGATGAGGAGTAGGGGGAGTATGGAACAGGCAGCACCCTCAAACCTTCAGAAGTATGAGATGAACCCCAACAACTTGGAAAGGTGGATCTCTCTCACACGTACCAACACAGACTATCCCCCAATTTAACTGATCCCCAAAGGTTTTTGATTAAATAGCGGAATAGAAAATATGATCCAAAAAAAGTGTATGTATATCACACGTACACAACCACACTAGGCCCCAATTACTATTGTTTGTACCCCTAAAAGGCTAGGAGTAGGGGGAGTATGGAACAGGCAGCACCCTCAAACCTTCAGAAGTATGAGATGAACCCCAACAACTTGGAAAGGTGGATCTCTCTCACACGTACCAACACAGACTATCCCCCAATTTAACTGATCCCCAAAGGTTTTTGATTAAATAGCGGAATAGAAAATATGATCCAAAAAAAGTGTATGTATATCACAAGTACACAACCACACTAGGCCCCAATTACTATTGTTTGTACCCCTAAAAGGCTAGGAGTAGGGGGAGTATGGAACAGGCAGCACCCTCAGACCTTCAGAAGTATGAGATGAACCCCAACAACTTGGAAAGGTGGATCTCTCTCACACGTACCAACACAGACTATCCCCCAATTTAACTGATCCCCAAAGGTTTTTGATTAAATAGCGGAATAGAAAATATGATCCAAAAAAAGTGTATGTATATCACACGTACACAACCACACTAGGCCCCAATTACTATTGTTTGTACCCCTAAAAGGCTAGGAGTAGGGGGAGTATGGAACAGGCAGCACCCTCAAACCTTCAGAAGTATGAGATGAACCCCAACAACTTGGAAAGGTGGATCTCTCTCACACGTACCAACACAGACTATCCCCCAATTTAACTGATCCCCAAAGGTTTTTGATTAAATAGCGGAATAGAAAATATGATCCAAAAAAAGTGTATGTATATCACACGTACACAACCACACTGGGCCCCAATTACTATTGTTTGTACCCCTAAAAGGCTAGATGAGGAGTAGGGGGAGTATGGAACAGGCAGCACCCTCAAACCTTCAGAAGTATGAGATGAACCCCAACAACTTGGAAAGGTGGATCTCTCTCACACGTACCAACACAGACTATCCCCCAATTTAACTGATCCCCAAAGGTTTTTGATTAAATAGCGGAATAGAAAATATGATCCAAAAAAAGTGTATGTATATCACACGTACACAACCACACTAGGCCCCAATTACTATTGTTTGTACCCCTAAAAGGCTAGGAGTAGGGGGAGTATGGAACAGGCAGCACCCTCAAACCTTCAGAAGTATGAGATGAACCCCAACAACTTGGAAAGGTGGATCTCTCTCACACGTACCAACACAGACTATCCCCCAATTTAACTGATCCCCAAAGGTTTTTGATTAAATAGCGGAATAGAAAATATGATCCAAAAAAAGTGTATGTATATCACACGTACACAACCACACTAGGCCCCAATTACTATTGTTTGTACCCCTAAAAGGCTAGGAGTAGGGGGAGTATGGAACAGGCAGCACCCTCAAACCTTCAGAAGTATGAGATGAACCCCAACAACTTGGAAAGGTGGATCTCTCTCACACGTACCAACACAGACTATCCCCCAATTTAACTGATCCCCAAAGGTTTTTGATTAAATAGCGGAATAGAAAATATGATCCAAAAAAAGTGTATGTATATCACACGTACACAACCACACTAGGCCCCAATTACTATTGTTTGTACCCCTAAAAGGCTAGGAGTAGGGGGAGTATGGAACAGGCAGCACCCTCAAACCTTCAGAAGTATGAGATGAACCCCAACAACTTGGAAAGGTGGATCTCTCTCACACGTACCAACACAGACTATCCCCCAATTTAACTGATCCCCAAAGGTTTTTGATTAAATAGCGGAATAGAAAATATGATCCAAAAAAAGTGTATGTATATCACACGTACACAACCACACTGGGCCCCAATTACTATTGTTTGTACCCCTAAAAGGCTAGATGAGGAGTAGGGGGAGTATGGAACAGGCAGCACCCTCAAACCTTCAGAAGTATGAGATGAACCCCAACAACTTGGAAAGGTGGATCTCTCTCACACGTACCAACACAGACTATCCCCCAATTTAACTGATCCCCAAAGGTTTTTGATTAAATAGCGGAATAGAAAATATGATCCAAAAAAAGTGTATGTATATCACACGTACACAACCACACTAGGCCCCAATTACTATTGTTTGTACCCCTAAAAGGCTAGGAGTAGGGGGAGTATGGAACAGGCAGCACCCTCAAACCTTCAGAAGTATGAGATGAACCCCAACAACTTGGAAAGGTGGATCTCTCTCACACGTACCAACACAGACTATCCCCCAATTTAACTGATCCCCAAAGGTTTTTGATTAAATAGCGGAATAGAAAATATGATCCAAAAAAAGTGTATGTATATCACACGTACACAACCACACTAGGCCCCAATTACTATTGTTTGTACCCCTAAAAGGCTAGGAGTAGGGGGAGTATGGAACAGGCAGCACCCTCAAACCTTCAGAAGTATGAGATGAACCCCAACAACTTGGAAAGGTGGATCTCTCTCACACGTACCAACACAGACTATCCCCCAATTTAACTGATCCCCAAAGGTTTTTGATTAAATAGCGGAATAGAAAATATGATCCAAAAAAAGTGTATGTATATCACACGTACACAACCACACTAGGCCCCAATTACTATTGTTTGTACCCCTAAAAGGCTAGATGAGGAGTAGGGGGGGTATGGAACAGGCAGCACCCTCAAACCTTCAGAAGTATGAGATGAACCCCAACAACTTGGAAAGGTGGATCTCTCTCACACGTACCAACACAGACTATCCCCCAATTTAACTGATCCCCAAAGGTTTTTGATTAAATAGCGGAATAGAAAATATGATCCAAAAAAAGTGTATGTATATCACACGTACACAACCACACTAGGCCCCAATTACTATTGTTTGTACCCCTAAAAGGCTAGGAGTAGGGGGAGTATGGAACAGGCAGCACCCTCAAACCTTCAGAAGTATGAGATGAACCCCAACAACTTGGAAAGGTGGATCTCTCTCACACGTACCAACACAGACTATCCCCCAATTTAACTGATCCCCAAAGGTTTTTGATTAAATAGCGGAATAGAAAATATGATCCAAAAAAAGTGTATGTATATCACACGTACACAACCACACTAGGCCCCAATTACTATTGTTTGTACCCCTAAAAGGCTAGATGAGGAGTAGGGGGAGTATGGAACAGGCAGCACCCTCAAATCTTCAGAAGTATGAGATTGTGTTCACTGTACCCCACAAAGATTGAGTTCACTGCACCCCACAATGATTGTGTTCACTGCACCTCACAAAGATTGTGTTCACTGTACCCCCCAAAGATTGTGTTCACTGCACCCCACAAAGATTCTGTTCACTGTACCCCACAAAGATTGTGTTCACTGCACCCTAAAAGGATGTTGTTCACTGCACCCCACAAAGATTGTGTTCACTGCACCCTAAAAGGATGTTGTTCACTGCACCCCAAAAAGATTGTGTTCACTGTACCCCCCCAAAGATTGTGTTCACTGCACCCCACAAAGATTGTGTTCACTGCACCCCAAAAAGATTGTGTTCACTGTACCCCCCAAAGATTGTGTTCACTGCACCCCAAAAAGATTGTGTTCACTGTACCCCCCAAAGATTGTGTTCACTGCACCCCACAAAGATTCTGTTCACTGTACCCCACAAAGATTGTGTTCACTGCACCCCAAAAAGATTGTGTTCACTGTACCCCCCCAAAGATTGTGTTCACTGCACCCCACAAAGATTCTGTTCACTGCACCCCACAAAGGATTTTGTTCACTGCACCCCAAAAAGATTGTGTTCACTGCACCCCAAAAAGGATTTTGATCACTGCACCCCAAAAAGGATGTTGTTCACTGCACCCCAAAAATGATTTTGTTCACTCCACCCCAAAAAGATTGTGTTCACTGCACCCCACAAAGATTGTGTTCACTGCACCCCAAAAAGATTGTGTTCACTGTACCCCCCAAAGATTGTGTTCACTGCACCCCACAAAGATTCTGTTCACTGTACCCCACAAAGATTGTGTTCACTGCACCCCAAAAAGATTGTGTTCACTGCACCCCAAAAAGGATGTTGTTCACTGCACCCCAAAAAGGATGTTGTTCACTCCACCCCAAAAAGATTGTGTTCACTGCACCCCACAAAGATTGTGTTCACTGCACCCCAAAAAGATTGTGTTCACTGCACCCCAAAAATGATTTTGTTCACTGCACCCCAAAAAGGATTTTGTTCACTGCACCCCAAAAGGATGTTGTTCACTCCACCCCAAAAAGATTGTGTTCACTGCACCCCAAAAAGATTGTGTTCACTGCACCCCACAAAGGATTTTGTTCACTGCACCCCAAAAAGATTGTGTTCACTGCACCCCAAAAAGGATGTTGTTCACTGCACCCCAAAAAGGATTTTGTTCACTGCACCCCAAAAAGATTGTGTTCACTGCACCCCACAAAGGATTTTGTTCACTGCACCCCACAAAGATTGTGTTCACTGCACACCAAAAAGGATTGTGTTCACTGCACCCCAAAAAGATTTTGTTCACTGCACCCCAAAAAGATTGTGTTCACTGCAGCCCAAAAAGATTGTGTTCACTGCAGCCCAAAAAGATTGTGTTCACTGCAGCCCAAAAAGATTGTGTTCACTGCAGCTCACACACAGAAAAATGGATGTGGATCACTGACACCTGCCTATCTCCAATCCCACACCACACAGCAATATCGATTGTAGTTTGTAGAACACAGTTTCCCTAAAATTCAGCAGACTCTGTCCCTAACAGGATTGAGAAGAGATCGTAGATCAGGATTGAGTGCAGATTCACCCCACCCCCCACACAGCAATATCGATTGTAGTTTGTAGAAGACACTGACCCTATAATTCAGCAGACTCTATCCCTAAAATGCCTACAACTCGCCCTGCCTAAACACTCCGACCTGTCCCATAAATTCTATCCGGACACAAATGGTTTTTTCCTGCCTATCTTTCCCTAATCAGCAGCCAGCACATTGATGTGTGCTCTGTCCCTTAGCTAAGCAGCAGAATGACGCTGCTGCGGCGGCTGCCTCGAACTTATAAAGACTTGGTCACATGCTTCAGACGGCCAATCACAGCTACTAAGACATTTGCAGGCATGGCTGGGATGGCTTAAGGCACACCAGTTAAACGATTGTTGATTGGCTGTTGAAAGCCCGCCATGAAAAGAGCGCCAAAGCATGCAAAACCCGGAAATAAAACGACCGAACACGGATTTTTACCCGAACATACAGTAAAGTGTCCGTGTCCGTGTTCGGGTAAAAAAAATCCAATTATTCGGTACGAACACGAATAATACAGTCCGTGTTCGCTCAACACTATTTGTGAGTCGACCAGGAGATTCAAAAGACCCTTGCTTGAAGATTTTAGGTGAGCTCCTTTTCTAGTCCTACACAGGCAAAGTGTCTCCCGAGCAAAGGAAGGCAACTCTCAAGGGTTTCTGTAGTGTAGTGGTTATCATGTTCGCCTTACACGCGTTAGGTCCCCGTTTCGAAACCAGGCAGAAACACAGTGCACACACTAGTGCTTTTTGCCACAGTTGTTGATGCTTTCAGCAGTTATTTTCACTCATTGTACTTTAGCGTAGACTTTCGGTTTACAAGGCACATGTAAAAAGCAAGAATGGGTTTCTGTAGTGTAGTGGTTATCACGTTCGCCTAACACGCGAAAGGTCCCCGGTTCGAAACCGGGCAGAAACAGTGCTTACCTTTAACTTTTTCACAGTCAGGCAAACTCAAAGCTCTTGTCATGCCATGCTCCTCTAGCAGCCGTGAGTGAAACCTGACAATACGAGGCATAGCTTAGTTGCGACACCTTCAATGTAATTTCTCTTTCTTTACTGTTTGTGAGTCGACCAGGAGATTCAAAAGACCCTTGCTTGAAGATTTTAGGTGACCTCCTTTTCTAGTCCTACACAGGCAAAGTGTCTCCCGAGCAAAGGATGGCAACTCTGAAGGGTTTCTGTAGTGTAGTGGTTATCACGTTCGCCTTACACGCGAAAGGTCCCCGTTTCAAAACCGGGCAGAAACACAGTGCACACACTAGTGCTTTTTGCCACAGTTGTTGATGCTTTCAGCAGTTATTTTCACTCATTGTACTTTAGCGTAGACTTTCGGTTTGCAAGGCACATGTAAAAAGCAAGAATGGGTTTCTGTAGTGTAGTGGTTATCACGTTCGCCTTACACGCGAAAGGTCCCCGTTTCGAAACCGGGCAGAAACGCAGTGCACACTAGTGCTTTTTGCCACAGTTGTTGATGCTTTCAGCAGTAATTTTCACTCATTGTACTTTAGCGTAGACTTTCGGTTTGCAAGGCACATGTAAAAAGCAAGAATGGGTTTCTGTAGTGTAGTGGTTATCACGTTCGCCTAACACGCGAAAGGTCCCCGGTTCGAAACCGGGCAGAAACAGTGCTTACCTTTAACTTTTTCACAGTCAGGCAAACTCAAACCTCTTGCCATGCCATGCTCCTCTAGCAGCCGTGAGTGAAATCTGACAATACGAGGCACAGCTTAGTTGCTACACCTTCAATGTCATTTCTCTTTCTTTACTGTTTGTGAGTCGACCAGGAGATTCAAAAGACCCTTGCTTGAAGATTTTAGGTGAGCTCCTTTTCTAGTCCTACACAGGCAAAGTGTCTCCCGAGCAAAGGAAGGCAACTCTCAAGGGTTTCTGTAGTGTAGTGGTTATCATGTTCGCCTTACACGCGTTAGGTCCCCGTTTCGAAACCAGGCAGAAACACAGTGCACACACTAGTGCTTTTTGCCACAGTTGTTGATGCTTTCAGCAGTTATTTTCACTCATTGTACTTTAGCGTAGACTTTCGGTTTACAAGGCACATGTAAAAAGCAAGAATGGGTTTCTGTAGTGTAGTGGTTATCACGTTCGCCTAACACGCGAAAGGTCCCCGGTTCGAAACCGGGCAGAAACAGTGCTTACCTTTAACTTTTTCACAGTCAGGCAAACTCAAAGCTCTTGTCATGCCATGCTCCTCTAGCAGCCGTGAGTGAAACCTGACAATACGAGGCACAGCTTAGTTGCGACACCTTCAATGTAATTTCTCTTTCTTTACTGTTTGTGAGTCGACCAGGAGATTCAAAAGACCCTTGCTTGAAGATTTTAGGTGACCTCCTTTTCTAGTCCTACACAGGCAAAGTGTCTCCCGAGCAAAGGAAGGCAACTCTCAAGGGTTTCTGTAGTGTAGTGGTTATCATGTTCGCCTTACACGCGTTAGGTCCCCATTTCGAAACCAGGCAGAAACACAGTGCACACACTAGTGCTTTTTGCCACAGTTGTTGATGCTTTCAGCAGTTATTTTCACTCATTGTACTTTAGCGTAGACTTTCGGTTTACAAGGCACATGTAAAAAGCAAGAATGGGTTTCTGTAGTGTAGTGGTTATCACGTTCGCCTAACACGCGAAAGGTCCCCGGTTCGAAACCGGGCAGAAACAGTGCTTACCTTTAACTTTTTCACAGTCAGGCAAACTCAAAGCTCTTGTCATGCCATGCTCCTCTAGCAGCCGTGAGTGAAACCTGACAATACGAGGCACAGCTTAGTTGCGACACCTTCAATGTAATTTCTCTTTCTTTACTGTTTGTGAGTCGACCAGGAGATTCAAAAGACCCTTGCTTGAAGATTTTAGGTGACCTCCTTTTCTAGTCCTACACAGGCAAAGTGTCTCCCGAGCAAAGGATGGCAACTCTGAAGGGTTTCTGTAGTGTAGTGGTTATCACGTTCGCCTTACACGCGAAAGGTCCCCGTTTCAAAACCGGGCAGAAACACAGTGCACACACTAGTGCTTTTTGCCACAGTTGTTGATGCTTTCAGCAGTTATTTTCACTCATTGTACTTTAGCGTAGACTTTCGGTTTGCAAGGCACATGTAAAAAGCAAGAATGGGTTTCTGTAGTGTAGTGGTTATCACGTTCGCCTTACACGCGAAAGGTCCCCGTTTCGAAACCGGGCAGAAACGCAGTGCACACTAGTGCTTTTTGCCACAGTTGTTGATGCTTTCAGCAGTTATTTTCACTCATTGTACTTTAGCGTAGACTTTCGGTTTGCAAGGCACATGTAAAAAGCAAGAATGGGTTTCTGTAGTGTAGTGGTTATCACGTTCGCCTAACACGCGAAAGGTCCCCGGTTCGAAACCGGGCAGAAACAGTGCTTACCTTTAACTTTTTCACAGTCAGGCAAACTCAAACCTCTTGCCATGCCATGCTCCTCTAGCAGCCGTGAGTGAAATCTGACAATACGAGGCACAGCTTAGTTGCTACACCTTCAATGTCATTTCTCTTTCTTTACTGTTTGTGAGTCGACCAGGAGATTCAAAAGACCCTTGCTTGAAGATTTTAGGTGAGCTCCTTTTCTAGTCCTACACAGGCAAAGTGTCTCCCGAGCAAAGGAAGGCAACTCTCAAGGGTTTCTGTAGTGTAGTGGTTATCATGTTCGCCTTACACGCGTTAGGTCCCCGTTTCGAAACCAGGCAGAAACACAGTGCACACACTAGTGCTTTTTGCCACAGTTGTTGATGCTTTCAGCAGTTATTTTCACTCATTGTACTTTAGCGTAGACTTTCGGTTTACAAGGCACATGGAAAAAGCAAGAATGGGTTTCTGTAGTGTAGTGGTTATCACGTTCGCCTAACACGCGAAAGGTCCCCGGTTCGAAACCGGGCAGAAACAGTGCTTACCTTTAACTTTTTCACAGTCAGGCAAACTCAAAGCTCTTGTCATGCCATGCTCCTCTAGCAGCCGTGAGTGAAACCTGACAATACGAGGCACAGCTTAGTTGCGACACCTTCAATGTAATTTCTCTTTCTTTACTGTTTGTGAGTCGACCAGGAGATTCAAAAGACCCTTGCTTAAAGATTTTAGGTGACCTCCTTTTCTAGTCCTACACAGGCAAAGTGTCTCCCGAGCAAAGGAAGGCAACTCTCAAGGGTTTCTGTAGTGTAGTGGTTATCATGTTCGCCTTACACGCGTTAGGTCCCCATTTCGAAACCAGGCAGAAACACAGTGCACACACTAGTGCTTTTTGCCACAGTTGTTGATGCTTTCAGCAGTTATTTTCACTCATTGTACTTTAGCGTAGACTTTCGGTTTACAAGGCACATGTAAAAAGCAAGAATGGGTTTCTGTAGTGTAGTGGTTATCACGTTCGCCTAACACGCGAAAGGTCCCCGGTTCGAAACCGGGCAGAAACAGTGCTTACCTTTAACTTTTTCACAGTCAGGCAAACTCAAAGCTCTTGTCATGCCATGCTCCTCTAGCAGCCGTGAGTGAAACCTGACAATACGAGGCACAGCTTAGTTGCGACACCTTCAATGTAATTTCTCTTTCTTTACTGTTTGTGAGTCGACCAGGAGATTCAAAAGACCCTTGCTTGAAGATTTTAGGTGACCTCCTTTTCTAGTCCTACACAGGCAAAGTGTCTCCCGAGCAAAGGATGGCAACTCTGAAGGGTTTCTGTAGTGTAGTGGTTATCACGTTCGCCTTACACGCGAAAGGTCCCCGTTTCAAAACCGGGCAGAAACACAGTGCACACACTAGTGCTTTTTGCCACAGTTGTTGATGCTTTCAGCAGTTATTTTCACTCATTGTACTTTAGCGTAGACTTTCGGTTTGCAAGGCACATGTAAAAAGCAAGAATGGGTTTCTGTAGTGTAGTGGTTATCACGTTCGCCTTACACGCGAAAGGTCCCCGTTTCGAAACCGGGCAGAAACGCAGTGCACACTAGTGCTTTTTGCCACAGTTGTTGATGCTTTCAGCAGTTATTTTCACTCATTGTACTTTAGCGTAGACTTTCGGTTTGCAAGGCACATGTAAAAAGCAAGAATGGGTTTCTGTAGTGTAGTGGTTATCACGTTCGCCTAACACGTGAAAGGTCCCCGGTTCGAAACCGGGCAGAAACAGTGCTTACCTTTAACTTTTTCACAGTCAGGCAAACTCAAACCTCTTGCCATGCCATGCTCCTCTAGCAGCCGTGAGTGAAATCTGACAATACGAGGCACAGCTTAGTTGCTACACCTTCAATGTCATTTCTCTTTCTTTACTGTTTGTGAGTCGACCAGGAGATTCAAAAGACCCTTGCTTGAAGATTTTAGGTGAGCTCCTTTTCTAGTCCTACACAGGCAAAGTGTCTCCCGAGCAAAGGAAGGCAACTCTCAAGGGTTTCTGTAGTGTAGTGGTTATCATGTTCGCCTTACACGCGTTAGGTCCCCGTTTCGAAACCAGGCAGAAACACAGTGCACACACTAGTGCTTTTTGCCACAGTTGTTGATGCTTTCAGCAGTTATTTTCACCCATTGTACTTTAGCGTAGACTTTCGGTTTGCAAGGCACATGTAAAAAGCAAGAATGGGTTTCTGTAGTGTA
Source organism: Pelophylax lessonae (assembly GCF_965119305.1). Classification (NCBI taxonomy): domain Eukaryota; kingdom Metazoa; phylum Chordata; class Amphibia; order Anura; family Ranidae; genus Pelophylax; species Pelophylax lessonae. The sequence continues at coordinate 292,352,151 of NC_138771.1, read as the reverse complement.
GTGGTTATCACGTTCGCCTCACACGCGAAAGGTCCCCGGTTCAAAACCGGGCAGAAACAGTGCTTACCTTTAACTTTTTCACAGTCAGGCAAACTCAAAGCTCTTGTCATGCCATGCTCCTCTAGCAGCCGTGAGTGAAACCTGACAATACGAGGCACAGCTTAGTTGCGACACCTTCAATGTAATTTCTCTTTCTTTACTGTTTGTGAGTCGACCAGGAGATTCAAAAGACCCTTGCTTAAAGATTTTAGGTGACCTCCTTTTCTAGTCCTACACAGGCAAAGTGTCTCCCGAGCAAAGGAAGGCAACTCTCAAGGGTTTCTGTAGTGTAGTGGTTATCATGTTCGCCTTACACGCGTTAGGTCCCCATTTCGAAACCAGGCAGAAACACAGTGCACACACTAGTGCTTTTTGCCACAGTTGTTGATGCTTTCAGCAGTTATTTTCACTCATTGTACTTTAGCGTAGACTTTCGGTTTACAAGGCACATGTAAAAAGCAAGAATGGGTTTCTGTAGTGTAGTGGTTATCACGTTCGCCTAACACGCGAAAGGTCCCCGGTTCGAAACCGGGCAGAAACAGTGCTTACCTTTAACTTTTTCACAGTCAGGCAAACTCAAAGCTCTTGTCATGCCATGCTCCTCTAGCAGCCGTGAGTGAAACCTGACAATACGAGGCACAGCTTAGTTGCGACACCTTCAATGTAATTTCTCTTTCTTTACTGTTTGTGAGTCGACCAGGAGATTCAAAAGACCCTTGCTTGAAGATTTTAGGTGACCTCCTTTTCTAGTCCTACACAGGCAAAGTGTCTCCCGAGCAAAGGATGGCAACTCTGAAGGGTTTCTGTAGTGTAGTGGTTATCACGTTCGCCTTACACGCGAAAGGTCCCCGTTTCAAAACCGGGCAGAAACACAGTGCACACACTAGTGCTTTTTGCCACAGTTGTTGATGCTTTCAGCAGTTATTTTCACTCATTGTACTTTAGCGTAGACTTTCGGTTTGCAAGGCACATGTAAAAAGCAAGAATGGGTTTCTGTAGTGTAGTGGTTATCACGTTCGCCTTACACGCGAAAGGTCCCCGTTTCGAAACCGGGCAGAAACGCAGTGCACACTAGTGCTTTTTGCCACAGTTGTTGATGCTTTCAGCAGTTATTTTCACTCATTGTACTTTAGCGTAGACTTTCGGTTTGCAAGGCACATGTAAAAAGCAAGAATGGGTTTCTGTAGTGTAGTGGTTATCACGTTCGCCTAACACGCGAAAGGTCCCCGGTTCGAAACCGGGCAGAAACAGTGCTTACCTTTAACTTTTTCACAGTCAGGCAAACTCAAACCTCTTGCCATGCCATGCTCCTCTAGCAGCCGTGAGTGAAATCTGACAATACGAGGCACAGCTTAGTTGCTACACCTTCAATGTCATTTCTCTTTCTTTACTGTTTGTGAGTCGACCAGGAGATTCAAAAGACCCTTGCTTGAAGATTTTAGGTGAGCTCCTTTTCTAGTCCTACACAGGCAAAGTGTCTCCCGAGCAAAGGAAGGCAACTCTCAAGGGTTTCTGTAGTGTAGTGGTTATCATGTTCGCCTTACACGCGTTAGGTCCCCGTTTCGAAACCAGGCAGAAACACAGTGCACACACTAGTGCTTTTTGCCACAGTTGTTGATGCTTTCAGCAGTTATTTTCACTCATTGTACTTTAGCGTAGACTTTCGGTTTGCAAGGCACATGTAAAAGCAAGAATGGGTTTCTGTAGTGTAGTGGTTATCACGTTCGCCTAACACGCGAAAGGTCCCCGGTTCGAAACCGGGCAGAAACAGTGCTTACCTTTAACTTTTTCACAGTCAGGCAAACTCAAACCTCTTGCCATGCCATGCTCCTCTAGCAGCCGTGAGTGAAATCTGACAATACGAGGCACAGCTTAGTTGCTACACCTTCAATGTCATTTCTCTTTCTTTACTGTTTGTGAGTCGACCAGGAGATTCAAAAGACCCTTGCTTGAAGATTTTAGGTGAGCTCCTTTTCTAGTCCTACACAGGCAAAGTGTCTCCCGAGCAAAGGAAGGCAACTCTCAAGGGTTTCTGTAGTGTAGTGGTTATCATGTTCGCCTTACACGCGTTAGGTCCCCGTTTCGAAACCAGGCAGAAACACAGTGCACACACTAGTGCTTTTTGCCACAGTTGTTGATGCTTTCAGCAGTTATTTTCACTCATTGTACTTTAGCGTAGACTTTCGGTTTGCAAGGCACATGTAAAAGCAAGAATGGGTTTCTGTAGTGTAGTGGTTATCACGTTCGCCTAACACGCGAAAGGTCCCCGGTTCGAAACCGGGCAGAAACAGTGCTTACCTTTAATTTTTCACAGTCAGGCAAACTCAAAGCTCTTGTCATGCCATGCTCCTCTAGCAGCCGTGAGTGAAACCTGACAATACGAGGCACAGCTTAGTTGCGACACCTTCAATGTCATTTCTCTTTCTTTACTGTTTGTGAGTCGACCAGGAGATTCAAAAGACCCTTGCTTGAAGATTTTAGGTGACCTCCTTTTCTAGTCCTACACAGGCAAAGTGTCTCCCGAGCAAAGGATGGCAACTCTGAAGGGTTTCTGTAGTGTAGTGGTTATCACGTTCGCCTTACACGCGAAAGGTCCCCGTTTCAAAACCGGGCAGAAGCACAGTGCACACACTAGTGCTTTTTGCCACAGTTGTTGATGCTTTCAGCAGTTATTTTCACTCATTGTACTTTAGCGTAGACTTTCGGTTTGCAAGGCACATGTAAAAAGCAAGAATGGGTTTCTGTAGTGTAGTGGTTATCACGTTCGCCTTACACGCGAAAGGTCCCCGTTTCGAAACCGGGCAGAAACGCAGTGCACACTAGTGCTTTTTGCCACAGTTGTTGATGCTTTCAGCAGTTATTTTCACTCATTGTACTTTAGCGTAGACTTTCGGTTTGCAAGGCACATGTAAAAAGCAAGAATGGGTTTCTGTAGTGTAGTGGTTATCACGTTCGCCTAACACGCGAAAGGTCCCCGGTTCGAAACCGGGCAGAAACAGTGCTTACCTTTAACTTTTTCACAGTCAGGCAAACTCAAAGCTCTTGTCATGCCATGCTCCTCTAGCAGCCGTGAGTGAAACCTGACAATACGAGGCACAGCTTAGTTGCGACACCTTCAATGTCATTTCTCTTTCTTTACTGTTTGTGAGTCGACCAGGAGATTCAAAAGACCCTTGCTTGAAGATTTTAGGTGACCTCCTTTTCTAGTCCTACACAGGCAAAGTGTCTCCCGAGCAAAGGATGGCAACTCTGAAGGGTTTCTGTAGTGTAGTGGTTATCACGTTCGCCTTACACGCGAAAGGTCCCCGTTTCAAAACCGGGCAGAAACACAGTGCACACACTAGTGCTTTTTGCCACAGTTGTTGATGCTTTCAGCAGTTATTTTCACTCATTGTACTTTAGCGTAGACTTTCGGTTTGCAAGGCACATGTAAAAAGCAAGAATGGGTTTCTGTAGTGTAGTGGTTATCACGTTCGCCTTACACGCGAAAGGTCCCCGTTTCGAAACCGGGCAGAAACGCAGTGCACACTAGTGCTTTTTGCCACAGTTGTTGATGCTTTCAGCAGTTATTTTCACTCATTGTACTTTAGCGTAGACTTTCGGTTTGCAAGGCACATGTAAAAAGCAAGAATGGGTTTCTGTAGTGTAGTGGTTATCACGTTCGCCTAACACGCGAAAGGTCCCCGGTTCGAAACCGGGCAGAAACAGTGCTTACCTTTAACTTTTTCACAGTCAGGCAAACTCAAACCTCTTGCCATGCCATGCTCCTCTAGCAGCCGTGAGTGAAATCTGACAATACGAGGCACAGCTTAGTTGCTACACCTTCAATGTCATTTCTCTTTCTTTACTGTTTGTGAGTCGACCAGGAGATTCAAAAGACCCTTGCTTGAAGATTTTAGGTGAGCTCCTTTTCTAGTCCTACACAGGCAAAGTGTCTCCCGAGCAAAGGAAGGCAACTCTCAAGGGTTTCTGTAGTGTAGTGGTTATCATGTTCGCCTTACACGCGTTAGGTCCCCGTTTCGAAACCAAGCAGAAACACAGTGCACACACTAGTGCTTTTTGCCACAGTTGTTGATGCTTTCAGCAGTTATTTTCACTCATTGTACTTTAGCGTAGACTTTCGGTTTGCAAGGCACATGTAAAAGCAAGAATGGGTTTCTGTAGTGTAGTGGTTATCACGTTCGCCTAACACGCGAAAGGTCCCCGGTTCGAAACCGGGCAGAAACAGTGCTTACCTTTAACTTTTTCACAGTCAGGCAAACTCAAACCTCTTGCCATGCCATGCTCCTCTAGCAGCCGTGAGTGAAATCTGACAATACGAGGCACAGCTTAGTTGCTACACCTTCAATGTCATTTCTCTTTCTTTACTGTTTGTGAGTCGACCAGGAGATTCAAAAGACCCTTGCTTGAAGATTTTAGGTGAGCTCCTTTTCTAGTCCTACACAGGCAAAGTGTCTCCCGAGCAAAGGAAGGCAACTCTCAAGGGTTTCTGTAGTGTAGTGGTTATCATGTTCGCCTTACACGCGTTAGGTCCCCGTTTCGAAACCAGGCAGAAACACAGTGCACACACTAGTGCTTTTTGCCACAGTTGTTGATGCTTTCAGCAGTTATTTTCACTCATTGTACTTTAGCGTAGACTTTCGGTTTGCAAGGCACATGTAAAAGCAAGAATGGGTTTCTGTAGTGTAGTGGTTATCACGTTCGCCTAACACGCGAAAGGTCCCCGGTTCGAAACCGGGCAGAAACAGTGCTTACCTTTAACTTTTTCACAGTCAGGCAAACTCAAAGCTCTTGTCATGCCATGCTCCTCTAGCAGCCGTGAGTGAAACCTGACAATACGAGGCACAGCTTAGTTGCGACACCTTCAATGTAATTTCTCTTTCTTTACTGTTTGTGAGTCGACCAGGAGATTCAAAAGACCCTTGCTTGAAGATTTTAGGTGACCTCCTTTTCTAGTCCTACACAGGCAAAGTGTCTCCCGAGCAAAGGATGGCAACTCTGAAGGGTTTCTGTAGTGTAGTGGTTATCACGTTCGCCTTACACGCGAAAGGTCCCCGTTTCAAAACCGGGCAGAAACACAGTGCACACACTAGTGCTTTTTGCCACAGTTGTTGATGCTTTCAGCAGTTATTTTCACTCATTGTACTTTAGCGTAGACTTTCGGTTTGCAAGGCACATGTAAAAAGCAAGAATGGGTTTCTGTAGTGTAGTGGTTATCACGTTCGCCTTACACGCGAAAGGTCCCCGTTTCGAAACCGGGCAGAAACGCAGTGCACACTAGTGCTTTTTGCCACAGTTGTTGATGCTTTCAGCAGTTATTTTCACTCATTGTACTTTAGCGTAGACTTTCGGTTTGCAAGGCACATGTAAAAAGCAAGAATGGGTTTCTGTAGTGTAGTGGTTATCACGTTCGCCTAACACGCGAAAGGTCCCCGGTTCGAAACCGGGCAGAAACAGTGCTTACCTTTAACTTTTTCACAGTCAGGCAAACTCAAACCTCTTGCCATGCCATGCTCCTCTAGCAGCCGTGAGTGAAATCTGACAATACGAGGCACAGCTTAGTTGCTACACCTTCAATGTCATTTCTCTTTCTTTACTGTTTGTGAGTCGACCAGGAGATTCAAAAGACCCTTGCTTGAAGATTTTAGGTGAGCTCCTTTTCTAGTCCTACACAGGCAAAGTGTCTCCCGAGCAAAGGAAGGCAACTCTCAAGGGTTTCTGTAGTGTAGTGGTTATCATGTTCGCCTTACACGCGTTAGGTCCCCGTTTCGAAACCAGGCAGAAACACAGTGCACACACTAGTGCTTTTTGCCACAGTTGTTGATGCTTTCAGCAGTTATTTTCACTCATTGTACTTTAGCGTAGACTTTCGGTTTGCAAGGCACATGTAAAAAGCAAGAATGGGTTTCTGTAGTGTAGTGGTTATCACGTTCGCCTAACACGCGAAAGGTCCCCGGTTCGAAACCGGGCAGAAACAGTGCTTACCTTTAACTTTTTCACAGTCAGGCAAACTCAAAGCTCTTGTCATGCCATGCTCCTCTAGCAGCCGTGAGTGAAACCTGACAATACGAGGCACAGCTTAGTTGCGACACCTTCAATGTAATCTCTCTTTCTTTACTGTTTGTGAGTCGACCAGGAGATTCAAAAGACCCTTGCTTGAAGATTTTAGGTGACCTCCTTTTCTAGTCCTACACAGGCAAAGTGTCTCCCGAGCAAAGGATGGCAACTCTGGAGGGTTTCTGTAGTGTAGTGGTTATCACGTTCGCCTTACACGCGAAAGGTCCCCGTTTCAAAACCGGGCAGAAACACAGTGCACACACTAGTGCTTTTTGCCACAGTTGTTGATGCTTTCAGCAGTTATTTTCACTCATTGTACTTTAGCGTAGACTTTCGGTTTGCAAGGCACATGTAAAAAGCAAGAATGGGTTTCTGTAGTGTACTGGTTATCACGTTCGCCTTACACGCGAAAGGTCCCCGTTTCGAAACCGGGCAGAAACGCAGTGCACACTAGTGCTTTTTGCCACAGTTGTTGATGCTTTCAGCAGTTATTTTCACTCATTGTACTTTAGCGTAGACTTTCGGTTTGCAAGGCACATGTAAAAAGCAAGAATGGGTTTCTGTAGTGTAGTGGTTATCACGTTCGCCTAACACGCGAAAGGTCCCCGTGTCGAAACCGGGCAGAAACGCAGTGCACACTAGTGCTTTTTGCCACAGTTGTTGATGCTTTCAGCAGTTATTTTCACTCATTGTACTTTAGCGTAGACTTTCGGTTTGCAAGGCACATGTAAAAAGCAAGAATGGGTTTCTGTAGTGTAGTGGTTATCACGTTCGCCTAACACGCGAAAGGTCCCCGGTTCGAAACCGGGCAGAAACAGTGCTTACCTTTAACTTTTTCACAGTCAGGCAAACTCAAAGCTCTTGCCATGCCATGCTCCTCTAGCAGCCGTGAGTGAAATCTGACAATACGAGGCACAGCTTAGTTGCTACACCTTCAATGTCATTTCTCTTTCTTTACTGTTTGTGAGTCGACCAGGAGATTCAAAAGACCCTTGCTTGAAGATTTTAGGTGAGCTCCTTTTCTAGTCCTACACAGGCAAAGTGTCTCCCGAGCAAAGAATGGCAACTCTGAAGGGTTTCTGTAGTGTAGTGGTTATCACGTTCGCCTTACACGCGAAAGGTCCCCGTTTCGAAACCGGGCAGAAACACAGTGCACACACTAGTGCTTTTTGCCACAGTTGTTGATGCTTTCAGCAGTGATTTTCACCCATTGTACTTTAGCGTAAACTTTCGGCTTGCAAGGCACACAAAAAAAGCAAGAATGGGTTTCTGTAGTGTAGTGGTTATCACGTTCGCCTCACACGCGAAAGGTCCTCGGTTCGAAACCGGGCAGAAACAGTGCTTACCTTTAACTTTTTCACAGTCAGGCAAACTCAAAGCTCTTGCCATGCCATGCTCCTCTAGCAGCCGTGAGTGAAATCTGACAATACGAGGCATAGCTTAGTTGCTACACCTTCAATGTCATTTCTCTTTCTTTACTGTTTGTGAGTCGACCAGGAGATTCAAAAGACCCTTGCTTGAAGATTTTAGGTGAGCTCCTTTTCTAGTCCTACACAGGCAAATTGTCTCCCGAGCAAAGGAAGGCAACTCTGAAGGGTTTCTGTAGTGTAGTGGTTATCACATTCGCCTTACACGCGAAAGGTCACCGTTTCAAAACCGGGCAGAAACACAGTGCACACACTAGTGCTTTTTGCCACAGTTGTTGATGCTTTCAGCAGTTATTTTCACCCATTGTACTTTAGCGTAGACTTTCGGTTTGCAAGGCACATGAAAAAAGCAAGAATGGGTTTCTGTAGTGTAGTGGTTATCACGTTCGCCTCACACGCGAAAGGTCCCCGGTTCGAAACCGGGCAGAAACAGTGCTTACCTTTAACTTTTTCACAGTCAGGCAAACTCAAAGCTCTTGCCATGCCATGCTCCTCTAGCAGCCGTGAGTGAAATCTGACAATACGAGGCACAGCTTAGTTGCTACACCTTCAATGTCATTTCTCTTTCTTTACTGTTTGTGAGTCGACCAGGAGATTCAAAAGACCCTTGCTTGAAGATTTTAGGTGAGCTCCTTTTCTAGTCCTACACAGGCAAAGTGTCTCCCGAGCAAAGAATGGCAACTCTGAAGGGTTTCTGTAGTGTAGTGGTTATCACGTTCGCCTTACACGCGAAAGGTCCCCGTTTCGAAACCGGGCAGAAACACAGTGCACACACTAGTGCTTTTTGCCACAGTTGTTGATGCTTTCAGCAGTGATTTTCACCCATTGTACTTTAGCGTAAACTTTCGGCTTGCAAGGCACACAAAAAAAGCAAGAATGGGTTTCTGTAGTGTAGTGGTTATCACGTTCGCCTCACACGCGAAAGGTCCTCGGTTCGAAACCGGGCAGAAACAGTGCTTACCTTTAACTTTTTCACAGTCAGGCAAACTCAAAGCTCTTGCCATGCCATGCTCCTCTAGCAGCCGTGAGTGAAATCTGACAATACGAGGCATAGCTTAGTTGCTACACCTTCAATGTCATTTCTCTTTCTTTACTGTTTGTGAGTCGACCAGGAGATTCAAAAGACCCTTGCTTGAAGATTTTAGGTGAGCTCCTTTTCTAGTCCTACACAGGCAAATTGTCTCCCGAGCAAAGGAAGGCAACTCTGAAGGGTTTCTGTAGTGTAGTGGTTATCACATTCGCCTTACACGCGAAAGGTCACCGTTTCAAAACCGGGCAGAAACACAGTGCACACACTAGTGCTTTTTGCCACAGTTGTTGATGCTTTCAGCAGTTATTTTCACCCATTGTACTTTAGCGTAGACTTTCGGTTTGCAAGGCACATGAAAAAAGCAAGAATGGGTTTCTGTAGTGTAGTGGTTATCACGTTCGCCTCACACGCGAAAGGTCCCCGGTTCGAAACCGGGCAGAAACAGTGCTTACCTTTAACTTTTTCACAGTCAGGCAAACTCAAAGCTCTTGCCATGCCATGCTCCTCTAGCAGCCGTGAGTGAAATCTGACAATACGAGGCATAGCTTAGTTGCTACACCTTCAATGTCATTTCTCTTTCTTTACTGTTTGTGAGTCGACCAGGAGATTCAAAAGACCCTTGCTTGAAGATTTTAGGTGAGCTCCTTTTCTAGTCCTACACAGGCAAAGTGTCCCCGTTTCGAAACCGGGCAGAAACACAGTGCACACACTAGTGCTTTTTGCCACAGTTGTTGATGCTTTCAGCAGTGATTTTCACCCATTGTACTTTAGCGTAGACTTTCGGTTTGCAAGGCACATTTAAAAAGCAGGAATGGGTTTCTGTAGTGTAGTGGTTATCACGTTCGCCTAACACGCGAAAGGTCCCCGGTTCGAAACCGGGCAGAAACAGTGCTTACCTTTAACTTTTTCACAGTCAGGCAAACTCAAAGCTCTTGTCATGCCATGCTCCTCTAGCAGCCGTGAGTGAAACCTGACAATACGAGGCACAGCTTAGTTGCGACACCTTCAATGTCATTTCTCTTTCTTTACTGTTTGTGAGTCGACCAGGAGATTCAAAAGACCCTTGCTTGAAGATTTTAGGTGAGCTCCTTTTCTAGTCCTACACAGGCAAAGTGTCTCCCGAGCAAAGGATGGCAACTCTGAAGGGTTTCTGTAGTGTAGTGGTTATCACGTTCGCCTTACACGCGAAAGGTCCCCGTTTCGAAACCGGGCAGAAACATAATGCACACACTAGTGCTTTTTGCCACAGTAGTTGATGCTTTCAGCAGTGATTTTCACCCATTGTACTTTAGCGTAAACTTTCGGCTTGCAAGGCACACAAAAAAGCAAGAATGGGTTTCTGTAGTGTAGTGGTTATTAGGGATGATCGAACGGTTCGGGTCCACCATCGGTTCGGCCCGAACATTGGGTGTTCGAGGTTCGACCGAATTTAGAACTTTTTGCCCAAAAAGTTCGGAATTCGGCAACCAGAACCGCCCAAAATGCAATGCTTCAGGAAATGGGCTTTAAAAGCCCGTGATTGGACCAGAACCATTAGCAAAAGCCAATTGAGGGGGCAGAAGAATGCTAGGAATGTGATTGGAGTGACTAGGGGGTCCCTAGACCAATCATTAGTGAATACGCCCCCCAGTATATAAGATCGCCCCCGCCATATTCCCAGCATTGTTATACTGGACATGGAAGAGAGTGGAAGCAGTTCTGTTAATTTTACTTTAAAAGTGTCATGTAGCTATTTTTAGTGTGAGGAAAGGGATATCTAGTGTAGTTAGAGTGCTCCTTTACACTTAAGTTAGCTTCAAAAATTTAGTTTCTGTAGGGAAAGTGTTAAGTGTCAGGGGACCGTAGTGTAGTGTAGGGTTAACTGACAGTGACTGCTATGGCAGGGTGACAAAACCCTTCCATAGCAGGGTGACCGCTATAGAGAAATGATCATTTCTCTGCTTCGGGACAGGAATGTGGCTTCTCACCAGCAAGCATTTTTTAATGCTGCAGGGGCTGCCACTGCCAGTGCTTTTTTGAGGACATGTTTGATGTCAGACATGACATCTGAATATGTGTATAGGGGGTATATATAGACATATATGTCTGAATATATACCCCTAGACATATATAGGTGTGATAGTAGCAGAAATAAATGCTTGCGCTAATGAAATCATTTACAGTAATATATTTCTGCTACTATCACACCTATATATGTCTAGGGGTATATATTCAGACATATATGCCTATATATACCCCCTATACACATGTTCAGATGTTTTGCCTGCCTCAAAAGAACCCCAAAAAATGCCAAAAAAACGCTAGTGTCAAAAAAAAAAATGCCCAGGTGTGTTTTTGCTGGCATTTTTTGGGGGGTTTTGGAGGCAGGCAAAACATCAGAACTTGTGCACAGTACCACTATACACAAGTTCAGATGTTTTGCCTGCCTCAAAAGAACCCCAAAAAATGCCAAAAAAAACGCTAGCGTCAAAAAAAAAAATGCCCAGGTGTGTTTTTGCTGGCATTTTTTGGGGGGTTTTGGAGGCAGGCAAAACATCAGAACTTGTGCACAGTACCACTATACACAAGTTCAGATGTTTTGCCTGCCTCAAAAGAACCCCAAAAAATGCCACAGTCAGGCAAACTCAAAGCTCTTGCCATGCCATGCTCCTCTAGCAGCCGTGAGTGAAATCTGACAATACGAGGCATAGCTTAGTTGCTACACCTTCAATGTCATTTCTCTTTCTTTACTGTTTGTGAGTCGACCAGGAGATTCAAAAGACCCTTGCTTGAAGATTTTAGGTGAGCTCCTTTTCTAGTCCTACACAGGCAAAGTGTCCCCGTTTCGAAACCGGGCAGAAACACAGTGCACACACTAGTGCTTTTTGCCACAGTTGTTGATGCTTTCAGCAGTGATTTTCACCCATTGTACTTTAGCGTAGACTTTCGGTTTGCAAGGCACATTTAAAAAGCAGGAATGGGTTTCTGTAGTGTAGTGGTTATCACGTTCGCCTAACACGCGAAAGGTCCCCGGTTCGAAACCGGGCAGAAACAGTGCTTACCTTTAACTTTTTCACAGTCAGGCAAACTCAAAGCTCTTGCCATGCCATGCTCCTCTAGCAGCCGTGAGTGAAATCTGACAATACGAGGCACAGCTTAGTTGCTACACCTTCAATGTCATTTCTCTTTCTTTACTGTTTGTGAGTCGACCAGGAGATTCAAAAGACCCTTGCTTGAAGATTTTAGGTGAGCTCCTTTTCTAGTCCTACACAGGCAAAGTGTCTCCCGAGCAAAGAATGGCAACTCTGAAGGGTTTCTGTAGTGTAGTGGTTATCACGTTCGCCTTACACGCGAAAGGTCCCCGTTTCGAAACCGGGCAGAAACACAGTGCACACACTAGTGCTTTTTGCCACAGTTGTTGATGCTTTCAGCAGTGATTTTCACCCATTGTACTTTAGCGTAAACTTTCGGCTTGCAAGGCACACAAAAAAAGCAAGAATGGGTTTCTGTAGTGTAGTGGTTATCACGTTCGCCTCACACGCGAAAGGTCCTCGGTTCGAAACCGGGCAGAAACAGTGCTTACCTTTAACTTTTTCACAGTCAGGCAAACTCAAAGCTCTTGCCATGCCATGCTCCTCTAGCAGCCGTGAGTGAAATCTGACAATACGAGGCATAGCTTAGTTGCTACACCTTCAATGTCATTTCTCTTTCTTTACTGTTTGTGAGTCGACCAGGAGATTCAAAAGACCCTTGCTTGAAGATTTTAGGTGAGCTCCTTTTCTAGTCCTACACAGGCAAATTGTCTCCCGAGCAAAGGAAGGCAACTCTGAAGGGTTTCTGTAGTGTAGTGGTTATCACATTCGCCTTACACGCGAAAGGTCACCGTTTCAAAACCGGGCAGAAACACAGTGCACACACTAGTGCTTTTTGCCACAGTTGTTGATGCTTTCAGCAGTTATTTTCACCCATTGTACTTTAGCGTAGACTTTCGGTTTGCAAGGCACATGAAAAAAGCAAGAATGGGTTTCTGTAGTGTAGTGGTTATCACGTTCGCCTCACACGCGAAAGGTCCCCGGTTCGAAACCGGGCAGAAACAGTGCTTACCTTTAACTTTTTCACAGTCAGGCAAACTCAAAGCTCTTGCCATGCCATGCTCCTCTAGCAGCCGTGAGTGAAATCTGACAATACGAGGCATAGCTTAGTTGCTACACCTTCAATGTCATTTCTCTTTCTTTACTGTTTGTGAGTCGACCAGGAGATTCAAAAGACCCTTGCTTGAAGATTTTAGGTGAGCTCCTTTTCTAGTCCTACACAGGCAAAGTGTCCCCGTTTCGAAACCGGGCAGAAACACAGTGCACACACTAGTGCTTTTTGCCACAGTTGTTGATGCTTTCAGCAGTGATTTTCACCCATTGTACTTTAGCGTAGACTTTCGGTTTGCAAGGCACATTTAAAAAGCAGGAATGGGTTTCTGTAGTGTAGTGGTTATCACGTTCGCCTAACACGCGAAAGGTCCCCGGTTCGAAACCGGGCAGAAACAGTGCTTACCTTTAACTTTTTCACAGTCAGGCAAACTCAAAGCTCTTGTCATGCCATGCTCCTCTAGCAGCCGTGAGTGAAACCTGACAATACGAGGCACAGCTTAGTTGCGACACCTTCAATGTCATTTCTCTTTCTTTACTGTTTGTGAGTCGACCAGGAGATTCAAAAGACCCTTGCTTGAAGATTTTAGGTGAGCTCCTTTTCTAGTCCTACACAGGCAAAGTGTCTCCCGAGCAAAGGATGGCAACTCTGAAGGGTTTCTGTAGTGTAGTGGTTATCACGTTCGCCTTACACGCGAAAGGTCCCCGTTTCGAAACCGGGCAGAAACATAATGCACACACTAGTGCTTTTTGCCACAGTAGTTGATGCTTTCAGCAGTGATTTTCACCCATTGTACTTTAGCGTAAACTTTCGGCTTGCAAGGCACACAAAAAAGCAAGAATGGGTTTCTGTAGTGTAGTGGTTATTAGGGATGATCGAACGGTTCGGGTCCACCATCGGTTCGGCCCGAACATTGGGTGTTCGAGGTTCGACCGAATTTAGAACTTTTTGCCCAAAAAGTTCGGAATTCGGCAACCAGAACCGCCCAAAATGCAATGCTTCAGGAAATGGGCTTTAAAAGCCCGTGATTGGACCAGAACCATTAGCAAAAGCCAATTGAGGGGGCAGAAGAATGCTAGGAATGTGATTGGAGTGACTAGGGGGTCCCTAGACCAATCATTAGTGAATACGCCCCCCAGTATATAAGATCGCCCCCGCCATATTCCCAGCATTGTTATACTGGACATGGAAGAGAGTGGAAGCAGTTCTGTTAATTTTACTTTAAAAGTGTCATGTAGCTATTTTTAGTGTGAGGAAAGGGATATCTAGTGTAGTTAGAGTGCTCCTTTACACTTAAGTTAGCTTCAAAAATTTAGTTTCTGTAGGGAAAGTGTTAAGTGTCAGGGGACCGTAGTGTAGTGTAGGGTTAACTGACAGTGACTGCTATGGCAGGGTGACAAAACCCTTCCATAGCAGGGTGACCGCTATAGAGAAATGATCATTTCTCTGCTTCGGGACAGGAATGTGGCTTCTCACCAGCAAGCATTTTTTAATGCTGCAGGGGCTGCCACTGCCAGTGCTTTTTTGAGGACATGTTTGATGTCAGACATGACATCTGAATATGTGTATAGGGGGTATATATAGACATATATGTCTGAATATATACCCCTAGACATATATAGGTGTGATAGTAGCAGAAATAAATGCTTGCGCTAATGAAATCATTTACAGTAATATATTTCTGCTACTATCACACCTATATATGTCTAGGGGTATATATTCAGACATATATGCCTATATATACCCCCTATACACATGTTCAGATGTTTTGCCTGCCTCAAAAGAACCCCAAAAAATGCCAAAAAAACGCTAGTGTCAAAAAAAAAAATGCCCAGGTGTGTTTTTGCTGGCATTTTTTGGGGGGTTTTGGAGGCAGGCAAAACATCAGAACTTGTGCACAGTACCACTATACACAAGTTCAGATGTTTTGCCTGCCTCAAAAGAACCCCAAAAAATGCCAAAAAAAACGCTAGCGTCAAAAAAAAAAATGCCCAGGTGTGTTTTTGCTGGCATTTTTTGGGGGGTTTTGGAGGCAGGCAAAACATCAGAACTTGTGCACAGTACCACTATACACAAGTTCAGATGTTTTGCCTGCCTCAAAAGAACCCCAAAAAATGCCAAAAAAAACGCTAGCGTCAAAAAAAAAATGCCCAGGTGTGTTTTTGCTGGCATTTTTTGGGGGGTTTTGGAGGCAGGCAAAACATCAGAACTTGTGCACAGTACCACTATACACAAGTTCAGATGTTTTTCCTGACTGCAAAGAACCCAAAAAAATGCCTGCTATTAAACCGGCAAGGTGTTACAGCAGAGAAGCCATATTCCTGTGCTTAAAGTTTTCTAATACAAACGATCTTTTTTTTTATGGTTCTGGACATGCTACAGAGCTGAAACTTCACAGGTACACCTTTTAGACC
Source organism: Pelophylax lessonae (assembly GCF_965119305.1). NCBI lineage: Eukaryota > Metazoa > Chordata > Amphibia > Anura > Ranidae > Pelophylax > Pelophylax lessonae. The sequence continues at coordinate 292,337,062 of NC_138771.1, read as the reverse complement.
CCCCAGACACAAAATCACACAAAAAAAAGTTCTTAAAAATTGTCATTTTTGATAAAAAAGCCAATTATTGAAAAATTAAAAAAAAAAAAAAAAAAAAAGAGATTTTTTGATTTTTACTTTGGATTTAGTATCTGGGGGGTCTAAAAAGTGTACATGTGAAGTTTCAGCTCTGTAGCATGTCCAGAACCCCCCAAAAATTAGCATTTTCTTATAATTTTTATTAGAACAGGAATACGGCTTCTCTACAGCGCTTTTTCTTGCATTTATCGGGCATTTTTGGAGGCAGGCATGACTTTTTTTGGATTTAGTGTCTGGGGGGTCTAAAAAGTGTACCTGTGAAGTTTCAGCTCTGTAGCATGTCCAGAACCAGAAAAAAAGATAATTTTTCAGTAGAGCAGGGATGGTGGGACCCCTCTTTTACACTTATATGATCTTTTTTTGGGGTTCTGGACATGCTACAGAGCTGAAACTTCACAGGTACACCTTTTAGACCCCCCAGACACAAAATCACACAAAAAAAGTTCTTAAAAATTGTCATTTTTGATAAAAAAGCCAATTATTGAAAAATTAAAAAAAAAAAAAAAAAAAAAAAAAAAAAGAGATTTTTTGATTTTTACTTTGGATTTAGTATCTGGGGGGTCTAAAAGGTGTGCATGTGAAGTTTCAGGTCTGTAGCATGTCCAGAACCAGAAAAAAAAAGATCGTTTGTATTAGAAAACTTTAAGCACAGGAATATGGCTTCTCTGCTGTAACACCTTGCCGGTTTAATAGCAGGCATTTTTTTGGGTTCTTTGCAGTCAGGAAAAACATCTGAACTTGTGTATAGTGGTACTGTGCACAAGTTCTGATGTTTTGCCTGCCTCCAAAATCCCCAAAAAATGCCAGCAAAAACACACCTGGGCATTTTTTTTTTGACGCTAGCGTTTTTTTTGGCATTTTTTGGGGTTCTTTTGAGGCAGGCAAAACATCTGAACATGTGTATAGGGTGTATATATAGGCATATATGTCTGAATATATACCCCGAGACATATATAGGTGTGATAGTAGCAGAAATATATTACTGTAAATGATTTCATTAGCGCAAGCATTTATTTCTGCTACTATCACACCTATATATGTCTAGGGGTATATATTCAGACATATATGTCTATATATCCCCCCTATACACATGTTCAGATGTTTTGCCTGCCTCAAAAGAACCCCAAAAAATGCCAAAAAAAAACGCTAGCGTCAAAAAAAAAATGCCCAGGTGTGTTTTTGCTGGCATTTTTTGGGGAATTTTGGAGGCAGGCAAAACATCAGAACTTGTGCACAGTACTACTATACACAAGTTCAGATGTTTTTCCTGACTGCAAAGAACCCAAAAAAATGCCTGCTATTAAACCGGCAAGGTGTTACAGCAGAGAAGCCATATTCCTGTGCTTAAAGTTTTCTAATACAAACGATCTTTTTTTTCTGGTTCTGGACATGCTACAGACCTGAAACTTCACATGCACACCTTTTAGACCCCCCAGATACTAAATCCAAAGTAAAAATCAAAAAATCTCTTTTTTTTTTTTTTTTTAAATTTTTCAATAATTGGCTTTTTTATCAAAAATGACAATTTTTAAGAACTTTTTTGTGTGATTTTGTGTCTGGGGGGGTCTAAAAGGTGTACCTGTGAAGTTTCAGCTCTGTAGCATGTCCAGAACCCCAAAAAAAGATCATATAAGTGTAAAAGAGGGGTCCCACCATCCCTGCTCTACTGAAAAATTATCTTTTTTTCTGGTTCTGGACATGCTACAGAGCTGAAACTTCACAGGTACACTTTTTAGACCCCCCAGACACTAAATCCAAAAAAAGTCATGCCTGCCTCCAAAAATGCCCGATAAATGCAAGAAAAAGCGCCGTAGAGAAGCCGTATTCCTGTTCTAATAAAAATTATAAGAAAATGCTAATTTTTGGGGGGTTCTGGACATGCTACAGACCTGAAACTTCACATGCACACCTTTTAGACCCCCCAGATACTAAATCCAAAGTAAAAATCAAAAAATCTCTTTTTTTTTTTTTTTTTTTTTAATTTTTCAATAATTGGCTTTTTTATCAAAAATGACAATTTTTAAGAACTTTTTTTGTGTGATTTTGTGTCTGGGGGGTCTAAAAGGTGTACCTGTGAAGTTTCAGCTCTGTAGCATGTCCAGAACCAGAAAAAAAGATCATATAGGTGTTAAAGTTAAAGGAGGCTCCCGAACCACATCCCTGTTCTACTGAAAAATTATCTTTTTTTTTTTCATGGTTCTGGACATGCTACAGAGCTGAAACTTCACATGCACACCTTTTAGACCCCCCAGATACTAAATCCAAAGTAAAAATCAAAAAAATCTCTTTTTTTTTTTTTTTTAATTTTTCAATAATTGGCTTTTTTATCAAAAATGACAATTTTTAAGAACTTTTTTTTGTGTGATTAATAGTCCCTGGGGCATGACCCAGAACCCTAGGCACTTTTTAGGGGCATTTATTGGGTTTTAGGGCTTAAAAATGGTGTTTTTTGATTACAGAAGTTCGGGTCCCATTGATTTCAATGGGGTTCTGAAATCCGAACCGAACTTTCGTGAAGTTCGGGTGTTCTGGTCGAACCGAACTTTTCAAAAGTTCGATCATCCCTAGTGGTTATCACATTCGCCTTACACGCGAAAGGTCCTCGGTTCGAAACCGGGCAGAAACAGTGCTTACCTTTAACTTTTTCACAGTCAGGCAAACTCAAAGCTCTTGCCATGCCATGCTCCTCTAGCAGCCGTGAGTGAAATCTGACAATACGAGGCACAGCTTAGTTGCTACACCTTCAATGTCATTTCTCTTTCTTTACTGTTTGTGAGTCGACCAGGAGATTCAAAAGACCCTTGCTTGAAGATTTTAGGTGAGCTCCTTTTCTAGTCCTACACAGGCAAAGTGTCTCCCGAGCAAAGGAAGGCAACTCTGAAGGGTTTCTGTAGTGTAGTGGTTATCATGTTCGCCTTACACGCGTAAGGTCCCCGTTTCGAAACCAGGCAGAAACACAGTGCACACACTAGTGCTTTTTGCCACAGTTGTTGATGCTTTCAGCAGTGATTTTCACCCATTGTACTTTAGCGTAGACTTTCGGTTTGCAAGGCACATGTAAAAAGCAAGAATGGGTTTCTGTAGTGTAGTGGTTATCACGTTCGCCTAACACGCGAAAGGTCCCCGGTTCGAAACCGGGCAGAAACAGTGCTTACCTTTAACTTTTTCACAGTCAGGCAAACTCAAAGCTCTTGTCTTGCCATGCTCCTCTAGCAGCCATGAGTGAAACCTGACAATACGAGGCACAGCTTAGTTGCGACACCTTCAATGTAATTTCTCTTTCTTTACTGTTTGTGAGTCGACCAGGAGATTCAAAAGACCCTTGCTTGAAGATTTTAGGTGACCTCCTTTTCTAGTCCTACACAGGCAAAGTGTCTCCCGAGCAAGGGATAGCAACTCTGAAGGGTTTCTGTAGTGTAGTGGTTATCACGTTTGCCTTACACGCGAAAGGTCCCCGTTTCAAAACCGGGCAGAAACACAGTGCACACACTAGTGCTTTTTGCCACAGTTGTTGATGCTTTCAGCAGTTATTTTCACTCATTGTACTTTAGCGTAGACTTTCGGTTTGCAAGGCACATGTAAAAAGCAAGAATGGGTTTCTGTAGTGTAGTGGTTATCACGTTCGCCTAACACGCGAAAGGTCCCCGTTTCGAAACCGGGCAGAAACGCAGTGCACACTAGTGCTTTTTGCCACAGTTGTTGATGCTTTCAGCAGTTATTTTCACTCATTGTACTTTAGCGTAGACTTTCGGTTTGCAAGGCACATGTAAAAAGCAAGAAAGGGGGGAAGCCTGGAGATGGATGCACAGCAGTAAGCGGAAGGCTGGACATGACTGGGGTTTGCAGGGAAGGTTGCTACCCAGTGGGGGTTAACTTTTTTAAGGAAGAATTAAAGCAGGTGATTGGTTTTTGGGAAGGTGGGGCAGGGTGGGGCAAGGTGGGGTTAGCAGGGGCTAGTTTAGGGTGGGACCAGGGGTTCGGTCAGTTTTAGACCAGACAGCAATAGGAGAACTTCTGTACCCCCCCCTTGCCTATCGGTATGGCAGATTTGGACTCTATGCTGGCCCAGTTACGCAGTGCGGCCATGGCGAATGGTCCGCAATGGCTTCAGGCCAATATGGATGGCTTACTACAGGGGTCGGGGCAGGTACCAGCTTCGCCTGCCCCAACTTTATCACGGCCTAGGAGGTCAAGGCCTCCTGAGCGCCTCAGCCCAGAAACGACCCCTAGGGTCCGCCGTCGCTTAGGGAGCCCCCCTAGGGACCCTTCGACCTCGGCTGTCAGTGGGAAGCCTCCTACAGGTACAGCGGGGGTCGGGAGGAATCCTCGACACAGACGGGGCCCTGGCAAAGTGAGCGCAGCCCCCTCCAGCTCCGTTGCCCCCTCACCTGCAGCTCTGGAACATCCGACTGGCTCCCCGGTTCCCTCCGGTGGCGGCGCGGTCCGGCGTGGGAGTGAAGTGCGGGGTCCGGGTGCGGGCCTACTTCCGGGTACGGCCGCGGCCTCTCGTGGAAGAAGTCGAGGCTCCAGGAGGGTCCCCTGCGTCCCATCGGTGGTTCCGGACCGGATCTCGGCGCCCGCCGCTGTCCCATTGCGGCGGGGCGTTCGGCGGGAAGAAGAGGAGGCGGGAATGAGTGGCGGTGCTCGGCCGGAGGCGCCCGTCTATGACGTCACGGGCATGCGACCTTCGGATGGAAGCCTGCTGAGGACAAGTGCTACAGCGTCGCAGGGCAGTGACGTCACCGCCCAGCGCCAGACCTACGGAGGCCGCTCTGTTCCCTGCAGAGTGGCAGCTCCCAGCGATGGAATCTTCAGCCTGTCCGGCTGCAGCGGTGGCTCTTCAGGAACTGGCCAGGTGTCCCACTCGGCGGAGGTGGAAGAGCGCTCTGAAGGGGAACTGTCGGCATCGGATGAAGAGGATGCTCTGGATGTCGGGTCGGTGTCCTTTGCCTCTCCTTCCCTTCTGTTTTCTGCTCCTTCTGTACCTGCCTCTCCTCCTGTCGGGTCTTCTGTGGTATTTTCCTCTGGTGTGTCTGCTCTGCCTGCTGTCCAGGCTCCCTCTACGCTGTCTGCACTGCTTAGTTCGTCTTCTCTCCCAGCAAGGGGGCCCTCTTCGCCTGTTATTGGCGCGGGGGTCCTAGGTAGTGGTGGGGGGACGCATGTTTCAGGGGGTCCGGGTGCACAGGCAGTCCCGGACGGCATAGGGGGAGTGTCTTTGCTGCATACTCTTTTGTCCGGGTTTAAGGATTTGTTGTCCAGGTGCGAGCCGGCTTTAGCGGCTGCACCCGCGGGGGCGCCGATACATGCGTGGGCTGCTGCAACAGGGGGGGTTACAGAATCAGTGGGGTCGGCAGCGGGATGTTCTTCTGTTTCACGGCCGCTGGCGGAATCCACTGGATCAAAAGAGGTGAGTTCGGTGACGCCGGTACCAGCTCCTTCGGTCCAGGTCACAGGTGGGTTGGCTGATGCAGTGGAGGTAAGTTCTGGGGTGCCGTCGTCTTCTCCTGGGGTGACGCCGGTGACGAAAGGGTCGGGTTCAGCAGATGGGGACAAGGAGATTGTGCGCATGGCGGATTCTGCGAAGTGCGAAGTTTATGTCTGCTTCGAGGGACCTCTGGGTGCTCATTTGAAAACGGAAGTGAGGGAAAAAATTTGGCGGGGTGAGTATGTTGAGATTTTTTCTCTGCTACCGTTGGAAAAATTCAACTTGGACAGGGTCAAGCCTGATGAATCTAAAAAGGAGGAGGAAGAAAAGCGCCGATATCGTTTGATTCCGCGCTCATTTACCAACTGGTTGCAGGCTTTCACAATTCTGGCCAGTGTAATAGGGGAAAAACATTCTGATCAGTGTTCCCCCCTATTTTGTTATTTGGATTCCATTGGGGAAGCCTATCGGGTCTACGGTGGTACGGCCTGGTTGCGATACGACGAACATTTTCGTCAACGCAAGGCCGTCAGACCATCTTTGCGCTGGGATCATAAGGACATCAGTCTTTGGATGCGCCTCATGACCCAGGCTAGATCTACCGGTCACCCCTTTCAGGGTGGGGTCGGGGGGGCGGCTTCCTCGCCTTCTCCGGCCGCAAAACGTAAAGGCTTATGTTGGCAGTTTAACGAGGCCACTTGCAAGTTTGGAACCTCCTGTCGCTTCAAGCACGAGTGTTCCAACTGCGGCGGAAATCACTCGTCGGCACGATGCTTTAAGCATGGGGGAGCAAAACATGCCGACGCTGGTAAGAGGGCGGACGCCGGTGAAAGTGGAAAGGTTGGCCAGGTTCCTAAGTAGGTACCCTGATCGGGAAGCTGCCGCTCTTTTGCTGGGGGGGTTTTCGCAAGGCTTTCGCATTCCTTGTTCTTTGTCGGTGGTTCCTCCTCCCGGGGGCAATTTGAGTTCCGCTAGGGCGCATTCGTCGGTGGTCTCGGCGAAGCTCCTGAAGGAAGTGAGGTTGGGCAGAATGGCGGGCCCTTTCTCATCTCCGCCTTTGCCGAATCTGGTACTCTCTCCTCTGGGTGTGGTTCCAAAAAAGGAACCTAATAAGTTTCGACTCATTCACCACCTGTCTTACCCCCCGGGGGGTTCGGTGAATGACGCTATAGCGGACGACTTATGCTCGGTTTCATACGTTTCGTTCGATAAAGCGGTGGCCTGGGTGCGTCGTTTTGGGCGGGGGGCCCTTATGGCGAAAACTGACATTGAAGCTGCGTTTAGGTTGTTGCCGGTGCACGCGGACAGCCTGCATCTTTTGGGTTGTGAATGGCAGGGTGGAATTTTCGTTGACCAATGTTTGCCTATGGGCTGCGCCATTTCTTGTTCGCTGTTTGAAACATTCAGTTCTTTTTTGGAATGGGTTGTTAGGGATGTTTCTGGGTTGTCTTCCATAATTCATTATTTAGACGATTTTCTGGTGATAGGTCCTCCGGGGGATGTGATGTGTGCGACGCTCTTGGCTACGGTCCAACAGCTGTTTGATTATTTTGGAGTCCCATTAGCCCCTGACAAGACTGAGGGGCCGTGCACGGAACTGCGATTTCTGGGCATTGTCATTGATACGATGGCAATGGAATGCAGGCTTCCGGTTGACAAGCTAATGGACCTACGCAGAGTTATTGCAGGGTCCTTGGACACGCGAAAAATTCAGCTGCGTGCCCTGCAGTCTCTGCTGGGAAAATTGAATTTTGCCTGCCGCATCATGCCCATGGGGCGGGTGTTTTGCAGGAGGTTGGCGGCTGCCACGGCGGGAGTCAGGGCGCCGCATCATTACATTCGCCTATCTAAAGAGCATCGGGATGACTTGCGGGTTTGGGATTTGTTCTTGAGCTCCTTTAACGGCCGTTCGGTTTGGTTGGAAGCTCCGGTGTCGAACTTTGACCTGGAGCTGTTTACTGACGCGGCAGGCTCGGGGGGTTTTGCGGCCTATTTCCAGGGGCAATGGTGTGCGGGGGACTGGCCGGCCTCCTGGCGGAATTCTGGCTTCATTCGTAACTTGGTTCTGTTGGAATTATTTCCCATTGTGTTGGCCGTAGAGTTATGGGGTCAGGATTTCACAAATAAGAGGGTCCGTTTTCATTGCGATAACCTGGGGGTAGTTCAGTCCATCAACAGCATTACTGCTTCTTCTCCACCGGTTATTAGGTTGCTTCGCCACCTGGTGCTCAAATGTTTGCTCCTGAATTCTTTTTTCTATGCTGTGCATGTTCCGGGTGTTGACAATTCGGTGGCTGATGCTCTTTCTCGCTTCCAGTGGGACAGGTTTCGGAGGTTGGCACCGGATGCGGATCAGCAAGGCCTGATGTGTCCCGGGGAGCTGTGGAACATCGTCTCGCCGCAGTAATGGAATTGGTTCGGGCGTCGGTTTGTCCTTCCACTTGGACGGCCTACGAACGGGTGTGGGCGACGTGGCATCAGATGGTGAGTGAGGTGGGGGGTCTTTCTGGTGATCGGGAACGGTTGTTCCTGCTCTTATATTTTGTGAGCCTGAATTTTGAACAGCGTGTGTCTATTTCTACGTTACGCCGCAAAATGGCGGCCTTAGCCTTCTACTTTCAGTTGTGGGGGGTTGCTGATGTAACCAAACATTTCCTTGTTCAAAAGGCCTTGAAGGGTTATGCGAGGGGTACTCGTTCGATTGATTCCAGGCGCCCGATTTCCTTTGATGTGTTGTCCCGGTTGGTGGACTGCTTGCCGGGAGTGTGTTCTGCGGACCAGGAGGTGGAACTCTTCAGGACGGCGTTTATCTTGGCGTTCTTTGGAGCTTTTCGGATTAGCGAATTGGTGAGTATTTCCAGGCGGGGGAATGGGGGATTGCAGTTGGGGGATGTTTGCTTGCATCCGGACAAGCTTCTAATCCGGATAAAAAGGTCAAAAACGGACCAGCTGGGCCGAGGGGCTTGTGTTGAGCTAGGGGTGGTTCCTGGGTCCTCGCTTTGCCCCGTGGCTGCGGTGCGGCATTGGTTACAGGTGCGCTCCGCTCAACAGGGTCCTCTGTTTTTACGGGCTGATGGGACGGCCCTCTCACGTTTTCAATTTACGGCTGTCCTCCGGAAGTGCTTGGGGGCAGCCGGTTTTCAGGGGACGGATTTCTCCTCTCACTCTTTCCGCATTGGAGCCGCCACGGAAGCGGCTCGGTGGGGCCTTGGGGATCAGGCCCTTCGGAAAATTGGGCGTTGGGAGTCCAGGCGATTTCGCTCGTATGTCCGTCCGCATCTGTTGTGATGCGGCAGAGGGGATCTGTTCTGTTCTGGTCGGGGCCCAGGGGAGGTCATTTAGTGAATGTTCGTTACTAGTATGCTGGTGTTTTTTCTTTGTTTTTCTCTGTGGGTTTTTGTGTGTGTACTCAGGACGTATGTTGGTATGTACCCCTCCTTATGTTTTACAGGAGCCACGGAAGTCTTGGTCTGGATATTAGGACATTCTTATGTGGTCTGGGGTGCTCGGAGGGCAGCGGTTAGGCCAGAGGGGCGCCAATTGGGTTTCAGCAGGGAGGAGGTAAAGGTTAGATGGATTGGGGTCTCAGGCATGCTGTGGTCCCGTGTCCTCCCTGAAGTCCATCGTTGCGCCCGTCTTGAGCGGCCGCCCGACATACTTTTGTTGCATGCGGGCGGCAATGATCTGGGCCTCCGTTCCTCCAGGGAGCTGATTAGGGATGTCAAACTGGACTTCCTGAGGCTGCGGACGCTTTTTCCGCGGACTGTGGTGGTGTGGTCGGACATTGTCTCCCGCACTTCTTGGCGCCTGGCTCGTTCGGTGACTAGCCTGAACAAAGCCAGGATTAAGGTGAATAAGGCGGTGGCCAAGTTTGTTGTGCGTAACGGGGGACTGGCGGTCCGGCATCTTGAGCTGGAGCAGGACCCGGCCCTTTATCTTAGGGGTGACGGGGTTCATTTGAACGCGGTGGGCATCGACCTGTGGACTTTAGGTCTGCAGGAAGGTATTCAGAGGGCGCTGTGGGTTTGGAGGGCTACACGGCCATAAGGGGTCATGCCCGTGTGCTGTGGCTGGGGTTTTAGGGTCTTGGAGGGCTGTGACTACTTGGAAAGGGAATATGGAGGGGTAGGGCCCATCTTAGGTATGGGTGGACCTACCCCTGGCAACGTCAGTAGGCGGTATCAAGGGATCCCAATGGTTCATAGTCCTTGAGCTGGTGCAGTGGCGGCTGAGGGCCTGGAGGTCTATTGGGGTCAGGGATACAGCCAGGGGGGAAGTCAAGTTGCCTTCCAAGATCCTAAATGGTCATTCGCTTTTAAATTTTGGTATTGTATTGTTTTTGTTGAATAATGTTAATTCTTTGCTAGCTAGTGTTTTACTAGTTAGTTCTAATAAAGTTGGCTGCTATGGCCTTTTAAACCCAAAACAAATGATTGTAGTGTCCTTCTTTCTTTAGACAAGTAAAAGGGGAGTCTGTTGGTAGGTTTGGGTTGTATGGGGCAAGGAGCAGCCGCAGCGTCGGCAATACCACAGTCAAGGGGGGAAGCCTGGAGATGGATGCACAGCAGTAAGCGGAAGGCTGGACATGACTGGGGTTTGCAGGGAAGGTTGCTACCCAGTGGGGGTTAACTTTTTTAAGGAAGAATTAAAGCAGGTGATTGGTTTTTGGGAAGGTGGGGCAGGGTGGGGCAAGGTGGGGTTAGCAGGGGCTAGTTTAGGGTGGGACCAGGGGTTCGGTCAGTTGGAGACCAGACAGCAATAGGAGAACTTCTCCCGCCCGCCCATCCCTTTGTCATTTCGGAGTGTGCAAAAAAAAAAAAAAAAAAGGGGTATGGTTATACTCAGTTAAAAAAAAAAAAAAAAAAAGAGACTAAAAAAAAAAAAAATTTTTTATCAAACAAACAGGTTTAGGAAACATGGCAAAAAAAAAAAAAAAAAAAAAAAAAAAAGAAAATATAATAAACAAACTTAACTTACTTTTTACTGATGAGGGAATTTGTAATATTTTTTGGCTGCGTTTGTTGTATGATGCATGTTGCACGCATGCTGTGAATGTCAATTTGTGTCGGACTTTGCTGTTCATCTAGGTTTTAGCTGGGGCACGGTTCGTGTGTTTTTCTTTGTCATGGCAGTGGCTGGGGTTTTAGGGTCTTGGAGGGCTGTGACTACTTGGAAAGGGAATATGGAGGGGTAGGGCCCATCTTAGGTATGGGTGGACCTACCCCTGGCAACGTCAGTAGGCGGTATCAAGGGATCCCAATGGTTCATAGTCCTTGAGCTGGTGCAGTGGCGGCTGAGGGCCTGGAGGTCTATTGGGGTCAGGGATACAGCCAGGGGGGAAGTCAAGTTGCCTTCCAAGATCCTAAATGGTCATTCGCTTTTAAATTTTGGTATTGGATTGTTTTTGTTGAATAATGGTAATTCTTTGCTAGCTAGTGTTTTACTAGTTAGTTCTAATAAAGTTGGCTGCTATGGCCTTTTAAACCCAAAACAAATGATTGTAGTGTCCTTCTTTCTTTAGACAAGTAAAAGGGGAGTCTGTTGGTAGGTTTGGGTTGTATGGGGCAAGGAGCAGCCGCAGCGTCGGCAATACCACAGTCATGGGTTTCTGTAGTGTAGTGGTTATCACGTTCGCCTAACACGCGAAAGGTCCCCGGTTCGAAACCGGGCAGAAACAGTGCTTACCTTTAACTTTTTCACAGTCAGGCAAACTCAAAGCTCTTGCCATGCCATGCTCCTCTAGCAGCCGTGAGTGAAATCTGACAATACGAGGCACAGCTTAGTTGCTACACCTTCAATGTCATTTCTCTTTCTTTACTGTTTGTGAGTCGACCAGGAGATTCAAAAGACCCTTGCTTGAAGATTTTAGGTGAGCTCCTTTTCTAGTCCTACACAGGCAAAGTGTCTCCCGAGCAAAGGAAGGCAACTCTGAAGGGTTTCTGTAGTGTAGTGGTTATCATGTTCGCCTTACACGCGTAAGGTCCCCGTTTCGAAACCAGGCAGAAACACAGTGCACACACTAGTGCTTTTTGCCACAGTTGTTGATGCTTTCAGCAGTTATTTTCACTCATTGTACTTTAGCGTAGACTTTCGGTTTGCAAGGCACATGTAAAAAGCAAGAATGGGTTTTATGTAGTGTAGTGGTTATCATGTTCGCCTTACACGCGAAAGGTCCCCGTTTCGAAACCGGGCAGAAACGCAGTGCACACTAGTGCTTTTTGCCACAGTTGTTGATGCTTTCAGCAGTTATTTTCACTCATTGTACTTTAGCGTAGACTTTCGGTTTGCAAGGCACATGTAAAAAGCAAGAATGGGTTTCTGTAGTGTAGTGGTTATCACGTTCGCCTTACACGCGAAAGGTCCCCGTTTCGAAACCGGGCAGAAACGCAGTGCACACTAGTGCTTTTTGCCACAGTTGTTGATGCTTTCAGCAGTTATTTTCACTCATTGTACTTTAGCGTAGACTTTCGGTTTGCAAGGCACATGTAAAAAGCAAGAATGGGTTTCTGTAGTGTAGTGGTTATCACGTTCGCCTAACACGCGAAAGGTCCCCGGTTCGAAACCGGGCAGAAACAGTGCTTACCTTTAACTTTTTCACAGTCAGGCAAACTCAAAGCTCTTGTCATGCCATGCTCCTCTAGCAGCCGTGAGTGAAATCTGACAATACGAGGCACAGCTTAGTTGCTACACCTTCAATGTCATTTCTCTTTCTTTACTGTTTGTGAGTCGACCAGGAGATTCAAAAGACCCTTGCTTGAAGATTTTAGGTGAGCTCCTTTTCTAGTCCTACACAGGCAAAGTGTCTCCCGAGCAAAGGAAGGCAACTCTCAAGGGTTTCTGTAGTGTAGTGGTTATCATGTTCGCCTTACACGCGTTAGGTCCCCGTTTCGAAACCAGGCAGAAACACAGTGCACACACTAGTGCTTTTTGCCACAGTTGTTGATGCTTTCAGCAGTTATTTTCACTCATTGTACTTTAGCGTAGACTTTCGGTTTGCAAGGCACATGTAAAAAGCAAGAATGGGTTTCTGTAGTGTAGTGGTTATCACGTTCGCCTAACACGCGAAAGGTCCCCGTTTCGAAACCGGGCAGAAACGCAGTGCACACTAGTGCTTTTTGCCACAGTTGTTGATGCTTTCAGCAGTTATTTTCACTCATTGTACTTTAGCGTAGACTTTCGGTTTGCAAGGCACATGTAAAAAGCAAGAATGGGTTTCTGTAGTGTAGTGGTTATCACGTTCGCCTAACACGCGAAAGGTCCCCGGTTCGAAACCGGGCAGAAACAGTGCTTACCTTTAACTTTTTCACAGTCAGGCAAACTCAAAGCTCTTGTCATGCCATGTTCCTCTAGCAGCCGTGAGTGAAACCTGACAATACGAGGCACAGCTTAGTTGCGACACCTTCAATGTAATTTCTCTTTCTTTACTGTTTGTGAGTCGACCAGGAGATTCAAAAGACCCTTGCTTGAAGATTTTAGGTGACCTCCTTTTCTAGTCCTACACAGGCAAAGTGTCTCCCGAGCAAAGGATGGCAACTCTGGAGGGTTTCTGTAGTGTAGTGGTTATCACGTTCGCCTTACACGCGAAAGGTCCCCGTTTCAAAACCGGGCAGAAACACAGTGCACACACTAGTGCTTTTTGCCACAGTTGTTGATGCTTTCAGCAGTTATTTTCACTCATTGTACTTTAGCGTAGACTTTCGGTTTGCAAGGCACATGTAAAAAGCAAGAATGGGTTTCTGTAGTGTACTGGTTATCACGTTCGCCTTACACGCGAAAGGTCCCCGTTTCGAAACCGGGCAGAAACGCAGTGCACACTAGTGCTTTTTGCCACAGTTGTTGATGCTTTCAGCAGTTATTTTCACTCGTTGTACTTTAGCGTAGACTTTCGGTTTGCAAGGCACATGTAAAAAGCAAGAATGGGTTTCTGTAGTGTAGTGGTTATCACGTTCGCCTAACACGCGAAAGGTCCCCGTTTCGAAACCGGGCAGAAACAGTGCTTACCTTTAACTTTTTCACAGTCAGGCAAACTCAAAGCTCTTGCCATGCCATGCTCCTCTAGCAGCCGTGAGTGAAATCTGACAATACGAGGCACAGCTTAGTTGCTACACCTTCAATGTCATTTCTCTTTCTTTACTGTTTGTGAGTCGACCAGGAGATTCAAAAGACCCTTGCTTGAAGATTTTAGGTGAGCTCCTTTTCTAGTCCTACACAGGCAAAGTGTCTCCCGAGCAAAGAATGGCAACTCTGAAGGGTTTCTGTAGTGTAGTGGTTATCACGTTCGCCTTACACGCGAAAGGTCCCCGTTTCGAAACCGGGCAGAAACACAGTGCACACACTAGTGCTTTTTGCCACAGTTGTTGATGCTTTCAGCAGTGATTTTCACCCATTGTACTTTAGCGTAAACTTTCGGCTTGCAAGGCACACAAAAAAAGCAAGAATGGGTTTCTGTAGTGTAGTGGTTATCACGTTCGCCTCACACGCGAAAGGTCCTCGGTTCGAAACCGGGCAGAAACAGTGCTTACCTTTAACTTTTTCACAGTCAGGCAAACTCAAAGCTCTTGCCATGCCATGCTCCTCTAGCAGCCGTGAGTGAAATCTGACAATACGAGGCATAGCTTAGTTGCTACACCTTCAATGTCATTTCTCTTTCTTTACTGTTTGTGAGTCGACCAGGAGATTCAAAAGACCCTTGCTTGAAGATTTTAGGTGAGCTCCTTTTCTAGTCCTACACAGGCAAATTGTCTCCCGAGCAAAGGAAGGCAACTCTGAAGGGTTTCTCTAGTGTAGTGGTTATCACGTTCGCCTAACACGCGAAAGGTCCCCGTTTCAAAACCGGGCAGAAACACAGTGCACACACTAGTGCTTTTTGCCACAGTTGTTGATGCTTTCAGCAGTTGATTTCACTCATTGTACTTTAGCGTAGACTTTCGGTTTGCAAGGCACATGTAAAAAGCAAGAATGGGTTTCTGTAGTGTAGTGGTTATCACGTTTGCCTCACACGCGAAAGGTCCCCGGTTCGAAACGGGCAGAAACAGTGCTTACCTTTAACTTTTTCACAGTCAGGCAAACTCAAAGCTCTTGTCATGCCATGCTCCTCTAGCAGCCGTGAGTGAAATCTGACAATACGAGGCACAGCTTAGTTGCTACACCTTCAATGTCATTTCTCTTTCTTTACTGTTTGTGAGTCGACCAGGAGATTCAAAAGACCCTTGCTTGAAGATTTTAGGTGAGCTCCTTTTCTAGTCCTACACAGGCAAAGTGTCTCCCGAGCAAAGGATGGCAACTCTGAAGGGTTTCTGTAGTGTAGTGGTTATCACGTTCGCCTTACACGCGAAAGGTCCCCGTTTCGAAACCGGGCAGAAACATAATGCACACACTAGTGCTTTTTTTTTTTTTCTTTACTGTTTGTGAGTCGACCAGGCGATTCAAAAGACCCTTGCTTGAAGATTTTAGGTGACCTCCTTTTCTAGTCCTACACAGGCAAAGTGTCTCCCGAGCAAGGGATGGCAACTCTGAAGGGTTTCTGTAGTGTAGTGGTTATCACGTTTGCCTTACACGCGAAAGGTCCCCGTTTCAAAACCGGGCAGAAACACAGTGCACACACTAGTGCTTTTTGCCACAGTTGTTGATGCTTTCAGCAGTTATTTTCACTCATTGTACTTTAGCGTAGACTTTCGGTTTGCAAGGCACATGTAAAAAGCAAGAATGGGTTTCTGTAGTGTAGTGGTTATCACGTTCGCCTAACACGCGAAAGGTCCCCGTTTCGAAACCGGGCAGAAACGCAGTGCACAATAGTTCTTTTTGCCACAGTTGTTGATGCTTTCAGCAGTTATTTTCACTCATTGTACTTTAGCGTAGACTTTCGGTTTGCAAGGCACATGTAAAAAGCAAGAATTAACTTTTTCACAGTCAGGCAAACTCAAAGCTCTTGTCATGCCATGCTCCTCTAGCAGCCGTGAGTGAAACCTGACAATACGAGGCACAGCTTAGTTGCGACACCTTCAATGTCATTTCTCTTTCTTTACTGTTTGTGAGTCGACCAGGAGATTCAAAAGACCCTTGCTTGAAGATTTTAGGTGAGCTCCTTTTCTAGTCCTACACAGGCAAAGTGTCTCCCGAGCAAAGGATGGCAACTCTGAAGGGTTTCTGTAGTGTAGTGGTTATCACGTTCGCCTTACACGCGAAAGGTCCCCGTTTCGAAACCGGGCAGAAACATAATGCACACACTAGTGCTTTTTGCCACAGTAGTTGATGCTTTCAGCAGTGATTTTCACCCATTGTACTTTAGCGTAAACTTTCGGCTTGCAAGGCACACAACAAAGCAAGAATGGGTTTCTGTAGTGTAGTGGTTATCACATTCGCCTTACACGCGAAAGGTCCTCGGTTCGAAACCGGGCAGAAACAGTGCTTACCTTTAACTTTTTCACAGTCAGGCAAACTCAAAGCTCTTGCCATGCCATGCTCCTCTAGCAGCCGTGAGTGAAATCTGACAATACGAGGCACAGCTTAGTTGCTACACCTTCAATGTCATTTCTCTTTCTTTACTGTTTGTGAGTCGACCAGGAGATTCAAAGGACCCGTGCTTGAAGATTTTAGGTGAGCTCCTTTTCTAGTCCTACACAGGCAAAGTGTCTCCCGAGCAAAGGATGGCAACTCTGAAGGCTTTCAGTAGTGTAGTGGTTATCACGTTTGCCTTACACGCGAAAGGTCCCCGTTTCGAAACCGGGCAGAAACGCAGTGCACACTAGTTCTTTTTGCCACAGTTGTTGATGCTTTCAGCAGTTATTTTCACTCATTGTACTTTAGCGTAGACTTTCGGTTTGCAAGGCACATGTAAAAAGCAAGAATGGGTTTCTGTAGTGTAGTGGTTATCACGTTCGCCTAACACGCGAAAGGTCCCCGGTTCGAAACCGGGCAGAAACAGTGCTTACCTTTAACTTTTTCACAGTCAGGCAAACTCAAAGCTCTTGTCATGCCATGCTCCTCTAGCAGCCGTGAGTGAAACCTGACAATACGAGGCACAGCTTAGTTGCGACACCTTCAATGTCATTTCTCTTTCTTTACTGTTTGTGAGTCGACCAGGAGATTCAAAAGACCCTTGCTTGAAGATTTTAGGTGAGCTCCTTTTCTAGTCCTACACAGGCAAAGTGTCTCCCGAGCAAAGGAAGGCAACTCTGAAGGGTTTCGGTAGTGTAGTGGTTATCATGTTCGCCTTACACGCGTAAGGTCCCCGTTTCGAAACCAGGCAGAAACACAGTGCACACACTAGTCCTTTTTGCCACAGTTGTTGATGCTTTCAGCAGTGATTTTCACCCATTGTACTTTAGCGTAGACTTTCGGTTTGCAAGGCACATGTAAAAAGCAAGAATGGGTTTCTGTAGTGTAGTGGTTATCACGTTCGCCTAACACGCGAAAGGTCCCTGTTTCGAAACCGGGCAGAAACATAATGCACACACTAGTGCTTTTTGCCACAGTAGTTGATGCTTTCAGCAGTGATTTTCACCCATTGTACTTTAGCGTAAACTTTCGGCTTGCAAGGCACACAAAAAAGCAAGAATGGGTTTCTGTAGTGTAGTGGTTATCACATTCGCCTTACACGCGAAAGGTCCTCGGTTCGAAACCGGGCAGAAACAGTGCTTACCTTTAACTTTTTCACAGTCAGGCAAACTCAAAGCTCTTGCCATGCCATGCTCCTCTAGCAGCCGTGAGTGAAATCTGACAATACGAGGCACAGCTTAGTTGCTACACCTTCAATGTCATTTCTCTTTCTTTACTGTTTGTGAGTCGACCAGGAGATTCAAAAGACCCTTGCTTGAAGATTTTAGGTGAGCTCCTTTTCTAGTCCTACACAGGCAAAGTGTCTCCCGAGCAAAGGATGGCAACTCTGAAGGGTTTCTGTAGTGTAGTGGTTATCACGTTTGCCTTACACGCGAAAGGTCCCCGTTTCGAAACCGGGCAGAAACACAGTGCACACACTAGTGCTTTTTGCCACAGTTGTTGATGCTTTCAGCAGTGATTTTCACCCATTGTACTTTAGCGTAAACTTTCGGCTTGCAAGGCACACAAAAAAAGCAAGAATGGGTTTCTGTAGTGTAGTGGTTATCACGTTCGCCTCACACGCGAAAGGTCCTCGGTTCGAAACCGGGCAGAAACAGTGCTTACCTTTAACTTTTTCACAGTCAGGCAAACTCAAAGCTCTTGTCATGCCATGCTCCTCTAGCAGCCGTGAGTGAAACCTGACAATACGAGGCACAGCTTAGTTGCTACACCTTCAATGTCATTTCTCTTTCTTTACTGTTTGTGAGTCGACCAGGAGATTCAAAAGACCCTTGCTTGAAGATTTTAGGTGAGCTCCTTTTCTAGTCCTACACAGGCAAAGTGTCTCCCGAGCAAAGGATGGCAACTCTGAAGGGTTTCTGTAGTGTAGTGGTTATCACGTTCGCCTTACACGCGAAAGGTCCCCGTTTCGAAACCGGGCAGAAACATAATGCACACACTAGTGCTTTTTTTTTTTTCTTTACTGTTTGTGAGTCGACCAGGAGATTCAAAAGACCCTTGCTTGAAGATTTTAGGTGACCTCCTTTTCTAGTCCTACACAGGCAAAGTGTCTCCCGAGCAAGGGATGGCAACTCTGAAGGGTTTCTGTAGTGTAGTGGTTATCACGTTTGCCTTACACGCGAAAGGTCCCCGTTTCAAAACCGGGCAGAAACACAGTGCACACACTAGTGCTTTTTGCCACAGTTGTTGATGCTTTCAGCAGTTATTTTCACTCATTGTATTTTAGCGTAGACTTTCGGTTTGCAAGGCACATGTAAAAAGCAAGAATGGGTTTCTGTAGTGTAGTGGTTATCACGTTCGCCTAACACGCGAAAGGTCCCCGGTTCGAAACCGGGCAGAAACAGTGCTTACCTTTAACTTTTTCACAGTCAGGCAAACTCAAACCTCTTGCCATGCCATGCTCCTCTAGCAGCCGTGAGTGAAATCTGACAATACGAGGCACAGCTTAGTTGCTACACCTTCAATGTCATTTCTCTTTCTTTACTGTTTGTGAGTCGACCAGGAGATTCAAAAGACCCTTGCTTGAAGATTTTAGGTGAGCTCCTTTTCTAGTCCTACACAGGCAAAGTGTCTCCCGAGCAAAGGAAGGCAACTCTCAAGGGTTTCTGTAGTGTAGTGGTTATCATGTTCGCCTTACACGCGTTAGGTCCCCGTTTCGAAACCAGGCAGAAACACAGTGCACACACTAGTGCTTTTTGCCACAGTTGTTGATGCTTTCAGCAGTTATTTTCACTCATTGTACTTTAGCGTAGACTTTCGGTTTGCAAGGCACATGTAAAAAGCAAGAATGGGTTTCTGTAGTGTAGTGGTTATCACGTTCGCCTAACACGCGAAAGGTCCCCGTTTCGAAACCGGGCAGAAACGCAGTGCACACTAGTGCTTTTTGCCACAGTTGTTGATGCTTTCAGCAGTTATTTTCACTCATTGTACTTTAGCGTAGACTTTCGGTTTGCAAGGCACATGTAAAAAGCAAGAATGGGTTTCTGTAGTGTAGTGGTTATCACGTTCGCCTAACACGCGAAAGGTCCCCGGTTCGAAACCGGGCAGAAACGCAGTGCACACTAGTTCTTTTTGCCACAGTTGTTGATGCTTTCAGCAGTTATTTTCACTCATTGTACTTTAGCGTAGACTTTCGGTTTGCAAGGCACATGTAAAAAGCAAGAATTAACTTTTTCACAGTCAGGCAAACTCAAAGCTCTTGTCATGCCATGCTCCTCTAGCAGCCGTGAGTGAAACCTGACAATACGAGGCACAGCTTAGTTGCTACACCTTCAATGTCATTTCTCTTTCTTTACTGTTTGTGAGTCGACCAGGAGATTCAAAAGACCCTTGCTTGAAGATTTTAGGTGAGCTCCTTTTCTAGTCCTACACAGGCAAAGTGTCTCCCGAGCAAAGGATGGCAACTCTGAAGGGTTTCTGTAGTGTAGTGGTTATCACGTTCGCCTTACACGCGAAAGGTCCCCGTTTCGAAACCGGGCAGAAACATAATGCACACACTAGTGCTTTTTTTTTTTTCTTTACTGTTTGTGAGTCGACCAGGAGATTCAAAAGACCCTTGCTTGAAGATTTTAGGTGACCTCCTTTTCTAGTCCTACACAGGCAAAGTGTCTCCCGAGCAAGGGATGGCAACTCTGAAGGGTTTCTGTAGTGTAGTGGTTATCACGTTTGCCTTACACGCGAAAGGTCCCCGTTTCAAAACCGGGCAGAAACACAGTGCACACACTAGTGCTTTTTGCCACAGTTGTTGATGCTTTCAGCAGTTATTTTCACTCATTGTATTTTAGCGTAGACTTTCGGTTTGCAAGGCACATGTAAAAAGCAAGAATGGGTTTCTGTAGTGTAGTGGTTATCACGTTCGCCTAACACGCGAAAGGTCCCCGGTTCGAAACCGGGCAGAAACAGTGCTTACCTTTAACTTTTTCACAGTCAGGCAAACTCAAACCTCTTGCCATGCCATGCTCCTCTAGCAGCCGTGAGTGAAATCTGACAATACGAGGCACAGCTTAGTTGCTACACCTTCAATGTCATTTCTCTTTCTTTACTGTTTGTGAGTCGACCAGGAGATTCAAAAGACCCTTGCTTGAAGATTTTAGGTGAGCTAGTTTTCTAGTCCTACACAGGCAAAGTGTCTCCCGAGCAAAGGAAGGCAACTCTCAAGGGTTTCTGTAGTGTAGTGGTTATCATGTTCGCCTTACACGCGTTAGGTCCCCGTTTCGAAACCAGGCAGAAACACAGTGCACACACTAGTGCTTTTTGCCACAGTTGTTGATGCTTTCAGCAGTTATTTTCACTCATTGTACTTTAGCGTAGACTTTCGGTTTGCAAGGCACATGTAAAAAGCAAGAATGGGTTTCTGTAGTGTAGTGGTTATCACGTTCGCCTAACACGCGAAAGGTCCCCGTTTCGAAACCGGGCAGGAACGCAGTGCACACTAGTGCTTTTTGCCACAGTTGTTGATGCTTTCAGCAGTTATTTTCACTCATTGTACTTTAGCGTAGACTTTCGGTTTGCAAGGCACATGTAAAAAGCAAGAATGGGTTTCTGTAGTGTAGTGGTTATCACGTTCGCCTAACACGCGAAAGGTCCCCGGTTCGAAACCGGGCAGAAACAGTGCTTACCTTTAACTTTTTCACAGTCAGGCAAACTCAAAGCTCTTGTCATGCCATGCTCCTCTAGCAGCCGTGAGTGAAACCTGACAATACGAGGCACAGCTTAGTTGCGACACCTTCAATGTAATTTCTCTTTCTTTACTGTTTGTGAGTCGACCAGGAGATTCAAAAGACCCTTGCTTGAAGATTTTAGGTGACCTCCTTTTCTAGTCCTACACAGGCAAAGTGTCTCCCGAGCAAAGGATGGCAACTCTGGAGGGTTTCTGTAGTGTAGTGGTTATCACGTTCGCCTTACACGCGAAAGGTCCCCGTTTCAAAACCGGGCAGAAACACAGTGCACACACTAGTGCTTTTTGCCACAGTTGTTGATGCTTTCAGCAGTTATTTTCACTCATTGTACTTTAGCGTAGACTTTCGGTTTGCAAGGCACATGTAAAAAGCAAGAATGGGTTTCTGTAGTGTACTGGTTATCACGTTCGCCTTACACGCGAAAGGTCCCCGTTTCGAAACCGGGCAGAAACGCAGTGCACACTAGTGCTTTTTGCCACAGTTGTTGATGCTTTCAGCAGTTATTTTCACTCGTTGTTCTTTAGCGTAGACTTTCGGTTTGCAAGGCACATGTAAAAAGCAAGAATGGGTTTCTGTAGTGTAGTGGTTATCACGTTCGCCTAACACGCGAAAGGTCCCCGTTTCGAAACCGGGCAGAAACAGTGCTTACCTTTAACTTTTTCACAGTCAGGCAAACTCAAAGCTCTTGCCATGCCATGCTCCTCTAGCAGCCGTGAGTGAAATCTGACAATACGAGGCACAGCTTAGTTGCTACACCTTCAATGTCATTTCTCTTTCTTTACTGTTTGTGAGTCGACCAGGAGATTCAAAAGACCCTTGCTTGAAGATTTTAGGTGAGCTCCTTTTCTAGTCCTACACAGGCAAAGTGTCTCCCGAGCAAAGAATGGCAACTCTGAAGGGTTTCTGTAGTGTAGTGGTTATCACGTTCGCCTTACACGCGAAAGGTCCCCGTTTCGAAACCGGGCAGAAACACAGTGCACACACTAGTGCTTTTTGCCACAGTTGTTGATGCTTTCAGCAGTGATTTTCACCCATTGTACTTTAGCGTAAACTTTCGGCTTGCAAGGCACACAAAAAAAGCAAGAATGGGTTTCTGTAGTGTAGTGGTTATCACGTTCGCCTCACACGCGAAAGGTCCTCGGTTCGAAACCGGGCAGAAACAGTGCTTACCTTTAACTTTTTCACAGTCAGGCAAACTCAAAGCTCTTGCCATGCCATGCTCCTCTAGCAGCCGTGAGTGAAATCTGACAATACGAGGCATAGCTTAGTTGCTACACCTTCAATGTCATTTCTCTTTCTTTACTGTTTTTGAGTCGACCAGGAGATTCAAAAGACCCTTGCTTGAAGATTTTAGGTGAGCTCCTTTTCTAGTCCTACACAGGCAAATTGTCTCCCGAGCAAAGGAAGGCAACTCTGAAGGGTTTCTGTAGTGTAGTGGTTATCACATTCGCCTTACACGCGAAAGGTCACCGTTTCAAAACCGGGCAGAAACACAGTGCACACACTAGTGCTTTTTGCCACAGTTGTTGATGCTTTCAGCAGTTATTTTCACCCATTGTACTTTAGCGTAGACTTTCGGTTTGCAAGGCACATGAAAAAAGCAAGAATGGGTTTCTGTAGTGTAGTGGTTATCACGTTCGCCTCACACGCGAAAGGTCCCCGGTTCGAAACCGGGCAGAAACAGTGCTTACCTTTAACTTTTTCACAGTCAGGCAAACTCAAAGCTCTTGCCATGCCATGCTCCTCTAGCAGCCGTGAGTGAAATCTGACAATACGAGGCATAGCTTAGTTGCTACACCTTCAATGTCATTTCTCTTTCTTTACTGTTTGTGAGTCGACCAGGAGATTCAAAAGACCCTTGCTTGAAGATTTTAGGTGAGCTCCTTTTCTAGTCCTACACAGGCAAAGTGTCCCCGTTTCGAAACCGGGCAGAAACACAGTGCACACACTAGTGCTTTTTGCCACAGTTGTTGATGCTTTCAGCAGTGATTTTCACCCATTGTACTTTAGCGTAGACTTTCGGTTTGCAAGGCCCATTTAAAAAGCAGGAATGGGTTTCTGTAGTGTAGTGGTTATCACGTTCGCCTAACACGCGAAAGGTCCCCGGTTCGAAACCGGGCAGAAACAGTGCTTACCTTTAACTTTTTCACAGTCAGGCAAACTCAAAGCTCTTGTCATGCCATGCTCCTCTAGCAGCCGTGAGTGAAACCTGACAATACGAGGCACAGCTTAGTTGCGACACCTTCAATGTCATTTCTCTTTCTTTACTGTTTGTGAGTCGACCAGGAGATTCAAAAGACCCTTGCTTGAAGATTTTAGGTGAGCGCCTTTTCTAGTCCTACACAGGCAAAGTGTCTCCCGAGCAAAGGATGGCAACTCTGAAGAGTTTCTGTAGTGTAGTGGTTATCACGTTCGCCTTACACGCGAAAGGTCCCCGTTTCGAAACCGGGCAGAAACATAATGCACACACTAGTGCTTTTTTTTTTTTCTTTACTGTTTGTGAGTCGACCAGGAGATTCAAAAGACCCTTGCTTGAAGATTTTAGGTGACCTCCTTTTCTAGTCCTACACAGGCAAAGTGTCTCCCGAGCAAAGGATGGCAACTCTGAAGGGTTTCTGTAGTGTAGTGGTTATCACGTTTGCCTTACACGCGAAAGGTCCCCGTTTCAAAACCGGGCAGAAACACAGTGCACACACTAGTGATTTTTGCCACAGTTGTTGATGCTTTCAGCAGTTATTTTCACTCATTGTACTTTAGCGTAGACTTTCGGTTTGCAAGGCACATGTAAAAAGCAAGAATGGGTTTCTGTAGTGTAGTGGTTATCACGTTCGCCTAACACGCGAAAGGTCCCCGTTTCGAAACCGGGCAGAAACGCAGTGCACACTAGTTCTTTTTGCCACAGTTGTTGATGCTTTCAGCAGTTATTTTCACTCATTGTACTTTAGCGTAGACTTTCGGTTTGCAAGGCACATGTAAAAAGCAAGAATTAACTTTTTCACAGTCAGGCAAACTCAAAGCTCTTGTCATGCCATGCTCCTCTAGCAGCCGTGAGTGAAACCTGACAATACGAGGCACAGCTTAGTTGCGACACCTTCAATGTCATTTCTCTTTCTTTACTGTTTGTGAGTCGACCAGGAGATTCAAAAGACCCTTGCTTGAAGATTTTAGGTGAGCTCCTTTTCTAGTCCTACACAGGCAAAGTGTCTCCCGAGCAAAGGATGGCAACTCTGAAGGGTTTCTGTAGTGTAGTGGTTATCACGTTCGCCTTACACGCGAAAGGTCCCCGTTTCGAAACCGGGCAGAAACATAATGCACACACTAGTTCTTTTTGCCACAGTAGTTGATGCTTTCAGCAGTGATTTTCACCCATTGTACTTTAGCGTAAACTTTCGGCTTGCAAGGCACACAAAAAAGCAAGAATGGGTTTCTGTAGTGTAGTGGTTATCACATTCGCCTTACACGCGGAAGGTCCTCGGTTCGAAACCGGGCAGAAACAGTGCTTACCTTTAACTTTTTCACAGTCAGGCAAACTCAAAGCTCTTGCCATGCCATGCTCCTCTAGCAGCCGTGAGTGAAATCTGACAATACGAGGCACAGCTTAGTTGCTACACCTTCAATGTCATTTCTCTTTCTTTACTGTTTGTGAGTCGACCAGGAGATTCAAAAGACCCTTGCTTGAAGATTTTAGGTGAGCTCCTTTTCTAGTCCTACACAGGCAAAGTGTCTCCCGAGCAAAGGATGGCAACTCTGAAGGTTTTCTGTAGTGTAGTGGTTATCATGTTCGCCTTACACGCGTAAGGTCCCCGTTTCGAAACCAGGCAGAAACACAGTGCACACACTAGTGCTTTTTGCCACAGTTGTTGATGCTTTCAGCAGTGATTTTCACCCATTGTACTTTAGCGTAGACTTTCGGTTTGCAAGGCACATGTTAAAAGCAAGAATGGGTTTCTGTAGTGTAGTGGTTATCACGTTCGCCTAACACGCGAAAGGTCCCCGGTTCGAAACGGGCAGAAACAGTGCTTACCTTTAACTTTTTCACAGTCAGGCAAACTCAAAGCTCTTGTCATGCCATGCTCCTCTAGCAGCCGTGAGTGAAATCTGACAATACGAGGCATAGCTTAGTTGCTACACCTTCAATGTCATTTCTCTTTCTTTACTGTTTGTGAGTCGACCAGGAGATTCAAAAGACCCTTGCTTGAAGATTTTAGGTGACCTCCTTTTCTAGTCCTACACAGGCAAAGTGTCTCCCGAGCAAAGGAAGGCAACTCTGAAGGGTTTCTGTAGTGTAGTGGTTATCACGTTCGCCTAACACGCGAAAGGTCCCCGTTTCAAAACCGGGCAGAAACACAGTGCACACACTAGTGCTTTTTGCCACAGTTGTTGATGCTTTCAGCAGTTGATTTCACTCATTGTACTTTAGCGTAGACTTTCGGTTTGCAAGGCACATGTAAAAAGCAAGAATGGGTTTCTGTAGTGTAGTGGTTATCACGTTTGCCTCACACGCGAAAGGTCCCCGGTTCGAAACGGGCAGAAACAGTGCTTACCTTTAACTTTTTCACAGTCAGGCAAACTCAAAGCTCTTGTCATGCCATGCTCCTCTAGCAGCCGTGAGTGAAATCTGACAATACGAGGCACAGCTTAGTTGCTACACCTTCAATGTCATTTCTCTTTCTTTACTGTTTGTGAGTCGACCAGGAGATTCAAAAGACCCTTGCTTGAAGATTTTAGGTGAGCTCCTTTTCTAGTCCTACACAGGCAAAGTGTCTCCCGAGCAAAGGATGGCAACTCTGAAGGGTTTCTGTAGTGTAGTGGTTATCACGTTCGCCTTACACGCGAAAGGTCCCCGTTTCGAAACCGGGCAGAAACATAATGCACACACTAGTGCTTTTTTTTTTTTTCTTTACTGTTTGTGAGTCGACCAGGCGATTCAAAAGACCCTTGCTTGAAGATTTTAGGTGACCTCCTTTTCTAGTCCTACACAGGCAAAGTGTCTCCCGAGCAAGGGATGGCAACTCTGAAGGGTTTCTGTAGTGTAGTGGTTATCACGTTTGCCTTACACGCGAAAGGTCCCCGTTTCAAAACCGGGCAGAAACACAGTGCACACACTAGTGCTTTTTGCCACAGTTGTTGATGCTTTCAGCAGTTATTTTCACTCATTGTACTTTAGCGTAGACTTTCGGTTTGCAAGGCACATGTAAAAAGCAAGAATGGGTTTCTGTAGTGTAGTGGTTATCACGTTCGCCTAACACGCGAAAGGTCCCCGTTTCGAAACCGGGCAGAAACGCAGTGCACAATAGTTCTTTTTGCCACAGTTGTTGATGCTTTCAGCAGTTATTTTCACTCATTGTACTTTAGCGTAGACTTTCGGTTTGCAAGGCACATGTAAAAAGCAAGAATTAACTTTTTCACAGTCAGGCAAACTCAAAGCTCTTGTCATGCCATGCTCCTCTAGCAGCCGTGAGTGAAACCTGACAATACGAGGCACAGCTTAGTTGCGACACCTTCAATGTCATTTCTCTTTCTTTACTGTTTGTGAGTCGACCAGGAGATTCAAAAGACCCTTGCTTGAAGATTTTAGGTGAGCTCCTTTTCTAGTCCTACACAGGCAAAGTGTCTCCCGAGCAAAGGATGGCAACTCTGAAGGGTTTCTGTAGTGTAGTGGTTATCACGTTCGCCTTACACGCGAAAGGTCCCCGTTTCGAAACCGGGCAGAAACATAATGCACACACTAGTGCTTTTTGCCACAGTAGTTGATGCTTTCAGCAGTGATTTTCACCCATTGTACTTTAGCGTAAACTTTCGGCTTGCAAGGCACACAAAAAAGCAAGAATGGGTTTCTGTAGTGTAGTGGTTATCACATTCGCCTTACACGCGAAAGGTCCTCGGTTCGAAACCGGGCAGAAACAGTGCTTACCTTTAACTTTTTCACAGTCAGGCAAACTCAAAGCTCTTGCCATGCCATGCTCCTCTAGCAGCCGTGAGTGAAATCTGACAATACGAGGCACAGCTTAGTTGCTACACCTTCAATGTCATTTCTCTTTCTTTACTGTTTGTGAGTCGACCAGGAGATTCAAAAGACCCTTGCTTGAAGATTTTAGGTGAGCTCCTTTTCTAGTCCTACACAGGCAAAGTGTCTCCCGAGCAAAGGATGGCAACTCTGAAGGCTTTCAGTAGTGTAGTGGTTATCACGTTTGCCTTACACGCGAAAGGTCCCCGTTTCGAAACCGGGCAGAAACAGTGCTTACCTTTAACTTTTTCACAGTCAGGCAAACTCAAAGCTCTTGCCATGCCATGCTCCTCTAGCAGCCGTGAGTGAAATCTGACAATACGAGGCACAGCTTAGTTGCTACACCTTCAATGTCATTTCTCTTTCTTTACTGTTTGTGAGTCGACCAGGAGATTCAAAAGACCCTTGCTTGAAGATTTTAGGTGAGCTCCTTTTCTAGTCCTACACAGGCAAAGTGTCTCCCGAGCAAAGGATGGCAACTCTGAAGGGTTTCTGTAGTGTAGTGGTTATCATGTTCGCCTTACACGCGTAAGGTCCCCGTTTCGAAACCAGGCAGAAACACAGTGCACACACTAGTGCTTTTTGCCACAGTTGTTGATGCTTTCAGCAGTGATTTTCACCCATTGTACTTTAGCGTAGACTTTCGGTTTGCAAGGCACATGTTAAAAGCAAGAATGGGTTTCTGTAGTGTAGTGGTTATCACGTTCGCCTAACACGCGAAAGGTCCCCGGTTCGAAACGGGCAGAAACAGTGCTTACCTTTAACTTTTTCACAGTCAGGCAAACTCAAAGCTCTTGTCATGCCATGCTCCTCTAGCAGCCGTGAGTGAAATCTGACAATACGAGGCATAGCTTAGTTGCTACACCTTCAATGTCATTTCTCTTTCTTTACTGTTTGTGAGTCGACCAGGAGATTCAAAAGACCCTTGCTTGAAGATTTTAGGTGACCTCCTTTTCTAGTCCTACACAGGCAAAGTGTCTCCCGAGCAAAGGAAGGCAACTCTGAAGGGTTTCTGTAGTGTAGTGGTTATCACGTTCGCCTAACACGCGAAAGGTCCCCGTTTCAAAACCGGGCAGAAACACAGTGCACACACTAGTGCTTTTTGCCACAGTTGTTGATGCTTTCAGCAGTTGATTTCACTCATTGTACTTTAGCGTAGACTTTCGGTTTGCAAGGCACATGTAAAAAGCAAGAATGGGTTTCTGTAGTGTAGTGGTTATCACGTTTGCCTCACACGCGAAAGGTCCCCGGTTCGAAACGGGCAGAAACAGTGCTTACCTTTAACTTTTTCACAGTCAGGCAAACTCAAAGCTCTTGTCATGCCATGCTCCTCTAGCAGCCGTGAGTGAAATCTGACAATACGAGGCACAGCTTAGTTGCTACACCTTCAATGTCATTTCTCTTTCTTTACTGTTTGTGAGTCGACCAGGAGATTCAAAAGACCCTTGCTTGAAGATTTTAGGTGAGCTCCTTTTCTAGTCCTACACAGGCAAAGTGTCTCCCGAGCAAAGGATGGCAACTCTGAAGGGTTTCTGTAGTGTAGTGGTTATCACGTTCGCCTTACACGCGAAAGGTCCCCGTTTCGAAACCGGGCAGAAACATAATGCACACACTAGTGCTTTTTTTTTTTTTCTTTACTGTTTGTGAGTCGACCAGGCGATTCAAAAGACCCTTGCTTGAAGATTTTAGGTGACCTCCTTTTCTAGTCCTACACAGGCAAAGTGTCTCCCGAGCAAGGGATGGCAACTCTGAAGGGTTTCTGTAGTGTAGTGGTTATCACGTTTGCCTTACACGCGAAAGGTCCCCGTTTCAAAACCGGGCAGAAACACAGTGCACACACTAGTGCTTTTTGCCACAGTTGTTGATGCTTTCAGCAGTTATTTTCACTCATTGTACTTTAGCGTAGACTTTCGGTTTGCAAGGCACATGTAAAAAGCAAGAATGGGTTTCTGTAGTGTAGTGGTTATCACGTTCGCCTAACACGCGAAAGGTCCCCGTTTCGAAACCGGGCAGAAACGCAGTGCACAATAGTTCTTTTTGCCACAGTTGTTGATGCTTTCAGCAGTTATTTTCACTCATTGTACTTTAGCGTAGACTTTCGGTTTGCAAGGCACATGTAAAAAGCAA
Organism: Pelophylax lessonae; assembly: GCF_965119305.1. Taxonomy (NCBI): domain Eukaryota; kingdom Metazoa; phylum Chordata; class Amphibia; order Anura; family Ranidae; genus Pelophylax; species Pelophylax lessonae. Next base: position 292,308,189 of record NC_138771.1, on the reverse strand, counting down.
GAATTAACTTTTTCACAGTCAGGCAAACTCAAAGCTCTTGTCATGCCATGCTCCTCTAGCAGCCGTGAGTGAAACCTGACAATACGAGGCACAGCTTAGTTGCGACACCTTCAATGTCATTTCTCTTTCTTTACTGTTTGTGAGTCGACCAGGAGATTCAAAAGACCCTTGCTTGAAGATTTTAGGTGAGCTCCTTTTCTAGTCCTACACAGGCAAAGTGTCTCCCGAGCAAAGGATGGCAACTCTGAAGGGTTTCTGTAGTGTAGTGGTTATCACGTTCGCCTTACACGCGAAAGGTCCCCGTTTCGAAACCGGGCAGAAACATAATGCACACACTAGTGCTTTTTGCCACAGTAGTTGATGCTTTCAGCAGTGATTTTCACCCATTGTACTTTAGCGTAAACTTTCGGCTTGCAAGGCACACAAAAAAGCAAGAATGGGTTTCTGTAGTGTAGTGGTTATCACATTCGCCTTACACGCGAAAGGTCCTCGGTTCGAAACCGGGCAGAAACAGTGCTTACCTTTAACTTTTTCACAGTCAGGCAAACTCAAAGCTCTTGCCATGCCATGCTCCTCTAGCAGCCGTGAGTGAAATCTGACAATACGAGGCACAGCTTAGTTGCTACACCTTCAATGTCATTTCTCTTTCTTTACTGTTTGTGAGTCGACCAGGAGATTCAAAAGACCCTTGCTTGAAGATTTTAGGTGAGCTCCTTTTCTAGTCCTACACAGGCAAAGTGTCTCCCGAGCAAAGGATGGCAACTCTGAAGGCTTTCAGTAGTGTAGTGGTTATCACGTTTGCCTTACACGCGAAAGGTCCCCGTTTCGAAACCTTGCAGAAACAGTGCTTACCTTTAACTTTTTCACAGTCAGGCAAACTCAAAGCTCTTGCCATGCCATGCTCCTCTAGCAGCCGTGAGTGAAATCTGACAATACGAGGCACAGCTTAGTTGCTACACCTTCAATGTCATTTCTCTTTCTTTACTGTTTGTGAGTCGACCAGGAGATTCAAAAGACCCTTGCTTGAAGATTTTAGGTGAGCTCCTTTTCTAGTCCTACACAGGCAAAGTGTCTCCCGAGCAAAGGATGGCAACTCTGAAGGGTTTCTGTAGTGTAGTGGTTATCATGTTCGCCTTACACGCGTAAGGTCCCCGTTTCGAAACCAGGCAGAAACACAGTGCACACATTAGTGCTTTTTGCCACAGTTGTTGATGCTTTCAGCAGTGATTTTCACCCATTGTACTTTAGCGTAGACTTTCGGTTTGCAAGGCACATGTTAAAAGCAAGAATGGGTTTCTGTAGTGTAGTGGTTATCACGTTCGCCTAACACGCGAAAGGTCCCCGGTTCGAAACGGGCAGAAACAGTGCTTACCTTTAACTTTTTCACAGTCAGGCAAACTCAAAGCTCTTGTCATGCCATGCTCCTCTAGCAGCCGTGAGTGAAATCTGACAATACGAGGCATAGCTTAGTTGCTACACCTTCAATGTCATTTCTCTTTCTTTACTGTTTGTGAGTCGACCAGGAGATTCAAAAGACCCTTGCTTGAAGATTTTAGGTGACCTCCTTTTCTAGTCCTACAGAGGCAAAGTGTCTCCCGAGCAAAGGAAGGCAACTCTGAAGGGTTTCTCTAGTGTAGTGGTTATCACGTTCGCCTAACACGCGAAAGGTCCCCGTTTCAAAACCGGGCAGAAACACAGTGCACACACTAGTGCTTTTTGCCACAGTTGTTGATGCTTTCAGCAGTTGATTTCACTCATTGTACTTTAGCGTAGACTTTCGGTTTGCAAGGCACATGTAAAAAGCAAGAATGGGTTTCTGTAGTGTAGTGGTTATCACGTTTGCCTCACACGCGAAAGGTCCCCGGTTCGAAACGGGCAGAAACAGTGCTTACCTTTAACTTTTTCACAGTCAGGCAAACTCAAAGCTCTTGTCATGCCATGCTCCTCTAGCAGCCGTGAGTGAAATCTGACAATACGAGGCACAGCTTAGTTGCTACACCTTCAATGTCATTTCTCTTTCTTTACTGTTTGTGAGTCGACCAGGAGATTCAAAAGACCCTTGCTTGAAGATTTTAGGTGAGCTCCTTTTCTAGTCCTACACAGGCAAAGTGTCTCCCGAGCAAAGGATGGCAACTCTGAAGGGTTTCTGTAGTGTAGTGGTTATCACGTTCGCCTTACACGCGAAAGGTCCCCGTTTCGAAACCGGGCAGAAACATAATGCACACACTAGTGCTTTTTTTTTTTTTCTTTACTGTTTGTGAGTCGACCAGGCGATTCAAAAGACCCTTGCTTGAAGATTTTAGGTGACCTCCTTTTCTAGTCCTACACAGGCAAAGTGTCTCCCGAGCAAGGGATGGCAACTCTGAAGGGTTTCTGTAGTGTAGTGGTTATCAAGTTTGCCTTACACGCGAAAGGTCCCCGTTTCAAAACCGGGCAGAAACACAGTGCACACACTAGTGCTTTTTGCCACAGTTGTTGATGCTTTCAGCAGTTATTTTCACTCATTGTACTTTAGCGTAGACTTTCGGTTTGCAAGGCACATGTAAAAAGCAAGAATGGGTTTCTGTAGTGTAGTGGTTATCACGTTCGCCTAACACGCGAAAGGTCCCCGTTTCGAAACCGGGCAGAAACGCAGTGCACAATAGTTCTTTTTGCCACAGTTGTTGATGCTTTCAGCAGTTATTTTCACTCATTGTACTTTAGCGTAGACTTTCGGTTTGCAAGGCACATGTAAAAAGCAAGAATTAACTTTTTCACAGTCAGGCAAACTCAAAGCTCTTGTCATGCCATGCTCCTCTAGCAGCCGTGAGTGAAACCTGACAATACGAGGCACAGCTTAGTTGCGACACCTTCAATGTCATTTCTCTTTCTTTACTGTTTGTGAGTCGACCAGGAGATTCAAAAGACCCTTGCTTGAAGATTTTAGGTGAGCTCCTTTTCTAGTCCTACACAGGCAAAGTGTCTCCCGAGCAAAGGATGGCAACTCTGAAGGGTTTCTGTAGTGTAGTGGTTATCACGTTCGCCTTACACGCGAAAGGTCCCCGTTTCGAAACCGGGCAGAAACATAATGCACACACTAGTGCTTTTTGCCACAGTAGTTGATGCTTTCAGCAGTGATTTTCACCCATTGTACTTTAGCGTAAACTTTCGGCTTGCAAGGCACACAAAAAAGCAAGAATGGGTTTCTGTAGTGTAGTGGTTATCACATTCGCCTTACACGCGAAAGGTCCTCGGTTCGAAACCGGGCAGAAACAGTGCTTACCTTTAACTTTTTCACAGTCAGGCAAACTCAAAGCTCTTGCCATGCCATGCTCCTCTAGCAGCCGTGAGTGAAATCTGACAATACGAGGCACAGCTTAGTTGCTACACCTTCAATGTCATTTCTCTTTCTTTACTGTTTGTGAGTCGACCAGGAGATTCAAAGGACCCGTGCTTGAAGATTTTAGGTGAGCTCCTTTTCTAGTCCTACACAGGCAAAGTGTCTCCCGAGCAAAGGATGGCAACTCTGAAGGCTTTCAGTAGTGTAGTGGTTATCACGTTTGCCTTACACGCGAAAGGTCCCCGTTTCGAAACCGGGCAGAAACGCAGTGCACACTAGTTCTTTTTGCCACAGTTGTTGATGCTTTCAGCAGTTATTTTCACTCATTGTACTTTAGCGTAGACTTTCGGTTTGCAAGGCACATGTAAAAAGCAAGAATGGGTTTCTGTAGTGTAGTGGTTATCACGTTCGCCTAACACGCGAAAGGTCCCCGGATCGAAACCGGGCAGAAACAGTGCTTACCTTTAACTTTTTCACAGTCAGGCAAACTCAAAGCTCTTGTCATGCCATGCTCCTCTAGCAGCCGTGAGTGAAACCTGACAATACGAGGCACAGCTTAGTTGCGACACCTTCAATGTCATTTCTCTTTCTTTACTGTTTGTGAGTCGACCAGGAGATTCAAAAGACCCTTGCTTGAAGATTTTAGGTGAGCTCCTTTTCTAGTCCTACACAGGCAAAGTGTCTCCCGAGCAAAGGAAGGCAACTCTGAAGGGTTTCTGTAGTGTAGTGGTTATCATGTTCGCCTTACACGCGTAAGGTCCCCGTTTCGAAACCAGGCAGAAACACAGTGCACACACTAGTCCTTTTTGCCACAGTTGTTGATGCTTTCAGCAGTGATTTTCACCCATTGTACTTTAGCGTAGACTTTCGGTTTGCAAGGCACATGTAAAAAGCAAGAATGGGTTTCTGTAGTGTAGTGGTTATCACGTTCGCCTAACACGCGAAAGGTCCCCGGTTCGAAACGGGCAGAAACAGTGCTTACCTTTAACTTTTTCACAGTCAGGCAAACTCAAAGCTCTTGTCATGCCATGCTCCTCTAGCAGCCGTGAGTGAAATCTGACAATACGAGGCATAGCTTAGTTGCTACACCTTCAATGTCATTTCTCTTTCTTTACTGTTTGTGAGTCGACCAGGAGATTCAAAAGACCCTTGCTTGAAGATTTTAGGTGACCTCCTTTTCTAGTCCTACACAGGCAAAGTGTCTCCCGAGCAAAGGATGTCAACTCTGAAGGGTTTCTGTAGTGTAGTGGTTAACATGTTTGCCTTACACGCGAAAGGTCCCCGTTTCAAAACCGGGCAGAAACATAGTGCACACACTAGTGCTTTTTGCCCCAGTTGTTGATGCTTTCAGCAGTGATTTTCACCCATTGTACTTTAGCGTAGACTTTCGGTTTGCAAGGCACATGTAAAAAGCAAGAATGGGTTTCTGTAGTGTAGTGGTTATCACGTTCGCCTAACACGCGAAAGGTCCCCGGTTCGAAACCGGGCAGAAACAGTGCTTACCTTTAACTTTTTCACAGTCAGGCAAACTCAAAGCTCTTGCCATGCCATGCTCCTCTAGCAGCCGTGAGTGAAATCTGACAATACGAGGCATAGCTTAGTTGCTACACCTTCAATGTCATTTCTCTTTCTTTACTGTTTGTGAGTCGACCAGGAGATTCAAAAGACCCTTGCTTGAAGATTTTAGGTGAGCTCCTTTTCTAGTCCTACACAGGCAAAGTGTCCCCGTTTCGAAACCGGGCAGAAACACAGTGCACACACTAGTGCTTTTTGCCACAGTTGTTGATGCTTTCAGCAGTGATTTTCACCCATTGTACTTTAGCGTAGACTTTCGGTTTGCAAGGCACTTTTAAAAAGCAAGAATGGGTTTCTGTAGTGTAGTGGTTATCACGTTCGCCTAACACGCGAAAGGTCCCCGGTTCGAAACCGGGCAGAAACAGTGCTTACCTTTAACTTTTTCACAGTCAGGCAAACTCAAAGCTCTTGTCATGCCATGCTCCTCTAGCAGCCGTGAGTGAAACCTGACAATACGAGGCACAGCTTAGTTGCGACACCTTCAATGTCATTTCTCTTTCTTTACTGTTTGTGAGTCGACCAGGAGATTCAAAAGACCCTTGCTTGAAGATTTTAGGTGACCTCCTTTTCTAGTCCTACACAGGCAAAGTGTCTCCCGAGCAAGGGATGGCAACTCTGAAGGGTTTCTGTAGTGTAGTGGTTATCACGTTCGCCTTACACGCGAAAGGTCCCCGTTTCAAAACCGGGCAGAAACACAGTGCACACACTAGTGCTTTTTGCCACAGTTGTTGATGCTTTCAGCAGTTATTTTCACTCATTGTACTTTAGCGTAGACTTTCGGTTTGCAAGGCACATATAAAAAGCAAGAATGGGTTTCTGTAGTGTAGTGGTTATCACGTTCGCCTAACACGCGAAAGGTCCCCGTTTCGAATCCGGGCAGAAACGCAGTGCACACTAGTGCTTTTTGCCACAGTTGTTGATGCTTTCAGCAGTTATTTTCACTCATTGTACTTTAGCGTAGACTTTCGGTTTGCAAGGCACATGTAAAAAGCAAGAATGGGTTTCTGTAGTGTAGTGGTTATCACGTTCGCCTAACACGCGAAAGGTCCCCGTTTCGAAACCGGGCAGAAACATAATGCACACACTAGTGCTTTTTGCCACAGTAGTTGATGCTTTCAGCAGTGATTTTCACCCATTGTACTTTAGCGTAAACTTTCGGCTTGCAAGGCACACAAAAAAGCAAGAATGGGTTTCTGTAGTGTAGTGGTTATCACATTCGCCTTACACGCGAAAGGTCCTCGGTTCGAAACCGGGCAGAAACAGTGCTTACCTTTAACTTTTTCACAGTCAGGCAAACTCAAAGCTCTTGCCATGCCATGCTCCTCTAGCAGCCGTGAGTGAAATCTGACAATACGAGGCACAGCTTAGTTGCTACACCTTCAATGTCATTTCTCTTTCTTTACTGTTTGTGAGTCGACCAGGAGATTCAAAAGACCCTTGCTTGAAGATTTTAGGTGAGCTCCTTTTCTAGTCCTACACAGGCAAAGTGTCTCCCGAGCAAAGGATGGCAACTCTGAAGGGTTTCTGTAGTGTAGTGGTTATCACGTTTGCCTTACACGCGAAAGGTCCCCGTTTCGAAACCGGGCAGAAACACAGTGCACACACTAGTGCTTTTTGCCACAGTTGTTGATGCTTTCAGCAGTTATTTTCACCCATTGTACTTTAGCGTAGACTTTCGGTTTGCAAGGCACATGCAAAAAGCAAGAATGGGTTTCTGTAGTGTAGTGGTTATCACGTTCGCCTCACACGCGAAAGGTCCCCGGTTCGAAACCGGGCAGAAACAGTGCTTACCTTTAACTTTTTCACAGTCAGGCAAACTCAAAGCTCTTGCCATGCCATGCTCCTCTAGCAGCCGTGAGTGAAATCTGACAATACGAGGCATAGCTTAGTTGCTACACCTTCAATGTCATTTCTCTTTCTTTACTGTTTGTGAGTCGACCAGGAGATTCAAAAGACCCTTGCTTGAAGATTTTAGGTGAGCTCCTTTTCTAGTCCTACACAGGCAAAGTGTCCCCGTTTCGAAACCGGGCAGAAACACAGTGCACACACTAGTGCTTTTTGCCACAGTTGTTGATGCTTTCAGCAGTTATTTTCACTCATTGTACTTTAGCGTAGACTTTCGGTTTGCAAGGCACATGTAAAAAGCAAGAATGGGTTTCTGTAGTGTAGTGGTTATCACGTTCGCCTAACACGCGAAAGGTCCCCGTTTCGAAACCGGGCAGAAACGCAGTGCACACTAGTTCTTTTTGCCACAGTTGTTGATGCTTTCAGCAGTTATTTTCACTCATTGTACTTTAGCGTAGACTTTCGGTTTGCAAGGCACATGTAAAAAGCAAGAATGGGTTTCTGTAATGTAGTGGTTATCACGTTCGCCTAACACGCGAAAGGTCCCCGGTTCGAAACCGGGCAGAAACAGTGCTTACCTTTAACTTTTTCACAGTCAGGCAAACTCAAAGCTCTTGTCATGCCATGCTCCTCTAGCAGCCGTGAGTGAAATCTGACAATACGAGGCATAGCTTAGTTGCTACACCTTCAATGTAATTTCTCTTTCTTTACTGTTTGTGAGTCGACCAGGAGATTCAAAAGACCCTTGCTTGAAGATTTTAGGTGACCTCCTTTTCTAGTCCTACACAGGCAAAGTGTCTCCCGAGCAAAGGAAGGCAACTCTGAAGGGTTTCTGTAGTGTAGTGGTTATCACGTTCGCCTAACACGCGAAAGGTCCCCGTTTCAAAACCGGGCAGAAACACAGTGCACACACTAGTGCTTTTTGCCACAGTTGTTGATGCTTTCAGCAGTTGATTTCACTCATTGTACTTTAGCGTAGACTTTCGGTTTGCAAGGCACATGTAAAAAGCAAGAATGGGTTTCTGTAGTGTAGTGGTTATCACGTTCGCTTCACACGCGAAAGGTCCCCGGTTCGAAACCGGGCAGAAACAGTGCTTACCTTTAACTTTTTCACAGTCAGGCAAACTCAAAGCTCTTGTCATGCCATGCTCCTCTAGCAGCCGTGAGTGAAACCTGACAATACGAGGCACAGCTTAGTTGCTACAACTTCAATGTCATTTCTCTTTCTTTACTGTTTGTGAGTCGACCAGGAGATTCAAAAGACCCTTGCTTGAAGATTTTAGGTGAGCTCCTTTTCTAGTCCTACACAGGCAAAGTGTCCCCGTTTCGAAACCGGGCAGAAACACAGTGCACACACTAGTGCTTTTTGCCACAGTTGTTGATGCTTTCAGCAGTGATTTTCACCCATTGTACTTTAGCGTAGACTTTCGGTTTGCAAGGCACATTTAAAAAGCAAGAATGGGTTTCTGTAGTGTAGTGGTTATCACGTTCGCCTAACACGCGAAAGGTCCCCGGTTCGAAACCGGGCAGAAACAGTGCTTACCTTTAACTTTTTCACAGTCAGGCAAACTCAAAGCTCTTGTCATGCCATGCTCCTCTAGCAGCCGTGAGTGAAACCTGACAATACGAGGCACAGCTTAGTTGCGACACCTTCAATGTCATTTCTCTTTCTTTACTGTTTGTGAGTCGACCAGGAGATTCAAAAGACCCTTGCTTGAAGATTTTAGGTGACCTCCTTTTCTAGTCCTACACAGGCAAAGTGTCTCCCGAGCAAGGGATGGCAACTCTGAAGGGTTTCTGTAGTGTAGTGGTTATCACGTTCGCCTTACACGCGAAAGGTCCCCGTTTCAAAACCGGGCAGAAACACAGTGCACACACTAGTGCTTTTTGCCACAGTTGTTGATGCTTTCAGCAGTTATTTTCACTCATTGTACTTTAGCGTAGACTTTCGGTTTGCAAGGCACATGTAAAAAGCAAGAATGGGTTTCTGTAGTGTAGTGGTTATCACGTTCGCCTAACACGCGAAAGGTCCCCGTTTCGAATCCGGGCAGAAACGCAGTGCACACTAGTGCTTTTTGCCACAGTTGTTGATGCTTTCAGCAGTTATTTTCACTCATTGTACTTTAGCGTAGACTTTCGGTTTGCAAGGCACATGTAAAAAGCAAGAATGGGTTTCTGTAGTGTAGTGGTTATCACGTTCGCCTAACACGCGAAAGGTCCCCGTTTCGAAACCGGGCAGAAACATAATGCACACACTAGTGCTTTTTGCCACAGTAGTTGATGCTTTCAGCAGTCATTTTCACCCATTGTACTTTAGCGTAAACTTTCGGCTTGCAAGGTACACAAAAAAGCAAGAATGGGTTTCTGTAGTGTAGTGGTTATCACATTCGCCTTACACGCGAAAGGTCCTTGGTTCGAAACCGGGCAGAAACAGTGCTTACCTTTAACTTTTTCACAGTCAGGCAAACTCAAAGCTCTTGCCATGCCATGCTCCTCTAGCAGCCGTGAGTGAAATCTGACAATACGAGGCACAGCTTAGTTGCTACACCTTCAATGTCATTTCTCTTTCTTTACTGTTTGTGAGTCGACCAGGAGATTCAAAAGACCCTTGCTTGAAGATTTTAGGTGAGCTCCTTTTCTAGTCCTACACAGGCAAAGTGTCTCCCGAGCAAAGGATGGCAACTCTGAAGGGTTTCTGTAGTGTAGTGGTTATCACGTTTGCCTTACACGCGAAAGGTCCCCGTTTCGAAACCGGGCAGAAACACAGTGCACACACTAGTGCTTTTTGCCACAGTTGTTGATGCTTTCAGCAGTGATTTTCACCCATTGTACTTTAGCGTAAACTTTCGGCTTGCAAGGCACACAAAAAAAGCAAGAATGGGTTTCTGTAGTGTAGTGGTTATCACGTTCGCCTCACACGCGAAAGGTCCTCGGTTCGAAACCGGGCAGAAACAGTGCTTACCTTTAACTTTTTCACAGTCAGGCAAACTCAAAGCTCTTGCCATGCCATGCTCCTCTAGCAGCCGTGAGTGAAATCTGACAATACGAGGCATAGCTTAGTTGCTACACCTTCAATGTCATTTCTCTTTCTTTACTGTTTGTGAGTCGACCAGGAGATTCAAAAGACCCTTGCTTGAAGATTTTAGGTGAGCTCCTTTTCTAGTCCTACACAGGCAAAGTGTCCCCGTTTCGAAACCGGGCAGAAACACAGTGCACACACTAGTGCTTTTTGCCACAGTTGTTGATGCTTTCAGCAGTTATTTTCACTCATTGTACTTTAGCGTAGACTTTCGGTTTGCAAGGCACATGTAAAAAGCAAGAATGGGTTTCTGTAGTGTAGTGGTTATCACGTTCGCCTAACACGCGAAAGGTCCCCGTTTCGAAACCGGGCAGAAACGCAGTGCACACTAGTTCTTTTTGCCACAGTTGTTGATGCTTTCAGCAGTTATTTTCACTCATTGTACTTTAGCGTAGACTTTCGGTTTGCAAGGCACATGTAAAAAGCAAGAATGGGTTTCTGTAATGTAGTGGTTATCACGTTCGCCTAACACGCGAAAGGTCCCCGGTTCGAAACCGGGCAGAAACAGTGCTTACCTTTAACTTTTTCACAGTCAGGCAAACTCAAAGCTCTTGTCATGCCATGCTCCTCTAGCAGCCGTGAGTGAAATCTGACAATACGAGGCATAGCTTAGTTGCTACACCTTCAATGTAATTTCTCTTTCTTTACTGTTTGTGAGTCGACCAGGAGATTCAAAAGACCCTTGCTTGAAGATTTTAGGTGACCTCCTTTTCTAGTCCTACACAGGCAAAGTGTCTCCCGAGCAAAGGAAGGCAACTCTGAAGGGTTTCTGTAGTGTAGTGGTTATCACGTTCGCCTAACACGCGAAAGGTCCCCGTTTCAAAACCGGGCAGAAACACAGTGCACACACTAGTGCTTTTTGCCACAGTTGTTGATGCTTTCAGCAGTTGATTTCACTCATTGTACTTTAGCGTAGACTTTCGGTTTGCAAGGCACATGTAAAAAGCAAGAATGGGTTTCTGTAGTGTAGTGGTTATCACGTTCGCTTCACACGCGAAAGGTCCCCGGTTCGAAACCGGGCAGAAACAGTGCTTACCTTTAACTTTTTCACAGTCGGGCAAACTCAAAGCTCTTGTCATGCCATGCTCCTCTAGCAGCCGTGAGTGAAACCTGACAATACGAGGCACAGCTTAGTTGCTACAACTTCAATGTCATTTCTCTTTCTTTACTGTTTGTGAGTCGACCAGGAGATTCAAAAGACCCTTGCTTGAAGATTTTAGGTGAGCTCCTTTTCTAGTCCTACACAGGCAAAGTGTCCCCGTTTCGAAACCGGGCAGAAACACAGTGCACACACTAGTGCTTTTTGCCACAGTTGTTGATGCTTTCAGCAGTGATTTTCACCCATTGTACTTTAGCGTAGACTTTCGGTTTGCAAGGCACATTTAAAAAGCAAGAATGGGTTTCTGTAGTGTAGTGGTTATCACGTTCGCCTAACACGCGAAAGGTCCCCGGTTCGAAACCGGGCAGAAACAGTGCTTACCTTTAACTTTTTCACAGTCAGGCAAACTCAAAGCTCTTGTCATGCCATGCTCCTCTAGCAGCCGTGAGTGAAACCTGACAATACGAGGCACAGCTTAGTTGCGACACCTTCAATGTCATTTCTCTTTCTTTACTGTTTGTGAGTCGACCAGGAGATTCAAAAGACCCTTGCTTGAAGATTTTAGGTGACCTCCTTTTCTAGTCCTACACAGGCAAAGTGTCTCCCGAGCAAGGGATGGCAACTCTGAAGGGTTTCTGTAGTGTAGTGGTTATCATGTTCGCCTTACACGCGAAAGGTCCCCGTTTCAAAACCGGGCAGAAACACAGTGCACACACTAGTGCTTTTTGCCACAGTTGTTGATGCTTTCAGCAGTTATTTTCACTCATTGTACTTTAGCGTAGACTTTCGGTTTGCAAGGCACATGTAAAAAGCAAGAATGGGTTTCTGTAGTGTAGTGGTTATCACGTTCGCCTAACACGCGAAAGGTCCCCGTTTCGAATCCGGGCAGAAACGCAGTGCACACTAGTGCTTTTTGCCACAGTTGTTGATGCTTTCAGCAGTTATTTTCACTCATTGTACTTTAGCGTAGACTTTCGGTTTGCAAGGCACATGTAAAAAGCAAGAATGGGTTTCTGTAGTGTAGTGGTTATCACGTTCGCCTAACACGCGAAAGGTCCCCGTTTCGAAACCGGGCAGAAACATAATGCACACACTAGTGCTTTTTGCCACAGTAGTTGATGCTTTCAGCAGTGATTTTCACCCATTGTACTTTAGCGTAAACTTTCGGCTTGCAAGGCACACAAAAAAGCAAGAATGGGTTTCTGTAGTGTAGTGGTTATCACGTTCGCCTCACACGCGAAAGGTCCTCGGTTCGAAACCGGGCAGAAACAGTGCTTACCTTTAACTTTTTCACAGTCAGGCAAACTCAAAGCTCTTGCCATGCCATGCTCCTCTAGCAGCCGTGAGTGAAATCTGACAATACGAGGCACAGCTTAGTTGCGACACCTTCAATGTCATTTCTCTTTCTTTACTGTTTGTGAGTCGACCAGGAGATTCAAAAGACCCTTGCTTGAAGATTTTAGGTGACCTCCTTTTCTAGTCCTACACAGGCAAAGTGTCTCCCGAGCAAGGGATGGCAACTCTGAAGGGTTTCTGTAGTGTAGTGGTTATCACGTTCGCCTTACACGCGAAAGGTCCCCGTTTCAAAACCGGGCAGAAACACAGTGCACACACTAGTGCTTTTTGCCACAGTTGTTGATGCTTTCAGCAGTTATTTTCACTCATTGTACTTTAGCGTAGACTTTCGGTTTGCAAGGCACATGTAAAAAGCAAGAATGGGTTTCTGTAGTGTAGTGGTTATCACGTTCGCCTAACACGCGAAAGGTCCCCGTTTCGAATCCGGGCAGAAACGCAGTGCACACTAGTGCTTTTTGCCACAGTTGTTGATGCTTTCAGCAGTTATTTTCACTCATTGTACTTTAGCGTAGACTTTCGGTTTGCAAGGCACATGTAAAAAGCAAGAATGGGTTTCTGTAGTGTAGTGGTTATCACGTTCGCCTAACACGCGAAAGGTCCCCGTTTCGAAACCGGGCAGAAACATAATGCACACACTAGTGCTTTTTGCCACAGTAGTTGATGCTTTCAGCAGTCATTTTCACCCATTGTACTTTAGCGTAAACTTTCGGCTTGCAAGGTACACAAAAAAGCAAGAATGGGTTTCTGTAGTGTAGTGGTTATCACATTCGCCTTATGCGCGAAAGGTCCTCGGTTCGAAACCGGGCAGAAACAGTGCTTACCTTTAACTTTTTCACAGTCAGGCAAACTCAAAGCTCTTGCCATGCCATGCTCCTCTAGCAGCCGTGAGTGAAATCTGACAATACGAGGCACAGCTTAGTTGCTACACCTTCAATGTCATTTCTCTTTCTTTACTGTTTGTGAGTCGACCAGGAGATTCAAAAGACCCTTGCTTGAAGATTTTAGGTGAGCTCCTTTTCTAGTCCTACACAGGCAAAGTGTCTCCCGAGCAAAGGATGGCAACTCTGAAGGGTTTCTGTAGTGTAGTGGTTATCACGTTTGCCTTACACGCGAAAGGTCCCCGTTTCGAAACCGGGCAGAAACACAGTGCACACACTAGTGCTTTTTGCCACAGTTGTTGATGCTTTCAGCAGTGATTTTCACCCATTGTACTTTAGCGTAAACTTTCGGCTTGCAAGGCACACAAAAAAAGCAAGAATGGGTTTCTGTAGTGTAGTGGTTATCACGTTCGCCTCACACGCGAAAGGTCCTCGGTTCGAAACCGGGCAGAAACAGTGCTTACCTTTAACTTTTTCACAGTCAGGCAAACTCAAAGCTCTTGCCATGCCATGCTCCTCTAGCAGCCGTGAGTGAAATCTGACAATACGAGGCATAGCTTAGTTGCTACACCTTCAATGTCATTTCTCTTTCTTTACTGTTTGTGAGTCGACCAGGAGATTCAAAAGACCCTTGCTTGAAGATTTTAGGTGAGCTCCTTTTCTAGTCCTACACAGGCAAAGTGTCTCCCGAGCAAAGGAAGGCAACTCTGAAGGGTTTCTGTAGTGTAGTGGTTATCACATTCGCCTTACACGCGAAAGGTCACCGTTTCGAAACCGGGCAGAAACACAGTGCACACACTAGTGCATTTTGCCACAGTTGTTGATGCTTTCAGCAGTTATTTTCACTCATTGTACTTTAGCGTAGACTTTCGGTTTGCAAGGCACATGTAAAAAGCAAGAATGGGTTTCTGTAGTGTAGTGGTTATCACGTTCGCCTAACACGCGAAAGGTCCCCGTTTCGAAACCGGGCAGAAACGCAGTGCACACTAGTTCTTTTTGCCACAGTTGTTGATGCTTTCAGCAGTTATTTTCACTCATTGTACTTTAGCGTAGACTTTCGGTTTGCAAGGCACATGTAAAAAGCAAGAATGGGTTTCTGTAGTGTAGTAGTTATCACGTTCGCCTAACACGCGAAAGGTCCCCGGTTCGAAACCGGGCAGAAACAGTGCTTACCTTTAACTTTTTCACAGTCAGGCAAACTCAAAGCTCTTGTCATGCCATGCTCCTCTAGCAGCCGTGAGTGAAACCTGACAATACGAGGCACAGCTTAGTTGCGACACCTTCAATGTCATTTCTCTTTCTTTACTGTTTGTGAGTCGACCAGGAGATTCAAAAGACCCTTGCTTGAAGATTTTAGGTGAGCTCCTTTTCTAGTCCTACACAGGCAAAGTGTCTCCCGAGCAAAGGAAGGCAACTCTGAAGGGTTTCTGTAGTGTAGTGGTTATCATGTTCGCCTTACAAGCGTAAGGTCCCCGTTTCGAAACCAGGCAGAAACACAGTGCACACACTAGTGCTTTTTGCCACAGTTGTTGATGCTTTCAGCAGTGATTTTCACCCATTGTACTTTAGCGTAGACTTTCGGTTTGCAAGGCACATGTAAAAAGCAAGAATGGGTTTCTGTAGTGTAGTGGTTATCACGTTCGCCTAACACGCGAAAGGTCCCCGGTTCGAAACCGGGCAGAAACAGTGCTTACCTTTAACTTTTTCACAGTCAGGCAAACTCAAAGCTCTTGTCATGCCATGCTCCTCTAGCAGCCGTGAGTGAAATCTGACAATACGAGGCATAGCTTAGTTGCTACACCTTCAATGTCATTTCTCTTTCTTTACTGTTTGTGAGTCGACCAGGAGATTCAAAAGACCCTTGCTTGAAGATTTTAGGTGACCTCCTTTTCTAGTCCTACACAGGCAAAGTGTCTCCCGAGCAAAGGAAGGCAACTCTGAAGGGTTTCTGTAGTGTAGTGGTTATCACGTTCGCCTAACACGCGAAAGGTCCCCGTTTCAAAACCGGGCAGAAACACAGTGCACACACTAGTGCTTTTTGCCACAGTTGTTGATGCTTTCAGCAGTTGATTTCACTCATTGTACTTTAGCGTAGACTTTCGGTTTGCAGGGCACATGTAAAAAGCAAGAATGGGTTTCTGTAGTGTAGTGGTTATCACGTTCGCCTCACACGTGAAAGGTCCCCGGTTCGAAACCGGGCAGAAACAGTGCTTACCTTTAACTTTTTCACAGTCAGGCAAACTCAAAGCTCTTGTCATGCCATGCTCCTCTAGCAGCCGTGAGTGAAACCTGACAATACGAGGCACAGCTTAGTTGCTACAACTTCAATGTCATTTCTCTTTCTTTACTGTTTGTGAGTCGACCAGGAGATTCAAAAGACCCTTGCTTGAAGATTTTAGGTGAGCTCCTTTTCTAGTCCTACACACGCAAAGTGTCTCCCGAGCAAAGGATGGCAACTCTGAAGGGTTTCTGTAGTGTAGTGGTTATCACGTTTGCCTTACACGCGAAAGGTCCCCATTTCAAAACCGGGCAGAAACACAGTGCACACACTAGTGCTTTTTGCCACAGTTGTTGATGCTTTCAGCAGTTATTTTCACTCATTGTACTTTAGCGTAGACTTTCGGTTTGCAAGGCACATGTAAAAAGCAAGAATGGGTTTCTGTAGTGTAGTGGTTATCACGTTCGCCTAACACGCGAAAGGTCCCCGTTTCGAAACCGGGCAGAAACGCAGTGCACACTTGTTCTTTTTGCCACAGTTGTTGATGCTTTCAGCAGTTATTTTCACTCATTGTACTTTAGCGTAGACTTTCGGTTTGCAAGGCACATGTAAAAAGCAAGAATGGGTTTCTGTAGTGTAGTGGTTATCACGTTCGCCTAACACGCGAAAGGTCCCCGGTTTGAAACCGGGCAGAAACAGTGCTTACCTTTAACTTTTTCACAGTCAGGCAAACTCAAAGCTCTTGTCATGCCATGCTCCTCTAGCAGCCGTGAGTGAAACCTGACAATACGAGGCACAGCTTAGTTGCGACACCTTCAATGTCATTTCTCTTTCTTTACTGTTTGTGAGTCGACCAGGAGATTCAAAAGACCCTTGCTTGAAGATTTTAGGTGAGCTCCTTTTCTAGTCCTACACAGGCAAAGTGTCTCCCGAGCAAGGGATGGCAACTCTGAAGGGTTTCTGTAGTGTAGTGGTTATCACGTTTGCCTTACACGCGAAAGGTCCCCATTTCAAAACCGGGCAGAAACACAGTGCACACACTAGTGCTTTTTGCCACAGTTGTTGATGCTTTCAGCAGTTATTTTCACTCATTGTACTTTAGCGTAGACTTTCGGTTTGCAAGGCACATGTAAAAAGCAAGAATGGGTTTCTGTAGTGTAGTGGTTATCACGTTCGCCTAACACGCGAAAGGTCCCCGTTTCGAAACCGGGCAGAAACGCAGTGCACACTAGTTCTTTTTGCCACAGTTGTTGATGCTTTCAGCAGTTATTTTCACTCATTGTACTTTAGCGTAGACTTTCGGTTTGCAAGGCACATGTAAAAAGCAAGAATGGGTTTCTGTAGTGTAGTGGTTATCACGTTCGCCTAACACGCGAAAGGTCCCCGGTTCGAAACCGGGCAGAAACAGTGCTTACCTTTAACTTTTTCACAGTCAGGCAAACTCAAAGCTCTTGTCATGCCATGCTCCTCTAGCAGCCGTGAGTGAAACCTGACAATACGAGGCACAGCTTAGTTGCGACACCTTCAATGTCATTTCTCTTTCTTTACTGTTTGTGAGTCGACCAGGAGATTCAAAAGACCCTTGCTTGAAGATTTTAGGTGAGCTCCTTTTCTAGTCCTACACAGGCAAAGTGTCCCCGTTTCGAAACCGGGCAGAAACACAGTGCACACACTAGTGCTTTTTGCCACAGTTGTTGATGCTTTCAGCAGTGATTTTCACCCATTGTACTTTAGCGTAGACTTTCGGTTTGCAAGGCACATTTAAAAAGCAAGAATGGGTTTCTGTAGTGTAGTGGTTATCACGTACGCCTAACACGCGAAAGGTCCTCGGTTCGAAACCGGGCAGAAACAGTGCTTACCTTTAACTTTTTCACAGTCAGGCAAACTCAAAGCTCTTGTCATGCCATGCTCCTCTAGCAGCCGTGAGTGAAACCTGACAATACGAGGCACAGCTTAGTTGCGACACCTTCAATGTCATTTCTCTTTCTTTACTGTTTGTGAGTCGACCAGGAGATTCAAAAGACCCTTGCTTGAAGATTTTAGGTGAGCTCCTTTTCTAGTCCTACACAGGCAAAGTGTCTCCCGAGCAAGGGATGGCAACTCTGAAGGGTTTCTGTAGTGTAGTGGTTATCACGTTTGCCTTACACGCGAAAGGTCCCCATTTCAAAACCGGGCAGAAACACAGTGCACACACTAGTGCTTTTTGCCACAGTTGTTGATGCTTTCAGCAGTTATTTTCACTCATTGTACTTTAGCGTAGACTTTCGGTTTGCAAGGCACATGTAAAAAGCAAGAATGGGTTTCTGTAGTGTAGTGGTTATCACGTTCGCCTAACACGCGAAAGGTCCCCGTTTCGAAACCGGGCAGAAACGCAGTGCACACTAGTTCTTTTTGCCACAGTTGTTGATGCTTTCAGCAGTTATTTTCACTCATTGTACTTTAGCGTAGACTTTCGGTTTGCAAGGCACATGTAAAAAGCAAGAATGGGTTTCTGTAGTGTAGTGGTTATCACGTTCGCCTAACACGCGAAAGGTCCCCGGTTCGAAACCGGGCAGAAACAGTGCTTACCTTTAACTTTTTCACAGTCAGGCAAACTCAAAGCTCTTGTCATGCCATGCTCCTCTAGCAGCCGTGAGTGAAACCTGACAATACGAGGCACAGCTTAGTTGCGACACCTTCAATGTCATTTCTCTTTCTTTACTGTTTGTGAGTCGACCAGGAGATTCAAAAGACCCTTGCTTGAAGATTTTAGGTGAGCTCCTTTTCTAGTCCTACACAGGCAAAGTGTCCCCGTTTCGAAACCGGGCAGAAACACAGTGCACACACTAGTGCTTTTTGCCACAGTTGTTGATGCTTTCAGCAGTGATTTTCACCCATTGTACTTTAGCGTAGACTTTCGGTTTGCAAGGCACATTTAAAAAGCAAGAATGGGTTTCTGTAGTGTAGTGGTTATCACGTACGCCTAACACGCGAAAGGTCCTCGGTTCGAAACCGGGCAGAAACAGTGCTTACCTTTAACTTTTTCACAGTCAGGCAAACTCAAAGCTCTTGCCATGCCATGCTCCTCTAGCAGCCGTAAGTGAAATCTGACAATACGAGGCACAGCTTAGTTGCTACACCTTCAATGTCATTTCTCTTTCTTTACTGTTTGTGAGTCGACCAGGAGATTCAAAAGACCCTTGCTTGAAGATTTTAGGTGAGCTCCTTTTCTAGTCCTACACAGGAAAAGTGTCTCCTGAGCAAAGGAAGGCAACTCTGAAGGGTTTCTGTAGTGTAGTGGTTATCACGTTCGCCTTACACGCGAAAGGTCCCCGTTTCGAAACCGGGCAGAAACACAGTGCACACACTAGTGCTTTTTGCCACAGTTGTTGATGCTTTCAGCAGTGATTTTCACCCATTGTACTTTAGCGTAGACTTTCGGTTTGCAAGGCACATGTAAAAAGCAAGAATGGGTTTCTGTAGTGTAGTGGTTATCACGTTCGCCTAACACGCGAAAGGTCCCCGGTTCGAAACCGGGCAGAAACAGTGCTTACCTTTAACTTTTTCACAGTCAGGCAAACTCAAAGCTCTTGCCATGCCATGCTCCTCTAGCAGCCGTGAGTGAAATCTGACAATACGAGGCATAGCTTAGTTGCTACACCTTCAATGTCATTTCTCTTTCTTTAATGTTTGTGAGTCGACCAGGAGATTCAAAAGACCCTTGCTTGAAGATTTTAGGTGAGCTCCTTTTCTAGTCCTACACAGGCAAAGTGTCTCCTGAGCAAAGGAAGGCAACTCTGAAGGGTTTCTGTAGTGTAGTGGTTATCACGTTCGCCTTGCACGCGAAAGGTCCCCGTTTCGAAACCGGGCAGAAACACAGTGCACACACTAGTGCTTTTTGCCACAGTTGTTGATGCTTTCAGCAGTGATTTTCACCCATTGTACTTTAGCGTAGACTTTCGGTTTGCAAGGCACATGCAAAAAGCAAGAATGGGTTTCTGTAGTGTAGTGGTTATCACGTTCGCCTCACACACAAAAGGTCCCCGGTTCGAAACCGGGCAGAAACAGTGCTTACCTTTAACTTTTTCACAGTCAGGCAAACTCAAAGCTCTTGCCATGCCATGCTCCTCTAGCAGCCGTAAGTGAAATCTGACAATACGAGGCACAGCTTAGTTGCTACACCTTCAATGTCATTTCTCTTTCTTTACTGTTTGTGAGTCGACCAGGAGATTCAAAAGACCCTTGCTTGAAGATTTTAGGTGAGCTCCTTTTCTAGTCCTACACAGGAAAAGTGTCTCCTGAGCAAAGGAAGGCAACTCTGAAGGGTTTCTGTAGTGTAGTGGTTATCACGTTCGCCTTACACGCGAAAGGTCCCCGTTTCGAAACCGGGCAGAAACACAGTGCACACACTAGTGCTTTTTGCCACAGTTGTTGATGCTTTCAGCAGTGATTTTCACCCATTGTACTTTAGCGTAGACTTTCGGTTTGCAAGGCACATGCAAAAAGCAAGAATGGGTTTCTGTAGTGTAGTGGTTATCACGTTCGCCTCACACACAAAAGGTCCCCGGTTCGAAACCGGGCAGAAACAGTGCTTACCTTTAACTTTTTCACAGTCAGGCAAACTCAAAGCTCTTGCCATGCCATGCTCCTCTAGCAGCCGTAAGTGAAATCTGACAATACGAGGCACAGCTTAGTTGCTACACCTTCAATGTCATTTCTCTTTCTTTACTGTTTGTGAGTCGACCAGGAGATTCAAAAGACCCTTGCTTGAAGATTTTAGGTGAGCTCCTTTTCTAGTCCTACACAGGAAAAGTGTCTCCTGAGCAAAGGAAGGCAATTCTGAAGGGTTTCTGTAGTGTAGTGGTTATCACGTTCGCCTTACACGCGAAAGGTCCCCGTTTCGAAACCGGGCAGAAACACAGTGCACACACTAGTGCTTTTTGCCACAGTTGTTGATGCTTTCAGCAGTGATTTTCACCCATTGTACTTTAGCGTAGACTTTCGGTTTGCAAGGCACATGCAAAAAGCAAGAATGGGTTTCTGTAGTGTAGTGGTTATCACGTTCGCCTCACACACAAAAGGTCCCCGGTTCGAAACCGGGCAGAAACAGTGCTTACCTTTAACTTTTTCACAGTCAGGCAAACTCAAAGCTCTTGCCATGCCATGCTCCTCTAGCAGCCGTGAGTGAAATCTGACAATACGAGGCATAGCTTAGTTGCTACACCTTCAATGTCTTTTCTCTTTCTTTACTGTTTGTGAGTCGACCAGGAGATTCAAAAGACCCTTGCTTGAAGATTTTTAGGTGAGCTCCTTTTCTAGTCCTACACAGGCAAAGTGTCTCCCGAGCAAAGGAAGGCAACTCTGAAGGGTTTCTGTAGTGTAGTGGTTATCACGTTCGCCTTACACGCGAAAGGTCCCCGTTTCGAAACCGGGCAGAAACACAGTGCACACACTAGTGCTTTTTGCCACAGTTGTTGATGCTTTCAGCAGTGATTTTCACCCATTGTACTTTAGCGTAGACTTTCGGTTTGCAAGGCACATGCAAAAAGCAAGAATGGGTTTCTGTAGTGTAGTGGTTATCACGTTCGCCTCACACACAAAAGGTCCCCGGTTCGAAACTGGGCAGAAACAGTGCTTACCTTTAACTTTTTCACAGTCAGGCAAACTCAAAGCTCTTGCCATGCCATGCTCCTCTAGCAGCCGTAAGTGAAATCTGACAATACGAGGCACAGCTTAGTTGCTACACCTTCAATGTCATTTCTCTTTCTTTACTGTTTGTGAGTCGACCAGGAGATTCAAAAGACCCTTGCTTGAAGATTTTAGGTGAGCTCCTTTTCTAGTCCTACACAGGAAAAGTGTCTCCTGAGCAAAGGAAGGCAACTCTGAAGGGTTTCTGTAGTGTAGTGGTTATCACGTTCGCCTTACACGCGAAAGGTCCCCGTTTCGAAACCGGGCAGAAACACAGTGCACACACTAGTGCTTTTTGCCACAGTTGTTGATGCTTTCAGCAGTGATTTTCACCCATTGTACTTTAGCGTAGACTTTCGGTTTGCAAGGCACATGCAAAAAGCAAGAATGGGTTTCTGTAGTGTAGTGGTTATCACGTTCGCCTCACACACAAAAGGTCCCCGGTTCGAAACCGGGCAGAAACAGTGCTTACCTTTAACTTTTTCACAGTCAGGCAAACTCAAAGCTCTTGCCATGCCATGCTCCTCTAGCAGCCGTAAGTGAAATCTGACAATACGAGGCACAGCTTAGTTGCTACACCTTCAATGTCATTTCTCTTTCTTTACTGTTTGTGAGTCGACCAGGAGATTCAAAAGACCCTTGCTTGAAGATTTTAGGTGAGCTCCTTTTCTAGTCCTACACAGGAAAAGTGTCTCCTGAGCAAAGGAAGGCAACTCTGAAGGGTTTCTGTAGTGTAGTGGTTATCACGTTCGCCTTACACGCGAAAGGTCCCCGTTTCGAAACCGGGCAGAAACACAGTGCACACACTAGTGCTTTTTGCCACAGTTGTTGATGCTTTCAGCAGTGATTTTCACCCATTGTACTTTAGCGTAGACTTTCGGTTTGCAAGGCACATGTAAAAAGCAAGAATGGGTTTCTGTAGTGTAGTGGTTATCACGTTCGCCTAACACGCGAAAGGTCCCCGGTTCGAAACCGGGCAGAAACAGTGCTTACCTTTAACTTTTTCACAGTCAGGCAAACTCAAAGCTCTTGCCATGCCATGCTCCTCTAGCAGCCGTGAGTGAAATCTGACAATACGAGGCATAGCTTAGTTGCTACACCTTCAATGTCATTTCTCTTTCTTTAATGTTTGTGAGTCGACCAGGAGATTCAAAAGACCCTTGCTTGAAGATTTTAGGTGAGCTCCTTTTCTAGTCCTACACAGGAAAAGTGTCTCCTGAGCAAAGGAAGGCAACTCTGAATGGTTTCTGTAGTGTAGTGGTTATCACGTTCGCCTTACACGCGAAATGTCCCCGTTTCGAAACCGGGCAGAAACACAGTGCACACACTAGTGCTTTTTGCCACAGTTGTTGATGCTTTCAGCAGTGATTTTCACCCATTGTACTTTAGCGTAGACTTTCGGTTTGCAAGGCACATGTAAAAAGCAAGAATGGGTTTCTGTAGTGTAGTGGTTATCACGTTCGCCTAACACGCGAAAGGTCCCCGGTTCGAAACCGGGCAGAAACAGTGCTTACCTTTAACTTTTTCACAGTCAGGCAAACTCAAAGCTCTTGCCATGCCATGCTCCTCTAGCAGCCGTGAGTGAAATCTGACAATACGAGGCATAGCTTAGTTGCTACACCTTCAATGTCATTTCTCTTTCTTTACTGTTTGTGAGTCGACCAGGAGATTCAAAAGACCCTTGCTTGAAGATTTTAGGTGAGCTCCTTTTCTAGTCCTACACAGGAAAAGTGTCTCCTGAGCAAAGGAAGGCAACTCTGAAGGGTTTCTGTAGTGTAGTGGTTATCACGTTCGCCTTACACGCGAAAGGTCCCCGTTTCGAAACCGGGCAGAAACACAGTGCACACACTAGTGCTTTTTGCCACAGTTGTTGATGCTTTCAGCAGTGATTTTCACCCATTGTACTTTAGCGTAGACTTTCGGTTTGCAAGGCACATGTAAAAAGCAAGAATGGTTTTCTGTAGTGTAGTGGTTATCACGTTCGCCTCACACGCGAAAGGTCCCCGGTTCGAAACCGGGCAGAAACAGTGCTTACCTTTAACTTTTTCACAGTCAGGCAAACTCAAAGCTCTTGCCATGCCATGCTCCTCTAGCAGCCGTGAGTGAAATCTGACAATACGAGGCACAGCTTAGTTGCTACACCTTCAATGTCATTTCTCTTTCTTTACTGTTTGTGAGTCGACCAGGAGATTCAAAAGACCCTTGCTTGAAGATTTTAGGTGAGCTCCTTTGCTAGTCCTACACAGGAAAAGTGTCTCCTGAGCAAAGGAAGGCAACTCTGAAGGGTTTCTGTAGTGTAGTGGTTATCACGTTCGCCTTACACGCGAAAGGTCCCCGTTTCGAAACCGGGCAGAAACACAGTGCACACACTAGTGCTTTTTGCCACAGTTGTTGATGCTTTCAGCAGTGATTTTCACCCATTGTACTTTAGCGTAGACTTTCGGTTTGCAAGGCACATGTAAAAAGCAAGAATGGGTTTCTGTAGTGTAGTGGTTATCACGTTCGCCTAACACGCGAAAGGTCCCCGGTTCGAAACCGGGCAGAAACAGTGCTTACCTTTAACTTTTTCACAGTCAGGCAAACTCAAAGCTCTTGCCATGCCATGCTCCTCTAGCAGCCGTGAGTGAAATCTGACAATACGAGGCATAGCTTAGTTGCTACACCTTCAATGTCATTTCTCTTTCTTTAATGTTTGTGAGTCGACCAGGAGATTCAAAAGACCCTTGCTTGAAGATTTTAGGTGAGCTCCTTTTCTAGTCCTACACAGGCAAAGTGTCTCCTGAGCAAAGGAAGGCAACTCTGAAGGGTTTCTGTAGTGTAGTGGTTATCACGTTCGCCTTGCACGCGAAAGGTCCCCGTTTCGAAACCGGGCAGAAACACAGTGCACACACTAGTGCTTTTTGCCACAGTTGTTGATGCTTTCAGCAGTGATTTTCACCCATTGTACTTTAGCGTAGACTTTCGGTTTGCAAGGCACATGCAAAAAGCAAGAATGGGTTTCTGTAGTGTAGTGGTTATCACGTTCGCCTCACACACAAAAGGTCCCCGGTTCGAAACCGGGCAGAAACAGTGCTTACCTTTAACTTTTTCACAGTCAGGCAAACTCAAAGCTCTTGCCATGCCATGCTCCTCTAGCAGCCGTAAGTGAAATCTGACAATACGAGGCACAGCTTAGTTGCTACACCTTCAATGTCATTTCTCTTTCTTTACTGTTTGTGAGTCGACCAGGAGATTCAAAAGACCCTTGCTTGAAGATTTTAGGTGAGCTCCTTTTCTAGTCCTACACAGGAAAAGTGTCTCCTGAGCAAAGGAAGGCAACTCTGAAGGGTTTCTGTAGTGTAGTGGTTATCACGTTCGCCTTACACGCGAAAGGTCCCCGTTTCGAAACCGGGCAGAAACACAGTGCACACACTAGTGCTTTTTGCCACAGTTGTTGATGCTTTCAGCAGTGATTTTCACCCATTGTACTTTAGCGTAGACTTTCGGTTTGCAAGGCATATGTAAAAAGCAAGAATGGGTTTCTGTAGTGTAGTGGTTATCACGTTCGCCTCACACGCGAAAGGTCCCCGGTTCGAAACCGGGCAGAAACAGTGCTTACCTTTAACTTTTTCACAGTCAGGCAAACTCAAAGCTCTTGCCATGCCATGCTCCTCTAGCAGCCGTGAGTGAAATCTGACAATACGAGGCATAGCTTAGTTGCTACACCTTCAATGTCATTTCTCTTTCTTTAATGTTTGTGAGTCGACCAGGAGATTCAAAAGACCCTTGCTTGAAGATTTTAGGTGAGCTCCTTTTCTAGTCCTACACAGGCAAAGTGTCTCCTGAGCAAAGGAAGGCAACTCTGAAGGGTTTCTGTAGTGTAGTGGTTATCACGTTCGCCTTACACGCGAAAGGTCCCCGTTTCGAAACCGGGCAGAAACACAGTGCACACACTAGTGCTTTTTGCCACAGTTGTTGATGCTTTCAGCAGTGATTTTCACCCATTGTACTTTAGCGTAAACTTTCGGCTTGCAAGGCACACAAAAAAAGCAAGAATGGGTTTCTGTAGTGTAGTGGTTATCATGTTCGCCTTACACGCGAAAGGTCCTCGGTTCGAAACCGGGCAGAAACAGTGCTTACCTTTAACTTTTTCACAGTCAGGAAAACTCAAAGCTCTTGCCATGCCATGCTCCTCTAGCAGCCGTGAGAGAAATCTGACAATACGAGGCATAGCTTAGTTGCTACACCTTCAATGTCATTTCTCTTTCTTTACTGTTTGTGAGTCGACCAGGAGATTCAAAAGACCCTTGCTTGAAGATTTTAGGTGAGCTCCTTTTCTAGTCCTACACAGGCAAAGTGTCTCCTGAGCAAAGGAAGGCAACTCTGAAGGGTTTCTGTAGTGTAGTGGTTATCACGTTCGCCTTACACGCGAAAGGTCCCCGTTTCGAAACCGGGCAGAAACACAGTGCACACACTAGTGCTTTTTGCCACAGTTGTTGATGCTTTCAGCAGTGATTTTCACCCATTGTACTTTAGCGTAGACTTTCGGTTTGCAAGGCATATGCAAAAAGCAAGAATGGGTTTCTGTAGTGTAGTGGTTATCATGTTCGCCTCACACGCGAAAGGTCCCCGGTTCGAAACCGGGCAGAAACAGTGCTTACCTTTAACTTTTTCACAGTCATGCTCCTCTAGCAGCCGTAAGTGAAATCTGACAATACGAGGCATAGCTTAGTTGCTACACCTTCAATGTCATTTCTCTTTCTTTACTGTTTGTGAGTCGACCAGGAGATTCAAAAGACCCTTGCTTGAAGATTTTAGGTGAGCTCCTTTTCTAGTCCTACACAGGCAAAGTGTCTCCTGAGCAAAGGAAGGCAACTCTGAAGGGTTTCTGTAGTGTAGTGGTTATCACGTTCGCCTTACATGCGAAAGGTCCCCGTTTCGAAACCGGGCAGAAACACAGTGCACACACTAGTGCTTTTTGCCACAGTTGTTGATGCTTTCAGCAGTGATTTTCACCCATTGTACTTTAGCGTAGACTTTCGGTTTGCAAGGCACATGTAAAAAGCAAGAATGGGTTTCTGTAGTGTAGTGGTTATCACGTTCGCCTAACACGCGAAAGGTCCCCGGTTCGAAACCGGGCAGAAACAGTGCTTACCTTTAACTTTTTCACAGTCAGGCAAACTCAAAGCTCTTGCCATGCCATGCTCCTCTAGCAGCCGTGAGTGAAATCTGACAATACGAGGCATAGCTTAGTTGCTACACCTTCAATGTCATTTCTCTTTCTTTAATGTTTGTGAGTCGACCAGGAGATTCAAAAGACCCTTGCTTGAAGATTTTAGGTGAGCTCCTTTTCTAGTCCTACACAGGCAAAGTGTCTCCTGAGCAAAGGAAGGCAACTCTGAAGGGTTTCTGTAGTGTAGTGGTTATCACGTTCGCCTTACACGCGAAAGGTCCCCGTTTCGAAACCGGGCAGAAACACAGTGCACACACTAGTGCTTTTTGCCACAGTTGTTGATGCTTTCAGCAGTGATTTTCACCCATTGTACTTTAGCGTAAACTTTCGGCTTGCAAGGCACACAAAAAAAGCAAGAATGGGTTTCTGTAGTGTAGTGGTTATCATGTTCGCCTTACACGCGAAAGGTCCTCGGTTCGAAACCGGGCAGAAACAGTGCTTACCTTTAACTTTTTCACAGTCAGGAAAACTCAAAGCTCTTGCCATGCCATGCTCCTCTAGCAGCCGTGAGAGAAATCTGACAATACGAGGCATAGCTTAGTTGCTACACCTTCAATGTCATTTCTCTTTCTTTACTGTTTGTGAGTCGACCAGGAGATTCAAAAGACCCTTGCTTGAAGATTTTAGGTGAGCTCCTTTTCTAGTCCTACACAGGCAAAGTGTCTCCTGAGCAAAGGAAGGCAACTCTGAAGGGTTTCTGTAGTGTAGTGGTTATCACGTTCGCCTTACACGCGAAAGGTCCCCGTTTCGAAACCGGGCAGAAACACAGTGCACACACTAGTGCTTTTTGCCACAGTTGTTGATGCTTTCAGCAGTGATTTTCACCCATTGTACTTTAGCGTAGACTTTCGGTTTGCAAGGCATATGCAAAAAGCAAGAATGGGTTTCTGTAGTGTAGTGGTTATCATGTTCGCCTCACACGCGAAAGGTCCCCGGTTCGAAACCGGGCAGAAACAGTGCTTACCTTTAACTTTTTCACAGTCAGGCAAACTCAAAGCTCTTGCCATGCCATGCTCCTCTAGCAGCCGTGAGTGAAATCTGACAATACGAGGCATAGCTTAGTTGCTACACCTTCAATGTCATTTCTCTTTCTTTAATGTTTGTGAGTCGACCAGGAGATTCAAAAGACCCTTGCTTGAAGATTTTAGGTGAGCTCCTTTTCTAGTCCTACACAGGCAAAGTGTCTCCTGAGCAAAGGAAGGCAACTCTGAAGGGTTTCTGTAGTGTAGTGGTTATCACGTTCGCCTTACACGCGAAAGGTCCCCGTTTCGAAACCGGGCAGAAACACAGTGCACACACTAGTGCTTTTTGCCACAGTTGTTGATGCTTTCAGCAGTGATTTTCACCCATTGTACTTTAGCGTAAACTTTCGGCTTGCAAGGCACACAAAAAAAGCAAGAATGGGTTTCTGTAGTGTAGTGGTTATCATGTTCGCCTTACACGCGAAAGGTCCTCGGTTCGAAACCGGGCAGAAACAGTGCTTACCTTTAACTTTTTCACAGTCAGGAAAACTCAAAGCTCTTGCCATGCCATGCTCCTCTAGCAGCCGTGAGAGAAATCTGACAATACGAGGCATAGCTTAGTTGCTACACCTTCAATGTCATTTC
Source organism: Pelophylax lessonae (assembly GCF_965119305.1). NCBI lineage: Eukaryota > Metazoa > Chordata > Amphibia > Anura > Ranidae > Pelophylax > Pelophylax lessonae. Next base: position 292,280,334 of record NC_138771.1, on the reverse strand, counting down.
TCTTTCTTTACTGTTTGTGAGTCGACCAGGAGATTCAAAAGACCCTTGCTTGAAGATTTTAGGTGAGCTCCTTTTCTAGTCCTACACAGGCAAAGTGTCTCCTGAGCAAAGGAAGGCAACTCTGAAGGGTTTCTGTAGTGTAGTGGTTATCACGTTCGCCTTACACGCGAAAGGTCCCCGTTTCGAAACCGGGCAGAAACACAGTGCACACACTAGTGCTTTTTGCCACAGTTGTTGATGCTTTCAGCAGTGATTTTCACCCATTGTACTTTAGCGTAGACTTTCGGTTTGCAAGGCATATGCAAAAAGCAAGAATGAGTTTCTGTAGTGTAGTGGTTATCATGTTCGCCTCACACGCGAAAGGTCCCCGGTTCGAAACCGGGCAGAAACAGTGCTTACCTTTAACTTTTTCACAGTCATGCTCCTCTAGCAGCCGTAAGTGAAATCTGACAATACGAGGCATAGCTTAGTTGCTACACCTTCAATGTCATTTCTCTTTCTTTACTGTTTGTGAGTCGACCAGGAGATTCAAAAGACCCTTGCTTGAAGATTTTAGGTGAGCTCCTTTTCTAGTCCTACACAGGCAAAGTGTCTCCTGAGCAAAGGAAGGCAACTCTGAAGGGTTTCTGTAGTGTAGTGGTTATCACGTTCGCCTTACACGCGAAAGGTCCCCGTTTCGAAACCGGGCAGAAACACAGTGCACACACTAGTGCTTTTTGCCACAGTTGTTGATGCTTTCAGCAGTGATTTTCACCCATTGTACTTTAGCGCAGACTTTCGGTTTGCAAGGCACATGCAAAAAGCAAGAATGGGTTTCTGTAGTGTAGTGGTTATCACGTTCGCCTCACACACAAAAGGTCCCCGGTTCGAAACCGGGCAGAAACAGTGCTTACCTTTAACTTTTTCACAGTCAGGCAAACTCAAAGCTCTTGCCATGCCATGCTCCTCTAGCAGCCGTAAGTGAAATCTGACAATACGAGGCACAGCTTAGTTGCTACACCTTCAATGTCATTTCTCTTTCTTTACTGTTTGTGAGTCGACCAGGAGATTCAAAAGACCCTTGCTTGAAGATTTTAGGTGAGCTCCTTTTCTAGTCCTACACAGGAAAAGTGTCTCCTGAGCAAAGGAAGGCAACTCTGAAGGGTTTCTGTAGTGTAGTGGTTATCACGTTCGCCTTACACGCGAAAGGTCCCCGTTTCGAAACCGGGCAGAAACACAGTGCACACACTAGTGCTTTTTGCCACAGTTGTTGATGCTTTCAGCAGTGATTTTCACCCATTGTACTTTAGCGTAGACTTTCGGTTTGCAAGGCACATGTAAAAAGCAAGAATGGGTTTCTGTAGTGTAGTGGTTATCACGTTCGCCTAACACGCGAAAGGTCCCCGGTTCGAAACCGGGCAGAAACAGTGCTTACCTTTAACTTTTTCACAGTCAGGCAAACTCAAAGCTCTTGCCATGCCATGCTCCTCTAGCAGCCGTGAGTGAAATCTGACAATACGAGGCATAGCTTAGTTGCTACACCTTCAATGTCATTTCTCTTTCTTTAATGTTTGTGAGTCGACCAGGAGATTCAAAAGACCCTTGCTTGAAGATTTTAGGTGAGCTCCTTTTCTAGTCCTACACAGGCAAAGTGTCTCCTGAGCAAAGGAAGGCAACTCTGAAGGGTTTCTGTAGTGTAGTGGTTATCACGTTCGCCTTACACGCGAAAGGTCCCCGTTTCGAAACCGGGCAGAAACACAGTGCACACACTAGTGCTTTTTGCCACAGTTGTTGATGCTTTCAGCAGTGATTTTCACCCATTGTACTTTAGCGTAGACTTTCGGTTTGCAAGGCACATGCAAAAAGCAAGAATGGGTTTCTGTAGTGTAGTGGTTATCACGTTCGCCTCACACACAAAAGGTCCCCGGTTCGAAACCGGGCAGAAACAGTGCTTACCTTTAACTTTTTCACAGTCAGGCAAACTCAAAGCTCTTGCCATGCCATGCTCCTCTAGCAGCCGTAAGTGAAATCTGACAATACGAGGCACAGCTTAGTTGCTACACCTTCAATGTCATTTCTCTTTCTTTACTGTTTGTGAGTCGACCAGGAGATTCAAAAGACCCTTGCTTGAAGATTTTAGGTGAGCTCCTTTTCTAGTCCTACACAGGAAAAGTGTCTCCTGAGCAAAGGAAGGCAACTCTGAAGGGTTTCTGTAGTGTAGTGGTTATCACGTTCGCCTTACACGCGAAAGGTCCCCGTTTCGAAACCGGGCAGAAACACAGTGCACACACTAGTGCTTTTTGCCACAGTTGTTGATGCTTTCAGCAGTGATTTTCACCCATTGTACTTTAGCGTAGACTTTCGGTTTGCAAGGCACATGCAAAAAGCAAGAATGGGTTTCTGTAGTGTAGTGGTTATCACGTTCGCCTCACACACAAAAGGTCCCCGGTTCGAAACCGGGCAGAAACAGTGCTTACCTTTAACTTTTTCACAGTCAGGCAAACTCAAAGCTCTTGCCATGCCATGCTCCTCTAGCAGCCGTAAGTGAAATCTGACAATACGAGGCACAGCTTAGTTGCTACACCTTCAATGTCATTTCTCTTTCTTTACTGTTTGTGAGTCGACCAGGAGATTCAAAAGACCCTTGCTTGAAGATTTTAGGTGAGCTCCTTTTCTAGTCCTACACAGGAAAAGTGTCTCCTGAGCAAAGGAAGGCAACTCTGAAGGGTTTCTGTAGTGTAGTGGTTATCACGTTCGCCTTACACGCGAAAGGTCCCCGTTTCGAAACCGGGCAGAAACACAGTGCACACACTAGTGCTTTTTGCCACAGTTGTTGATGCTTTCAGCAGTGATTTTCACCCATTGTACTTTAGCGTAGACTTTCGGTTTGCAAGGCACATGTAAAAAGCAAGAATGGGTTTCTGTAGTGTAGTGGTTATCACGTTCGCCTAACACGCGAAAGGTCCCCGGTTCGAAACCGGGCAGAAACAGTGCTTACCTTTAACTTTTTCACAGTCAGGCAAACTCAAAGCTCTTGCCATGCCATGCTCCTCTAGCAGCCGTGAGTGAAATCTGACAATACGAGGCATAGCTTAGTTGCTACACCTTCAATGTCATTTCTCTTTCTTTAATGTTTGTGAGTCGACCAGGAGATTCAAAAGACCCTTGCTTGAAGATTTTAGGTGAGCTCCTTTTCTAGTCCTACACAGGAAAAGTGTCTCCTGAGCAAAGGAAGGCAACTCTGAATGGTTTCTGTAGTGTAGTGGTTATCACGTTCGCCTTACACGCGAAATGTCCCCGTTTCGAAACCGGGCAGAAACACAGTGCACACACTAGTGCTTTTTGCCACAGTTGTTGATGCTTTCAGCAGTGATTTTCACCCATTGTACTTTAGCGTAGACTTTCGGTTTGCAAGGCACATGTAAAAAGCAAGAATGGGTTTCTGTAGTGTAGTGGTTATCACGTTCGCCTAACACGCGAAAGGTCCCCGGTTCGAAACCGGGCAGAAACAGTGCTTACCTTTAACTTTTTCACAGTCAGGCAAACTCAAAGCTCTTGCCATGCCATGCTCCTCTAGCAGCCGTGAGTGAAATCTGACAATACGAGGCATAGCTTAGTTGCTACACCTTCAATGTCATTTCTCTTTCTTTACTGTTTGTGAGTCGACCAGGAGATTCAAAAGACCCTTGCTTGAAGATTTTAGGTGAGCTCCTTTTCTAGTCCTACACAGGAAAAGTGTCTACTGAGCAAAGGAAGGCAACTCTGAAGGGTTTCTGTAGTGTAGTGGTTATCACGTTCGCCTTACACGCGAAAGGTCCCCGTTTCGAAACCGGGCAGAAACACAGTGCACACACTAGTGCTTTTTGCCACAGTTGTTGATGCTTTCAGCAGTGATTTTCACCCATTGTACTTTAGCGTAGACTTTCGGTTTGCAAGGCACATGTAAAAAGCAAGAATGGTTTTCTGTAGTGTAGTGGTTATCATGTTCGCCTCACACGCGAAAGGTCCCCGGTTCGAAACCGGGCAGAAACAGTGCTTACCTTTAACTTTTTCACAGTCAGGCAAACTCAAAGCTCTTGCCATGCCATGCTCCTCTAGCAGCCGTGAGTGAAATCTGACAATACGAGGCATAGCTTAGTTGCTACACCTTCAATGTCATTTCTCTTTCTTTACTGTTTGTGAGTCGACCAGGAGATTCAAAAGACCCTTGCTTGAAGATTTTAGGTGAGCTCCTTTTCTAGTCCTACACAGGCAAAGTGTCTCCTGAGCAAAGGAAGGCAACTCTGAAGGGTTTCTGTAGTGTAGTGGTTATCACGTTCGCCTTACACGCGAAAGGTCCCCGTTTCGAAACCGGGCAGAAACACAGTGCACACACTAGTGCTTTTTGCCACAGTTGTTGATGCTTTCAGCAGTGATTTTCACCCATTGTACTTTAGCGTAGACTTTCGGTTTGCAAGGCATATGCAAAAAGCAAGAATGGGTTTCTGTAGTGTAGTGGTTATCATGTTCGCCTCACACGCGAAAGGTCCCCGGTTCGAAACCGGGCAGAAACAGTGCTTACCTTTAACTTTTTCACAGTCATGCTCCTCTAGCAGCCGTAAGTGAAATCTGACAATACGAGGCATAGCTTAGTTGCTACACCTTCAATGTCATTTCTCTTTCTTTACTGTTTGTGAGTCGACCAGGAGATTCAAAAGACCCTTGCTTGAAGATTTTAGGTGAGCTCCTTTTCTAGTCCTACACAGGAAAAGTGTCTCCTGAGCAAAGGAAGGCAACTCTGAAGGGTTTCTGTAGTGTAGTGGTTATCACGTTCGCCTTACACGCGAAAGGTCCCCGTTTCGAAACCGGGCAGAAACACAGTGCACACACTAGTGCTTTTTGCCACAGTTGTTGATGCTTTCAGCAGTGATTTTCACCCATTGTACTTTAGCGTAGACTTTCGGTTTGCAAGGCACATGTAAAAAGCAAGAATGGTTTTCTGTAGTGTAGTGGTTATCACGTTCGCCTCACACGCGAAAGGTCCCCGGTTCGAAACCGGGCAGAAACAGTGCTTACCTTTAACTTTTTCACAGTCAGGCAAACTCAAAGCTCTTGCCATGCCATGCTCCTCTAGCAGCCGTGAGTGAAATCTGACAATACGAGGCATAGCTTAGTTGCTACACCTTCAATGTCATTTCTCTTTCTTTACTGTTTGTGAGTCGACCAGGAGATTCAAAAGACCCTTGCTTGAAGATTTTAGGTGAGCTCCTTTTCTAGTCCTACACAGGCAAAGTGTCTCCTGAGCAAAGGAAGGCAACTCTGAAGGGTTTCTGTAGTGTAGTGGTTATCACGTTCGCCTTACACGCGAAAGGTCCCCGTTTCGAAACCGGGCATAAACACAGTGCACACACTAGTGCTTTTTGCCACAGTTGTTGATGCTTTCAGCAGTGATTTTCACCCATTGTACTTTAGCGTAGACTTTCGGTTTGCAAGGCATATGCAAAAAGCAAGAATGGGTTTCTGTAGTGTAGTGGTTATCATGTTCGCCTCACACGCGAAAGGTCCCCGGTTCGAAACCGGGCAGAAACAGTGCTTACCTTTAACTTTTTCACAGTCATGCTCCTCTAGCAGCCGTAAGTGAAATCTGACAATACGAGGCATAGCTTAGTTGCTACACCTTCAATGTCATTTCTCTTTCTTTACTGTTTGTGAGTCGACCAGGAGATTCAAAAGACCCTTGCTTGAAGATTTTAGGTGAGCTCCTTTTCTAGTCCTACACAGGCAAAGTGTCTCCTGAGCAAAGGAAGGCAACTCTGAAGGGTTTCTGTAGTGTAGTGGTTATCACGTTCGCCTTACACGCGAAAGGTCCCCGTTTCGAAACCGGGCAGAAACACAGTGCACACACTAGTGCTTTTTGCCACAGTTGTTGATGCTTTCAGCAGTGATTTTCACCCATTGTACTTTAGCGTAGACTTTCGGTTTGCAAGGCATATGCAAAAAGCAAGAATGGGTTTCTGTAGTGTAGTGGTTATCACGTTCGCCTAACACGCGAAAGGTCCCCGGTTCGAAACCGGGCAGAAACAGTGCTTACCTTTAACTTTTTCACAGTCAGGCAAACTCAAAGCTCTTGCCATGCCATGCTCCTCTAGCAGCCGTGAGTGAAATCTGACAATACGAGGCATAGCTTAGTTGCTACACCTTCAATGTCATTTCTCTTTCTTTACTGTTTGTGAGTCGACCAGGAGATTCAAAAGACCCTTGCTTGAAGATTTTAGGTGAGCTCCTTTTCTAGTCCTACACAGGCAAAGTGTCTCCTGAGCAAAGGAAGGCAACTCTGAAGGGTTTCTGTAGTGTAGTGGTTATCACGTTCGCCTTACACGCGAAAGGTCCCCGTTTCGAAACCGGGCAGAAACACAGTGCACACACTAGTGCTTTTTGCCACAGTTGTTGATGCTTTCAGCAGTGATTTTCACCCATTGTACTTTAGCGTAGACTTTCGGTTTGCAAGGCATATGCAAAAAGCAAGAATGGGTTTCTGTAGTGTAGTGGTTATCATGTTCGCCTCACACGCGAAAGGTCCCCGGTTCGAAACCGGGCAGAAACAGTGCTTACCTTTAACTTTTTCACAGTCATGCTCCTCTAGCAGCCGTAAGTGAAATCTGACAATACGAGGCATAGCTTAGTTGCTACACCTTCAATGTCATTTCTCTTTCTTTACTGTTTGTGAGTCGACCAGGAGATTCAAAAGACCCTTGCTTGAAGATTTTAGGTGAGCTCCTTTTCTAGTCCTACACAGGCAAAGTGTCTCCTGAGCAAAGGAAGGCAACTCTGAAGGGTTTCTGTAGTGTAGTGGTTATCACGTTCGCCTTACACGCGAAAGGTCCCCGTTTCGAAACCGGGCAGAAACACAGTGCACACACTAGTGCTTTTTGCCACAGTTGTTGATGCTTTCAGCAGTGATTTTCACCCATTGTACTTTAGCGTAGACTTTCGGTTTGCAAGGCATATACAAAAAGCAAGAATGGGTTTCTGTAGTGTAGTGGTTATCACGTTCGCCTAACACGCGAAAGGTCCCCGGTTCGAAACCGGGCAGAAACAGTGCTTACCTTTAACTTTTTCACAGTCAGGCAAACTCAAAGCTCTTGCCATGCCATGCTCCTCTAGCAGCCGTGAGTGAAATCTGACAATACGAGGCATAGCTTAGTTGCTACACCTTCAATGTCATTTCTCTTTCTTTAATGTTTGTGAGTCGACCAGGAGATTCAAAAGACCCTTGCTTGAAGATTTTAGGTGAGCTCCTTTTCTAGTCCTACACAGGCAAAGTGTCTCCTGAGCAAAGGAAGGCAACTCTGAAGGGTTTCTGTAGTGTAGTGGTTATCACGTTCGCCTTACACGCGAAAGGTCCCCGTTTCGAAACCGGGCAGAAACACAGTGCACACACTAGTGCTTTTTGCCACAGTTGTTGATGCTTTCAGCAGTGATTTTCACCCATTGTACTTTAGCGTAGACTTTCGGTTTGCAAGGCATATGCAAAAAGCAAGAATGGGTTTCTGTAGTGTAGTGGTTATCATGTTCGCCTCACACGCGAAAGGTCCCCGGTTCGAAACCGGGCAGAAACAGTGCTTACCTTTAACTTTTTCACAGTCATGCTCCTCTAGCAGCCGTAAGTGAAATCTGACAATACGAGGCATAGCTTAGTTGCTACACCTTCAATGTCATTTCTCTTTCTTTACTGTTTGTGAGTCGACCAGGAGATTCAAAAGACCCTTGCTTGAAGATTTTAGGTGAGCTCCTTTTCTAGTCCTACACAGGCAAAGTGTCTCCTGAGCAAAGGAAGGCAACTCTGAAGGGTTTCTATAGTGTAGTGGTTATCACGTTCGCCTTACACGCGAAAGGTCCCCGTTTCGAAACCGGGCAGAAACACAGTGCACACACTAGTGCTTTTTGCCACAGTTGTTGATGCTTTCAGCAGTGATTTTCACCCATTGTACTTTAGCGTAGACTTTCGGTTTGCAAGGCATATGCAAAAAGCAAGAATGGGTTTCTGTAGTGTAGTGGTTATCATGTTCGCCTCACACGCGAAAGGTCCCCGGTTCGAAACCGGGCAGAAACAGTGCTTACCTTTAACTTTTTCACAGTCAGGCAAACTCAAAGCTCTTGTCATGCCATGCTCCTCTAGCAGCCGTGAGTGAAATCTGACAATACGAGGCATAGCTTAGTTGCTACACCTTCAATGTCATTTCTCTTTCTTTACTGTTTGTGAGTCGACCAGGAGATTCAAAAGACCCTTGCTTGAAGATTTTAGGTGAGCTCCTTTTCTAGTCCTACACAGGAAAAGTGTCTCCTGAGCAAAGGAAGGCAACTCTGAAGGGTTTCTGTAGTGTAGTGGTTATCACGTTCGCCTTACACGCGAAAGGTCCCCGTTTCGAAACCGGGCAGAAACACAGTGCACACACTAGTGCTTTTTGCCACAGTTGTTGATGCTTTCAGCAGTGATTTTCACCCATTGTACTTTAGCGTAGACTTTTGGTTTGCAAGGCACATGTAAAAAGCAAGAATGGGTTTCTGTAGTGTAGTGGTTATCACGTTCGCCTCACACGCGAAAGGTCCCCGGTTCGAAACCGGGCAGAAACAGTGCTTACCTTTAACTTTTTCACAGTCATGCTCCTCTAGCAGCCGTAAGTGAAATCTGACAATACGAGGCATAGCTTAGTTGCTACACCTTCAATGTCATTTCTCTTTCTTTACTGTTTGTGAGTCGACCAGGAGATTCAAAAGACCCTTGCTTGAAGATTTTAGGTGAGCTCCTTTTCTAGTCCTACACAGGCAAAGTGTCTCCTGAGCAAAGGAAGGCAACTCTGAAGGGTTTCTGTAGTGTAGTGGTTATCACGTTCGCCTTACACGCGAAAGGTCCCCGTTTCGAAACCGGGCAGAAACACAGTGCACACACTAGTGCTTTTTGCCACAGTTGTTGATGCTTTCAGCAGTGATTTTCACCCATTGTACTTTAGCGTAGACTTTCGGTTTGCAAGGCATATGCAAAAAGCAAGAATGGGTTTCTGTAGTGTAGTGGTTATCACGTTCGCCTAACACGCGAAAGGTCCCCGGTTCGAAACCGGGCAGAAACAGTGCTTACCTTTAACTTTTTCACAGTCAGGCAAACTCAAAGCTCTTGCCATGCCATGCTCCTCTAGCAGCCGTGAGTGAAATCTGACAATACGAGGCATAGCTTAGTTGCTACACCTTCAATGTCATTTCTCTTTCTTTAATGTTTGTGAGTCGACCAGGAGATTCAAAAGACCCTTGCTTGAAGATTTTAGGTGAGCTCCTTTTCTAGTCCTACACAGGCAAAGTGTCTCCTGAGCAAAGGAAGGCAACTCTGAAGGGTTTCTGTAGTGTAGTGGTTATCACGTTCGCCTTACACGCGAAAGGTCCCCGTTTCGAAACCGGGCAGAAACACAGTGCACACACTAGTGCTTTTTGCCACAGTTGTTGATGCTTTCAGCAGTGATTTTCACCCATTGTACTTTAGCGTAGACTTTCGGTTTGCAAGGCATATGCAAAAAGCAAGAATGGGTTTCTGTAGTGTAGTGGTTATCATGTTCGCCTCACACGCGAAAGGTCCCCGGTTCGAAACCGGGCAGAAACAGTGCTTACCTTTAACTTTTTCACAGTCATGCTCCTCTAGCAGCCGTAAGTGAAATCTGACAATACGAGGCATAGCTTAGTTGCTACACCTTCAATGTCATTTCTCTTTCTTTACTGTTTGTGAGTCGACCAGGAGATTCAAAAGACCCTTGCTTGAAGATTTTAGGTGAGCTCCTTTTCTAGTCCTACACAGGCAAAGTGTCTCCTGAGCAAAGGAAGGCAACTCTGAAGGGTTTCTGTAGTGTAGTGGTTATCACGTTCGCCATACACGCGAAAGGTCCCCGTTTCGAAACCGGGCAGAAACACAGTGCACACACTAGTGCTTTTTGCCACAGTTGTTGATGCTTTCAGCAGTGATTTTCACCCATTGTACTTTAGCGTAGACTTTCGGTTTGCAAGGCACATGCAAAAAGCAAGAATGGGTTTCTGTAGTGTAGTGGTTATCACGTTCGCCTCACACACAAAAGGTCCCCGGTTCGAAACCGGGCAGAAACAGTGCTTACCTTTAACTTTTTCACAGTCAGGCAAACTCAAAGCTCTTGCCATGCCATGCTCCTCTAGCAGCCGTAAGTGAAATCTGACAATACGAGGCACAGCTTAGTTGCTACACCTTCAATGTCATTTCTCTTTCTTTACTGTTTGTGAGTCGACCAGGAGATTCAAAAGACCCTTGCTTGAAGATTTTAGGTGAGCTCCTTTTCTAGTCCTACACAGGAAAAGTGTCTCCTGAGCAAAGGAAGGCAACTCTGAAGGGTTTCTGTAGTGTAGTGGTTATCACGTTTGCCTTACACGCGAAAGGTCACCGTTTCGAAACCGGGCAGAAACACAGTGCACACACTAGTGCTTTTTGCCACAGTTGTTGATGCTTTCAGCAGTGATTTTCACCCATTGTACTTTAGCGTAGACTTTCGGTTTGCAAGGCACATGTAAAAAGCAAGAATGGGTTTCTGTAGTGTAGTGGTTATCACGTTCGCCTAACACGCGAAAGGAAACCGGGCAGAAACAGTGCTTACCTTTAACTTTTTCACAGTCAGGCAAACTCAAAGCCCTTGCCATGCCATGCTCCTCTAGCAGCCGTGAGTGAAATCTGACAATACGAGGCATAGCTTAGTTGCTACACCTTCAATGTCATTTCTCTTTCTTTAATGTTTGTGAGTCGACCAGGAGATTCAAAAGACCCTTGCTTGAAGATTTTAGGTGAGCTCCTTTTCTAGTCCTACACAGGAAAAGTGTCTCCTGAGCAAAGGAAGGCAACTCTGAAGGGTTTCTGTAGTGTAGTGGTTATCATGTTCGCCTTACACGCGAAATGTCCCCGTTTCGAAACCGGGCAGAAACACAGTGCACACACTAGTGCTTTTTGCCACAGTTGTTGATGCTTTCAGCAGTGATTTTCACCCATTGTACTTTAGCGTAGACTTTCGGTTTGCAAGGCACATGTAAAAAGCAAGAATGGTTTTCTGTAGTGTAGTGGTTATCACGTTCGCCTAACACGCGAAAGGTCCCCGGTTCGAAACCGGGCAGAAACAGTGCTTACCTTTAACTTTTTCACAGTCAGGCAAACTCAAAGCTCTTGCCATGCCATGCTCCTCTAGCAGCCGTGAGTGAAATCTGACAATATGAGGCATAGCTTAGTTGCTACACCTTCAATGTCATTTCTCTTTCTTTACTGTTTGTGAGTCGACCAGGAGATTCAAAAGACCCTTGCTTGAAGATTTTTAGGTGAGCTCCTTTTCTAGTCCTACACAGGCAAAGTGTCTCCCGAGCAAAGGAAGGCAACTCTGAAGGGTTTCTGTAGTGTAGTGGTTATCACGTTCGCCTTACACGCGAAAGGTCCCCGTTTCGAAACCGGGCAGAAACACAGTGCACACACTAGTGCTTTTTGCCACAGTTGTTGATGCTTTCAGCAGTGATTTTCACCCATTGTACTTTAGCGTAAACTTTCGGCTTGCAAGGCACACAAAAAAAGCAAGAATGGGTTTCTGTAGTGTAGTGGTTATCATGTTCGCCTTACACGCGAAAGGTCCTCGGTTCGAAACCGGGCAGAAACAGTGCTTACCTTTAACTTTTTCACAGTCAGGAAAACTCAAAGCTCTTGCCATGCCATGCTCCTCTAGCAGCCGTGAGAGAAATCTGACAATACGAGGCATAGCTTAGTTGCTACACCTTCAATGTAATTTCTCTTTCTTTACTGTTTGTGAGTCGACCAGGAGATTCAAAAGACCCTTGCTTGAAGATTTTAGGTGAGCTCCTTTTCTAGTCCTACACAGGCAAAGTGTCTCCTGAGCAAAGGAAGGCAACTCTGAAGGGTTTCTGTAGTGTAGTGGTTATCACGTTCGCCTTACACGCGAAAGGTCCCCGTTTTGAAACCGGGCAGAAACACAGTGCACACACTAGTGCTTTTTGCCACAGTTGTTGATGCTTTCAGCAGTGATTTTCACCCATTGTACTTTAGCGTAGACTTTCGGTTTGCAAGGCACATGCAAAAAGCAAGAATGGGTTTCTGTAGTGTAGTGGTTATCACGTTTGCCTCACACGCGAAAGGTCCCCGGTTCGAAACCGGGCAGAAACAGTGCTTACCTTTAACTTTTTCACAGTCAGGCAAACTCAAAGCTCTTGCCATGCCATGCTCCTCTAGCAGCCGTGAGTGAAATCTGACAATATGAGGCATAGCTTAGTTGCTACACCTTCAATGTCATTTCTCTTTCTTTACTGTTTGTGAGTCGACCAGGAGATTCAAAAGACCCTTGCTTGAAGATTTTTAGGTGAGCTCCTTTTCTAGTCCTAAACAGGCAAAGTGTCTCCCGAGCAAAGGAAGGCAACTCTGAAGGGTTTCTGTAGTGTAGTGGTTATCACGTTCGCCTTACACGCGAAAGGTCCCCGTTTCGAAACCGGGCAGAAACACAGTGCACACACTAGTGCTTTTTGCCACAGTTGTTGATGCTTTCAGCAGTGATTTTCACCCATTGTACTTTAGCGTAAACTTTCGGCTTGCAAGGCACACAACAAAAGCAAGAATGGGTTTCTATAGTGTAGTGGTTATCACATTTGCCTTACACGCGAAAGGTCCCCGGTTCGAAACTGGGCAGAAACAGTGCTTACCTTTAACTTTTTCACAGTCAGGCAAATTAAAAGCTCTTGCTATGCCATGCTCCTCTAGCAGCCGTGAGTGAAATCTGACAATACAAGGCACAGCTTAGTTGCTACACCTTCAATGTCATTTCTCTTTCTTTACTGTTTGTGAGTCGACCAGGAGATTCAAAAGACCCTTGCTTGAAGATTTTAGGTGAGCTCCTTTTCTAGTCCTACACAGGCAAAGTGTCTCCCGAGCAAAGGATGGCAACTCTGAAGGGTTTCTGTAGTGAATTGGTTATCACGTTCGCCTTACACGCGAAAGGTCCCCGTTTCGAAACCGGGCAGAAACACAGTGCACACACTAGTGCTCTTTGCCACAGTTGTTGATGCTTTCAGCAGTTATTTTCACTCATTGTACTTTAGCGTAGACTTTCGGTTTGCAAGGCACATGCAAAAAGCAAGAATGGGTTTCTGTAGTGTAGTGGTTATCACGTTCGCCTCACACGCGAAAGGTCCCCGGTTCGAAACCGGGCAGAAACAGTGCTTACCTTTAACTTTTTCACAGTCAGGCAAACTCAAAGCTCTTGCCATGCCATGCTCCTCTAGCAGCCGTGAGTGAAATCTGACAATATGAGGCATAGCTTAGTTGCTACACCTTCAATGTCATTTCTCTTTCTTTACTGTTTGTGAGTCGACCAGGAGATTCAAAAGACCCTTGCTTGAAGATTTTTAGGTGAGCTCCTTTTCTAGTCCTACACAGGCAAAGTGTCTCCCGAGCAAAGGAAGGCAACTCTGAAGGGTTTCTGTAGTGTAGTGGTTATCACGTTCGCCTTACACGCGAAAGGTCCCCGTTTCGAAACCGGGCAGAAACACAGTGCACACACTAGTGCTTTTTGCCACAGTTGTTGATGCTTTCAGCAGTGATTTTCACCCATTGTACTTTAGCGTAAACTTTCGGCTTGCAAGGCACACAAAAAAAGCAAGAATGGGTTTCTATAGTGTAGTGGTTATCACATTTGCCTTACACGCGAAAGGTCCCCGGTTCGAAACTGGGCAGAAACAGTGCTTACCTTTAACTTTTTCACAGTCAGGCAAATTAAAAGCTCTTGCTATGCCATGCTCCTCTAGCAGCCGTGAGTGAAATCTGACAATACAAGGCACAGCTTAGTTGCTACACCTTCAATGTCATTTCTCTTTCTTTACTGTTTGTGAGTCGACCAGGAGATTCAAAAGACCCTTGCTTGAAGATTTTAGGTGAGCTCCTTTTCTAGTCCTACACAGGCAAAGTGTCTCCCGAGCAAAGGATGGCAACTCTGAAGGGTTTCTGTAGTGAATTGGTTATCACGTTCGCCTTACACGCGAAAGGTCCCCGTTTCGAAACCGGGCAGAAACACAGTGCACACACTAGTGCTCTTTGCCACAGTTGTTGATGCTTTCAGCAGTTATTTTCACTCATTGTACTTTAGCGTAGACTTTCGGTTTGCAAGGCACATGCAAAAAGCAAGAATGGGTTTCTGTAGTGTAGTGGTTATCACGTTCGCCTCACACGCGAAAGGTCCCCGGTTCGAAACCGGGCAGAAACAGTGCTTACCTTTAACTTTTTCACAGTCAGGCAAACTCAAAGCTCTTGCCATGCCATGCTCCTCTAGCAGCCGTGAGTGAAATCTGACAATATGAGGCATAGCTTAGTTGCTACACCTTCAATGTCATTTCTCTTTCTTTACTGTTTGTGAGTCGACCAGGAGATTCAAAAGACCCTTGCTTGAAGATTTTTAGGTGAGCTCCTTTTCTAGTCCTACACAGGCAAAGTGTCTCCCGAGCAAAGGAAGGCAACTCTGAAGGGTTTCTGTAGTGTAGTGGTTATCACGTTCGCCTTACACGCGAAAGGTCCCCGTTTCGAAACCGGGCAGAAACACAGTGCACACACTAGTGCTTTTTGCCACAGTTGTTGATGCTTTCAGCAGTGATTTTCACCCATTGTACTTTAGCGTAAACTTTCGGCTTGCAAGGCACACAAAAAAAGCAAGAATGGGTTTCTGTAGTGTAGTGGTTATCATGTTCGCCTTACACGCGAAAGGTCCTCGGTTCGAAACCGGGCAGAAACAGTGCTTACCTTTAACTTTTTCACAGTCAGGAAAACTCAAAGCTCTTGCCATGCCATGCTCCTCTAGCAGCCGTGAGAGAAATCTGACAATACGAGGCATAGCTTAGTTGCTACACCTTCAATGTAATTTCTCTTTCTTTACTGTTTGTGAGTCGACCAGGAGATTCAAAAGACCCTTGCTTGAAGATTTTAGGTGAGCTCCTTTTCTAGTCCTACACAGGCAAAGTGTCTCCTGAGCAAAGGAAGGCAACTCTGAAGGGTTTCTGTAGTGTAGTGGTTATCACGTTCGCCTTACACGCGAAAGGTCCCCGTTTCGAAACCGGGCAGAAACACAGTGCACACACTAGTGCTTTTTGCCACAGTTGTTGATGCTTTCAGCAGTGATTTTCACCCATTGTACTTTAGCGTAGACTTTCGGTTTGCAAGGCACATGCAAAAAGCAAGAATGGGTTTCTGTAGTGTAGTGGTTATCACGTTCGCCTCACACGCGAAAGGTCCCCGGTTCGAAACCGGGCAGAAACAGTGCTTACCTTTAACTTTTTCACAGTCAGGCAAACTCAAAGCTCTTGCCATGCCATGCTCCTCTAGCAGCCGTGAGTGAAATCTGACAATATGAGGCATAGCTTAGTTGCAACACCTTCAATGTCATTTCTCTTTCTTTACTGTTTGTGAGTCGACCAGGAGATTCAAAAGACCCTTGCTTGAAGATTTTTAGGTGAGCTCCTTTTCTAGTCCTACACAGGCAAAGTGTCTCCCGAGCAAAGGATGGCAACTCTGAAGGGTTTCTGTAGTGTAGTGGTTATCATGTACGCCTTACACGCGAAAGGTCCCCGTTTCGAAACCGGGTAGAAACATAATGCACACACTAGTGCTTTTTGCCCCAGTTGTTGATGCTTTCAGCAGTGATTTTCACCCATTGTACTTTAGCGTAAACTTTCGGCTTGCAAGGCACACAAAAAAAGCAAGAATGGGTTTCTGTAGTGTAGTGGTTATCATGTTCGCCTTACACGCGAAAGGTCCTCGGTTCGAAACCGGGCAGAAACAGTGCTTACCTTTAACTTTTTCACAGTCAGGAAAACTCAAAGCTCTTGCCATGCCATGCTCCTCTAGCAGCCGTGAGAGAAATCTGACAATACGAGGCATAGCTTAGTTGCTACACCTTCAATGTAATTTCTCTTTCTTTACTGTTTGTGAGTCGACCAGGAGATTCAAAAGACCCTTGCTTGAAGATTTTAGGTGAGCTCCTTTTCTAGTCCTACACAGGCAAAGTGTCTCCTGAGCAAAGGAAGGCAACTCTGAAGGGTTTCTGTAGTGTAGTGGTTATCACGTTCGCCTTACACGCGAAAGGTCCCCGTTTCGAAACCGGGCAGAAACACAGTGCACACACTAGTGCTTTTTGCCACAGTTGTTGATGCTTTCAGCAGTGATTTTCACCCATTGTACTTTAGCGTAGACTTTCGGTTTGCAAGGCATATGCAAAAAGCAAGAATGGGTTTCTGTAGTGTAGTGGTTATCATGTTCGCCTCACACGCGAAAGGTCCCCGGTTCGAAACCGGGCAGAAACAGTGCTTACCTTTAACTTTTTCACAGTCATGCTCCTCTAGCAGCCGTAAGTGAAATCTGACAATACGAGGCATAGCTTAGTTGCTACACCTTCAATGTCATTTCTCTTTCTTTACTGTTTGTGAGTCGACCAGGAGATTCAAAAGACCCTTGCTTGAAGATTTTAGGTGAGCTCCTTTTCTAGTCCTACACAGGCAAAGTGTCTCCTGAGCAAAGGAAGGCAACTCTGAAGGGTTTCTGTAGTGTAGTGGTTATCACGTTCGCCTTACACGCGAAAGGTCCCCGTTTCGAAACCGGGCAGAAACACAGTGCACACACTAGTGCTTTTTGCCACAGTTGTTGATGCTTTCAGCAGTGATTTTCACCCATTGTACTTTAGCGTAGACTTTCGGTTTGCAAGGCATATGCAAAAAGCAAGAATGGGTTTCTGTAGTGTAGTGGTTATCATGTTCGCCTCACACGCGCAAGGTCCCCGGTTCGAAACCGGGCAGAAACAGTGCTTACCTTTAACTTTTTCACAGTCATGCTCCTCTAGCAGCCGTAAGTGAAATCTGACAATACGAGGCATAGCTTAGTTGCTACACCTTCAATGTCATTTCTCTTTCTTTACTGTTTGTGAGTCGACCAGGAGATTCAAAAGACCCTTGCTTGAAGATTTTAGGTGAGCTCCTTTTCTAGTCCTACACAGGCAAAGTGTCTCCTGAGCAAAGGAAGGCAACTCTGAAGGGTTTCTGTAGTGTAGTGGTTATCACGTTCGCCTTACACGCGAAAGGTCCCCGTTTCGAAACCGGGCAGAAACACAGTGCACACACTAGTGCTTTTTGCCACAGTTGTTGATGCTTTCAGCAGTGATTTTCACCCATTGTACTTTAGCGTAGACTTTCGGTTTGCAAGGCATATGCAAAAAGCAAGAATGGGTTTCTGTAGTGTAGTGGTTATCACGTTCGCCTAACACGCGAAAGGTCCCCGGTTTGAAACCGGGCAGAAACAGTGCTTACCTTTAACTTTTTCACAGTCAGGCAAACTCAAAGCTCTTGCCATGCCATGCTCCTCTAGCAGCCGTGAGTGAAATCTGACAATATGAGGCATAGCTTAGTTGCTACACCTTCAATGTCATTTCTCTTTCTTTAATGTTTGTGAGTCGACCAGGAGATTCAAAAGACCCTTGCTTGAAGATTTTAGGTGAGCTCCTTTTCTAGTCCTACACAGGCAAAGTGTCTCCTGAGCAAAGGAAGGCAACTCTGAAGGGTTTCTGTAGTGTAGTGGTTATCACGTTCGCCTTACACGCGAAAGGTCCCCGTTTCGAAACCGGGCAGAAACACAGTGCACACACTAGTGCTCTTTGCCACAGTTGTTGATGCTTTCAGCAGTTATTTTCACTCATTGTACTTTAGCGTAGACTTTCGGTTTGCAAGGCACATGCAAAAAGCAAGAATGGGTTTCTGTAGTGTAGTGGTTATCACGTTCGCCTTACACGCGAAAAGGTCCCCGGTTCGAAACCGGGCAGAAACAGTGCTTACCTTTAACTTTTTCACAGTCATGCTCCTCTAGCAGCCGTAAGTGAAATCTGACAATACGAGGCATAGCTTAGTTGCTACACCTTCAATGTCATTTCTCTTTCTTTACTGTTTGTGAGTCGACCAGGAGATTCAAAAGACCCTTGCTTGAAGATTTTAGGTGAGCTCCTTTTCTAGTCCTACACAGGCAAAGTGTCTCCCGAGCAAAGGATGGCAACTCTGAAGGGTTTCTGTAGTGTAGTGGTTATCACGTTCGCCTTACACGCGAAAGGTCCCCGTTTCGAAACCGGGCAGAAACACAGTGCACACACTAGTGCTCTTTGCCACAGTTGTTGATGCTTTCAGCAGTGATTTTCACCCATTGTACTTTAGCGTAAACTTTCGGCTTGCAAGGCACACAAAAAAAGCAAGAATGGGTTTCTGTAGTGTAGTGGTTATCACGTTCGCCTCACACACGAAAGGTCCCCGGTTCGAAACCGGGCAGAAACAGTGCTTACCTTTAACTTTTTCACAGTCAGGCAAACTCAAAGCTCTTGCCATGCCATGCTCCTCTAGCAGCCGTGAGTGAAATCTGACAATACGAGGCATAGCTTAGTTGCTACACCTTCAATGTCATTTCTCTTTCTTTACTGTTTGTGAGTCGACCAGGAGATTCAAAAGACCCTTGCTTGAAGATTTTTGGTGAGCTCCTTTTCTAGTCCTACACAGGCAAAGTGTCTCCCGAGCAAAGGATGGCAACTCTGAAGGGTTTCTGTAGTGTAGTGGTTATCACGTTCGCCTTACACGCGAAAGGTCCCCGTTTCGAAACTGGGCAGAAACACAGTGCACACACTAGTGCTTTTTGCCACAGTTGTTGATGCTTTCAGCAGTGATTTTCACCCATTGTATTTTAGCGTAAACTTTCGGCTTGCAAGGCACATGTAAAAAGCAAGAATGGGTTTCTGTAGTGTAGTGGTTATCACGTTCGCCTAACACGCGAAAGGTCCCCGGTTCGAAACCGGGCAGAAACAGTGCTTACCTTTAACTTTTTCACAGTCAGGCAAACTCAAAGCTCTTGCCATGCCATGCTCCTCTAGCAGCCGTGAGTGAAATCTGACAATACGAGGCATAGCTTAGTTGCTACACCTTCAATGTCATTTCTCTTTCTTTACTGTTTGTGAGTCGACCAGGAGATTCAAAAGACCCTTGCTTGAAGATTTTAGGTGAGCTCCTTTTCTAGTCCTACACAGGCAAAGTGTCTCCCGAGCAAAGGATGGCAACTCTGAAGGGTTTCTGTAGTGTAGTGGTTATCACGTTCGCCTTACACGCGAAAGGTCCCCGTTTCGAAACCGGGCAGAAACACAGTGCACACACTAGTGCTCTTTGCCACAGTTGTTGATGCTTTCAGCAGTTATTTTCACTCATTGTACTTTAGCGTAGACTTTCGGTTTGCAAGGCACATGCAAAAAGCAAGAATGGGTTTCTGTAGTGTAGTGGTTATCACGTTCGCCTTACACGCGAAAAGGTCCCCGGTTCGAAACCGGGCAGAAACAGTGCTTACCTTTAACTTTTTCACAGTCATGCTCCTCTAGCAGCCGTAAGTGAAATCTGACAATACGAGGCATAGCTTAGTTGCTACACCTTCAATGTCATTTCTCTTTCTTTACTGTTTGTGAGTCGACCAGGAGATTCAAAAGACCCTTGCTTGAAGATTTTTGGTGAGCTCCTTTTCTAGTCCTACACAGGCAAAGTGTCTCCCGAGCAAAGGATGGCAACTCTGAAGGGTTTCTGTAGTGTAGTGGTTATCACGTTCGCCTTACACGCGAAAGGTCCCCGTTTCGAAACCGGGCAGAAACACAGTGCACACACTAGTGCTCTTTGCCACAGTTGTTGATGCTTTCAGCAGTTATTTTCACTCATTGTACTTTAGCGTAGACTTTCGGTTTGCAAGGCACATGCAAAAAGCAAGAATGGGTTTCTGTAGTGTAGTGGTTATCACGTTCGCCTCACACGCGAAAAGGTCCCCGGTTTGAAACCGGGCAGAAACAGTGCTTACCTTTAACTTTTTCACAGTCAGGCAAACTCAAAGCTCTTGCCATGCCATGCTCCTCTAGCAGCCGTGAGTGAAATCTGACAATACGAGGCATAGCTTAGTTGCTACACCTTCAATGTCATTTCTCTTTCTTTACTGTTTGTGAGTCGACCAGGAGATTCAAAAGACCCTTGCTTGAAGATTTTAGGTGAGCTCCTTTTCTAGTCCTACACAGGCAAAGTGTCTCCCGAGCAAAGGATGGCAACTCTGAAGGGTTTCTGTAGTGTAGTGGTTATCACGTTCGCCTTACACGCGAAAGGTCCCCGTTTCGAAACCGGGCAGAAACACAGTGCACACACTAGTGCTCTTTGCCACAGTTGTTGATGCTTTCAGCAGTGATTTTCACCCATTGTACTTTAGCGTAAACTTTCGGCTTGCAAGGCACACAAAAAAAGCAAGAATGGGTTTCTGTAGTGTAGTGGTTATCACGTTCGCCTCACACGCGAAAGGTCCCCGGTTTGAAACCGGGCAGAAACAGTGCTTACCTTTAACTTTTTCACAGTCAGGCAAACTCAAAGCTCTTGCCATGCCATGCTCCTCTAGCAGCCGTGAGTGAAATCTGACAATACGAGGCATAGCTTAGTTGCTACACCTTCAATGTCATTTCTCTTTCTTTACTGTTTGTGAGTCGACCAGGAGATTCAAAAGACCCTTGCTTGAAGATTTTTGGTGAGCTCCTTTTCTAGTCCTACACAGGCAAAGTGTCTCCCGAGCAAAGGATGGCAACTCTGAAGGGTTTCTGTAGTGTAGTGGTTATCACGTTCGCCTTACACGCGAAAGGTCCCCGTTTCGAAACCGGGCAGAAACACAGTGCACACACTAGTGCTTTTTGCCACAGTTGTTGATGCTTTCAGCAGTGATTTTCACCCATTGTATTTTAGCGTAAACTTTCGGCTTGCAAGGCACATGTAAAAAGCAAGAATGGGTTTCTGTAGTGTAGTGGTTATCACGTTCGCCTAACACGCGAAAGGTCCCCGGTTCGAAACCGGGCAGAAACAGTGCTTACCTTTAACTTTTTCACAGTCAGGCAAACTCAAAGCTCTTGCCATGCCATGCTCCTCTAGCAGCCGTGAGTGAAATCTGACAATACGAGGCATAGCTTAGTTGCTACACCTTCAATGTCATTTCTCTTTCTTTACTGTTTGTGAGTCGACCAGGAGATTCAAAAGACCCTTGCTTGAAGATTTTAGGTGAGCTCCTTTTCTAGTCCTACACAGGCAAAGTGTCTCCCGAGCAAAGGATGGCAACTCTGAAGGGTTTCTGTAGTGTAGTGGTTATCACGTTCGCCTTACACGCGAAAGGTCCCCGTTTCGAAACCGGGCAGAAACACAGTGCACACACTAGTGCTCTTTGCCACAGTTGTTGATGCTTTCAGCAGTGATTTTCACCCATTGTACTTTAGCGTAAACTTTCGGCTTGCAAGGCACACAAAAAAAGCAAGAATGGGTTTCTGTAGTGTAGTGGTTATCACGTTCGCCTCACACACGAAAGGTCCCCGGTTCGAAACCGGGCAGAAACAGTGCTTACCTTTAACTTTTTCACAGTCATGCTCCTCTAGCAGCCGTAAGTGAAATCTGACAATACGAGGCATAGCTTAGTTGCTACACCTTCAATGTCATTTCTCTTTCTTTACTGTTTGTGAGTCGACCAGGAGATTCAAAAGACCCTTGCTTGAAGATTTTAGGTGAGCTCCTTTTCTAGTCCTACACAGGCAAAGTGTCTCCTGAGCAAAGGAAGGCAACTCTGAAGGGTTTCTGTAGTGTAGTGGTTATCACGTTCGCCTTACACGCGAAAGGTCCCCGTTTCGAAACCGGGCAGAAACACAGTGCACACACTAGTGCTCTTTGCCACAGTTGTTGATGCTTTCAGCAGTTATTTTCACTCATTGTACTTTAGCGTAGACTTTCGGTTTGCAAGGCACATGCAAAAAGCAAGAATGGGTTTCTGTAGTGTAGTGGTTATCACGTTCGCCTTACACGCGAAAAGGTCCCCGGTTCGAAACCGGGCAGAAACAGTGCTTACCTTTAACTTTTTCACAGTCATGCTCCTCTAGCAGCCGTAAGTGAAATCTGACAATACGAGGCATAGCTTAGTTGCTACACCTTCAATGTCATTTCTCTTTCTTTACTGTTTGTGAGTCGACCAGGAGATTCAAAAGACCCTTGCTTGAAGATTTTTGGTGAGCTCCTTTTCTAGTCCTACACAGGCAAAGTGTCTCCCGAGCAAAGGATGGCAACTCTGAAGGGTTTCTGTAGTGTAGTGGTTATCACGTTCGCCTTACACGCGAAAGGTCCCCGTTTCGAAACCGGGCAGAAACACAGTGCACACACTAGTGCTCTTTGCCACAGTTGTTGATGCTTTCAGCAGTTATTTTCACTCATTGTACTTTAGCGTAGACTTTCGGTTTGCAAGGCACATGCAAAAAGCAAGAATGGGTTTCTGTAGTGTAGTGGTTATCACGTTCGCCTCACACGCGAAAAGGTCCCCGGTTCGAAACCGGGCAGAAACAGTGCTTACCTTTAACTTTTTCACAGTCAGGCAAACTCAAAGCTCTTGCCATGCCATGCTCCTCTAGCAGCCGTGAGTGAAATCTGACAATACGAGGCATAGCTTAGTTGCTACACCTTCAATGTCATTTCTCTTTCTTTACTGTTTGTGAGTCGACCAGGAGATTCAAAAGACCCTTGCTTGAAGATTTTAGGTGAGCTCCTTTTCTAGTCCTACACAGGCAAAGTGTCTCCCGAGCAAAGGATGGCAACTCTGAAGGGTTTCTGTAGTGTAGTGGTTATCACGTTCGCCTTACACGCGAAAGGTCCCCGTTTCGAAACCGGGCAGAAACACAGTGCACACACTAGTGCTCTTTGCCACAGTTGTTGATGCTTTCAGCAGTGATTTTCACCCATTGTACTTTAGCGTAAACTTTCGGCTTGCAAGGCACACAAAAAAAGCAAGAATGGGTTTCTGTAGTGTAGTGGTTATCACGTTCGCCTCACACGCGAAAGGTCCCCGGTTTGAAACCGGGCAGAAACAGTGCTTACCTTTAACTTTTTCACAGTCAGGCAAACTCAAAGCTCTTGCCATGCCATGCTCCTCTAGCAGCCGTGAGTGAAATCTGACAATACGAGGCATAGCTTAGTTGCTACACCTTCAATGTCATTTCTCTTTCTTTACTGTTTGTGAGTCGACCAGGAGATTCAAAAGACCCTTGCTTGAAGATTTTTGGTGAGCTCCTTTTCTAGTCCTACACAGGCAAAGTGTCTCCCGAGCAAAGGATGGCAACTCTGAAGGGTTTCTGTAGTGTAGTGGTTATCACGTTCGCCTTACACGCGAAAGGTCCCCGTTTCGAAACCGGGCAGAAACACAGTGCACACACTAGTGCTTTTTGCCACAGTTGTTGATGCTTTCAGCAGTGATTTTCACCCATTGTATTTTAGCGTAAACACATGTAAAAAGCAAGAATGGGTTTCTGTAGTGTAGTGGTTATCACGTTCGCCTAACACGCGAAAGGTCCCCGGTTCGAAACCGGGCAGAAACAGTGCTTACCTTTAACTTTTTCACAGTCAGGCAAACTCAAAGCTCTTGCCATGCCATGCTCCTCTAGCAGCCGTGAGTGAAATCTGACAATACGAGGCATAGCTTAGTTGCTACACCTTCAATGTCATTTCTCTTTCTTTACTGTTTGTGAGTCGACCAGGAGATTCAAAAGACCCTTGCTTGAAGATTTTAGGTGAGCTCCTTTTCTAGTCCTACACAGGCAAAGTGTCTCCCGAGCAAAGGATGGCAACTCTGAAGGGTTTCTGTAGTGTAGTGGTTATCACGTTCGCCTTACACGCGAAAGGTCCCCGTTTCGAAACCGGGCAGAAACACAGTGCACACACTAGTGCTCTTTGCCACAGTTGTTGATGCTTTCAGCAGTGATTTTCACCCATTGTACTTTAGCGTAAACTTTCGGCTTGCAAGGCACACAAAAAAAGCAAGAATGGGTTTCTGTAGTGTAGTGGTTATCACGTTCGCCTCACACACGAAAGGTCCCCGGTTCGAAACCGGGCAGAAACAGTGCTTACCTTTAACTTTTTCACAGTCATGCTCCTCTAGCAGCCGTAAGTGAAATCTGACAATACGAGGCATAGCTTAGTTGCTACACCTTCAATGTCATTTCTCTTTCTTTACTGTTTGTGAGTCGACCAGGAGATTCAAAAGACCCTTGCTTGAAGATTTTAGGTGAGCTCCTTTTCTAGTCCTACACAGGCAAAGTGTCTCCTGAGCAAAGGAAGGCAACTCTGAAGGGTTTCTGTAGTGTAGTGGTTATCACGTTCGCCTTACACGCGAAAGGTCCCCGTTTCGAAACCGGGCAGAAACACAGTGCACACACTAGTGCTCTTTGCCACAGTTGTTGATGCTTTCAGCAGTTATTTTCACTCATTGTACTTTAGCGTAGACTTTCGGTTTGCAAGGCACATGCAAAAAGCAAGAATGGGTTTCTGTAGTGTAGTGGTTATCACGTTCGCCTTACACGCGAAAAGGTCCCCGGTTCGAAACCGGGCAGAAACAGTGCTTACCTTTAACTTTTTCACAGTCATGCTCCTCTAGCAGCCGTAAGTGAAATCTGACAATACGAGGCATAGCTTAGTTGCTACACCTTCAATGTCATTTCTCTTTCTTTACTGTTTGTGAGTCGACCAGGAGATTCAAAAGACCCTTGCTTGAAGATTTTTGGTGAGCTCCTTTTCTAGTCCTACACAGGCAAAGTGTCTCCCGAGCAAAGGATGGCAACTCTGAAGGGTTTCTGTAGTGTAGTGGTTATCACGTTCGCCTTACACGCGAAAGGTCCCCGTTTCGAAACCGGGCAGAAACACAGTGCACACACTAGTGCTCTTTGCCACAGTTGTTGATGCTTTCAGCAGTTATTTTCACTCATTGTACTTTAGCGTAGACTTTCGGTTTGCAAGGCACATGCAAAAAGCAAGAATGGGTTTCTGTAGTGTAGTGGTTATCACGTTCGCCTCACACGCGAAAAGGTCCCCGGTTCGAAACCGGGCAGAAACAGTGCTTACCTTTAACTTTTTCACAGTCAGGCAAACTCAAAGCTCTTGCCATGCCATGCTCCTCTAGCAGCCGTGAGTGAAATCTGACAATACGAGGCATAGCTTAGTTGCTACACCTTCAATGTCATTTCTCTTTCTTTACTGTTTGTGAGTCGACCAGGAGATTCAAAAGACCCTTGCTTGAAGATTTTAGGTGAGCTCCTTTTCTAGTCCTACACAGGCAAAGTGTCTCCCGAGCAAAGGATGGCAACTCTGAAGGGTTTCTGTAGTGTAGTGGTTATCACGTTCGCCTTACACGCGAAAGGTCCCCGTTTCGAAACCGGGCAGAAACACAGTGCACACACTAGTGCTCTTTGCCACAGTTGTTGATGCTTTCAGCAGTGATTTTCACCCATTGTACTTTAGCGTAAACTTTCGGCTTGCAAGGCACACAAAAAAAGCAAGAATGGGTTTCTGTAGTGTAGTGGTTATCACGTTCGCCTCACACGCGAAAGGTCCCCGGTTTGAAACCGGGCAGAAACAGTGCTTACCTTTAACTTTTTCACAGTCAGGCAAACTCAAAGCTCTTGCCATGCCATGCTCCTCTAGCAGCCGTGAGTGAAATCTGACAATACGAGGCATAGCTTAGTTGCTACACCTTCAATGTCATTTCTCTTTCTTTACTGTTTGTGAGTCGACCAGGAGATTCAAAAGACCCTTGCTTGAAGATTTTTGGTGAGCTCCTTTTCTAGTCCTACACAGGCAAAGTGTCTCCCGAGCAAAGGATGGCAACTCTGAAGGGTTTCTGTAGTGTAGTGGTTATCACGTTCGCCTTACACGCGAAAGGTCCCCGTTTCGAAACCGGGCAGAAACACAGTGCACACACTAGTGCTTTTTGCCACAGTTGTTGATGCTTTCAGCAGTGATTTTCACCCATTGTATTTTAGCGTAAACTTTCGGCTTGCAAGGCACATGTAAAAAGCAAGAATGGGTTTCTGTAGTGTAGTGGTTATCACGTTCGCCTAACACGCGAAAGGTCCCCGGTTCGAAACCGGGCAGAAACAGTGCTTACCTTTAACTTTTTCACAGTCAGGCAAACTCAAAGCTCTTGCCATGCCATGCTCCTCTAGCAGCCGTGAGTGAAATCTGACAATACGAGGCATAGCTTAGTTGCTACACCTTCAATGTCATTTCTCTTTCTTTACTGTTTGTGAGTCGACCAGGAGATTCAAAAGACCCTTGCTTGAAGATTTTAGGTGAGCTCCTTTTCTAGTCCTACACAGGCAAAGTGTCTCCCGAGCAAAGGATGGCAACTCTGAAGGGTTTCTGTAGTGTAGTGGTTATCACGTTCGCCTTACACGCGAAAGGTCCCCGTTTCGAAACCGGGCAGAAACACAGTGCACACACTAGTGCTCTTTGCCACAGTTGTTGATGCTTTCAGCAGTGATTTTCACCCATTGTACTTTAGCGTAAACTTTCGGCTTGCAAGGCACACAAAAAAAGCAAGAATGGGTTTCTGTAGTGTAGTGGTTATCACGTTCGCCTCACACACGAAAGGTCCCCGGTTCGAAACCGGGCAGAAACAGTGCTTACCTTTAACTTTTTCACAGTCAGGCAAACTCAAAGCTCTTGCCATGCCATGCTCCTCTAGCAGCCGTGAGTGAAATCTGACAATACGAGGCATAGCTTAGTTGCTACACCTTCAATGTCATTTCTCTTTCTTTACTGTTTGTGAGTCGACCAGGAGATTCAAAAGACCCTTGCTTGAAGATTTTTGGTGAGCTCCTTTTCTAGTCCTACACAGGCAAAGTGTCTCCCGAGCAAAGGATGGCAACTCTGAAGGGTTTCTGTAGTGTAGTGGTTATCACGTTCGCCTTACACGCGAAAGGTCCCCGTTTCGAAACCGGGCAGAAACACAGTGCACACACTAGTGCTTTTTGCCACAGTTGTTGATGCTTTCAGCAGTGATTTTCACCCATTGTATTTTAGCGTAAACTTTCGGCTTGCAAGGCACATGTAAAAAGCAAGAATGGGTTTCTGTAGTGTAGTGGTTATCACGTTCGCCTAACACGCGAAAGGTCCCCGGTTCGAAACCGGGCAGAAACAGTGCTTACCTTTAACTTTTTCACAGTCAGGCAAACTCAAAGCTCTTGCCATGACATGCTCCTCTAGCAGCCGTGAGTGAAATCTGGCAATACGAGGCATAGCTTAGTTGCTACACCTTCAATGTCATTTCTCTTTCTTTAATGTTTGTGAGTCGACCAGGAGATTCAAAAGACCCTTGCTTGAAGATTTTAGGTGAGCTCCTTTTCTAGTCCTACACAGGCAAAGTGTCTCCCGAGCAAAGGATGGCAACTCTGAAGGGTTTCTGTAGTGTAGTGGTTATCACGTTCGCCTTACACGCGAAATGTCCCCGTTTCGAAACCGGGCAGAAACACAGTGCACACACTAGTGCTTTTTGCCACAGTTGTTGATGCTTTCAGCAGTGATTTTCACCCATTGTACTTTAGCGTAATCTTTCGGCTTGCAAGGCACATGTAAAAAGCAAGAATGGGTTTCTGTAGTGTAGTGGTTATCACGTTCGCCTCACACACGAAAGGTCCCCGGTTCGAAACCGGGCAGAAACAGTGCTTACCTTTAACTTTTTCACAGTCAG
Source organism: Pelophylax lessonae (assembly GCF_965119305.1). Classification (NCBI taxonomy): domain Eukaryota; kingdom Metazoa; phylum Chordata; class Amphibia; order Anura; family Ranidae; genus Pelophylax; species Pelophylax lessonae. The sequence goes on along the minus strand of NC_138771.1, from coordinate 292,252,721 downwards.
GCAAACTCAAAGCTCTTGCCATGCCATGCTCCTCTAGCAGCCGTGAGTGAAATCTGACAATACGAGGCATAGCTTAGTTGCTACACCTTCAATGTCATTTCTCTTTCTTTACTGTTTGTGAGTCGACCAGGAGATTCAAAAGACCCTTGCTTGAAGATTTTAGGTGAGCTCCTTTTCTAGTCCTACACAGGCAAAGTGTCTCCTGAGCAAAGGAAGGCAACTCTGAAGGGTTTCTGTAGTGTAGTGGTTATCACGTTCGCCTTACACGCGAAAGGTCCCCGTTTCGAAACCGGGCAGAAACACAGTGCACACACTAGTGCTCTTTGCCACAGTTGTTGATGCTTTCAGCAGTTATTTTCACTCATTGTACTTTAGCGTAGACTTTCGGTTTGCAAGGCACATGCAAAAAGCAAGAATGGGTTTCTGTAGTGTAGTGGTTATCACGTTCGCCTTACACGCGAAAAGGTCCCCGGTTCGAAACCGGGCAGAAACAGTGCTTACCTTTAACTTTTTCACAGTCATGCTCCTCTAGCAGCCGTAAGTGAAATCTGACAATACGAGGCATAGCTTAGTTGCTACACCTTCAATGTCATTTCTCTTTCTTTACTGTTTGTGAGTCGACCAGGAGATTCAAAAGACCCTTGCTTGAAGATTTTTGGTGAGCTCCTTTTCTAGTCCTACACAGGCAAAGTGTCTCCCGAGCAAAGGATGGCAACTCTGAAGGGTTTCTGTAGTGTAGTGGTTATCACGTTCGCCTTACACGCGAAAGGTCCCCGTTTCGAAACCGGGCAGAAACACAGTGCACACACTAGTGCTCTTTGCCACAGTTGTTGATGCTTTCAGCAGTTATTTTCACTCATTGTACTTTAGCGTAGACTTTCGGTTTGCAAGGCACATGCAAAAAGCAAGAATGGGTTTCTGTAGTGTAGTGGTTATCACGTTCGCCTCACACGCGAAAAGGTCCCCGGTTCGAAACCGGGCAGAAACAGTGCTTACCTTTAACTTTTTCACAGTCAGGCAAACTCAAAGCTCTTGCCATGCCATGCTCCTCTAGCAGCCGTGAGTGAAATCTGACAATACGAGGCATAGCTTAGTTGCTACACCTTCAATGTCATTTCTCTTTCTTTACTGTTTGTGAGTCGACCAGGAGATTCAAAAGACCCTTGCTTGAAGATTTTAGGTGAGCTCCTTTTCTAGTCCTACACAGGCAAAGTGTCTCCCGAGCAAAGGATGGCAACTCTGAAGGGTTTCTGTAGTGTAGTGGTTATCACGTTCGCCTTACACGCGAAAGGTCCCCGTTTCGAAACCGGGCAGAAACACAGTGCACACACTAGTGCTCTTTGCCACAGTTGTTGATGCTTTCAGCAGTGATTTTCACCCATTGTACTTTAGCGTAAACTTTCGGCTTGCAAGGCACACAAAAAAAGCAAGAATGGGTTTCTGTAGTGTAGTGGTTATCACGTTCGCCTCACACGCGAAAGGTCCCCGGTTTGAAACCGGGCAGAAACAGTGCTTACCTTTAACTTTTTCACAGTCAGGCAAACTCAAAGCTCTTGCCATGCCATGCTCCTCTAGCAGCCGTGAGTGAAATCTGACAATACGAGGCATAGCTTAGTTGCTACACCTTCAATGTCATTTCTCTTTCTTTACTGTTTGTGAGTCGACCAGGAGATTCAAAAGACCCTTGCTTGAAGATTTTTGGTGAGCTCCTTTTCTAGTCCTACACAGGCAAAGTGTCTCCCGAGCAAAGGATGGCAACTCTGAAGGGTTTCTGTAGTGTAGTGGTTATCACGTTCGCCTTACACGCGAAAGGTCCCCGTTTCGAAACCGGGCAGAAACACAGTGCACACACTAGTGCTTTTTGCCACAGTTGTTGATGCTTTCAGCAGTGATTTTCACCCATTGTATTTTAGCGTAAACTTTCGGCTTGCAAGGCACATGTAAAAAGCAAGAATGGGTTTCTGTAGTGTAGTGGTTATCACGTTCGCCTAACACGCGAAAGGTCCCCGGTTCGAAACCGGGCAGAAACAGTGCTTACCTTTAACTTTTTCACAGTCAGGCAAACTCAAAGCTCTTGCCATGCCATGCTCCTCTAGCAGCCGTGAGTGAAATCTGACAATACGAGGCATAGCTTAGTTGCTACACCTTCAATGTCATTTCTCTTTCTTTACTGTTTGTGAGTCGACCAGGAGATTCAAAAGACCCTTGCTTGAAGATTTTAGGTGAGCTCCTTTTCTAGTCCTACACAGGCAAAGTGTCTCCCGAGCAAAGGATGGCAACTCTGAAGGGTTTCTGTAGTGTAGTGGTTATCACGTTCGCCTTACACGCGAAAGGTCCCCGTTTCGAAACCGGGCAGAAACACAGTGCACACACTAGTGCTCTTTGCCACAGTTGTTGATGCTTTCAGCAGTGATTTTCACCCATTGTACTTTAGCGTAAACTTTCGGCTTGCAAGGCACACAAAAAAAGCAAGAATGGGTTTCTGTAGTGTAGTGGTTATCACGTTCGCCTCACACACGAAAGGTCCCCGGTTCGAAACCGGGCAGAAACAGTGCTTACCTTTAACTTTTTCACAGTCAGGCAAACTCAAAGCTCTTGCCATGCCATGCTCCTCTAGCAGCCGTGAGTGAAATCTGACAATACGAGGCATAGCTTAGTTGCTACACCTTCAATGTCATTTCTCTTTCTTTACTGTTTGTGAGTCGACCAGGAGATTCAAAAGACCCTTGCTTGAAGATTTTTGGTGAGCTCCTTTTCTAGTCCTACACAGGCAAAGTGTCTCCCGAGCAAAGGATGGCAACTCTGAAGGGTTTCTGTAGTGTAGTGGTTATCACGTTCGCCTTACACGCGAAAGGTCCCCGTTTCGAAACCGGGCAGAAACACAGTGCACACACTAGTGCTTTTTGCCACAGTTGTTGATGCTTTCAGCAGTGATTTTCACCCATTGTATTTTAGCGTAAACTTTCGGCTTGCAAGGCACATGTAAAAAGCAAGAATGGGTTTCTGTAGTGTAGTGGTTATCACGTTCGCCTAACACGCGAAAGGTCCCCGGTTCGAAACCGGGCAGAAACAGTGCTTACCTTTAACTTTTTCACAGTCAGGCAAACTCAAAGCTCTTGCCATGACATGCTCCTCTAGCAGCCGTGAGTGAAATCTGGCAATACGAGGCATAGCTTAGTTGCTACACCTTCAATGTCATTTCTCTTTCTTTAATGTTTGTGAGTCGACCAGGAGATTCAAAAGACCCTTGCTTGAAGATTTTAGGTGAGCTCCTTTTCTAGTCCTACACAGGCAAAGTGTCTCCCGAGCAAAGGATGGCAACTCTGAAGGGTTTCTGTAGTGTAGTGGTTATCACGTTCGCCTTACACGCGAAATGTCCCCGTTTCGAAACCGGGCAGAAACACAGTGCACACACTAGTGCTTTTTGCCACAGTTGTTGATGCTTTCAGCAGTGATTTTCACCCATTGTACTTTAGCGTAATCTTTCGGCTTGCAAGGCACATGTAAAAAGCAAGAATGGGTTTCTGTAGTGTAGTGGTTATCACGTTCGCCTCACACACGAAAGGTCCCCGGTTCGAAACCGGGCAGAAACAGTGCTTACCTTTAACTTTTTCACAGTCAGGCAAACTCAAAGCTCTTGCCATGCCATGCTCCTCTAGCAGCCGTGAGTGAAATCTGACAATACGAGGCATAGCTTAGTTGCTACACCTTCAATGTCATTTCTCTTTCTTTACTGTTTGTGAGTCGACCAGGAGATTCAAAAGACCCTTGCTTGAAGATTTTTGGTGAGCTCCTTTTCTAGTCCTACACAGGCAAAGTGTCTCCCGAGCAAAGGATGGCAACTCTGAAGGGTTTCTGTAGTGTAGTGGTTATCACGTTCGCCTTACACGCGAAAGGTCCCCGTTTCGAAACCGGGCAGAAACACAGTGCACACACTAGTGCTTTTTGCCACAGTTGTTGATGCTTTCAGCAGTGATTTTCACCCATTGTATTTTAGCGTAAACTTTCGGCTTGCAAGGCACATGTAAAAAGCAAGAATGGGTTTCTGTAGTGTAGTGGTTATCACGTTCGCCTAACACGCGAAAGGTCCCCGGTTCGAAACCGGGCAGAAACAGTGCTTACCTTTAACTTTTTCACAGTCAGGCAAACTCAAAGCTCTTGCCATGACATGCTCCTCTAGCAGCCGTGAGTGAAATCTGGCAATACGAGGCATAGCTTAGTTGCTACACCTTCAATGTCATTTCTCTTTCTTTAATGTTTGTGAGTCGACCAGGAGATTCAAAAGACCCTTGCTTGAAGATTTTAGGTGAGCTCCTTTTCTAGTCCTACACAGGCAAAGTGTCTCCCGAGCAAAGGATGGCAACTCTGAAGGGTTTCTGTAGTGTAGTGGTTATCACGTTCGCCTTACACGCGAAATGTCCCCGTTTCGAAACCGGGCAGAAACACAGTGCACACACTAGTGCTTTTTGCCACAGTTGTTGATGCTTTCAGCAGTGATTTTCACCCATTGTACTTTAGCGTAAACTTTCGGCTTGCAAGGCACATGTAAAAAGCAAGAATGGGTTTCTGTAGTGTAGTGGTTATCACGTTCGCCTAACACGCGAAAGGTCCCCGGTTCGAAACCGGGCAGAAACAGTGCTTACCTTTAACTTTTTCACAGTCAGGCAAACTCAAAGCTCTTGCCATGCCATGCTCCTCTAGCAGCCGTGAGTGAAATCTGACAATACGAGGCATAGCTTAGTTGCTACACCTTCAATGTCATTTCTCTTTCTTTACTGTTTGTGAGTCGACCAGGAGATTCAAAAGACCCTTGCTTGAAGATTTTAGGTGAGCTCCTTTTCTAGTCCTACACAGGCAAAGTGTCTCCCGAGCAAAGGATGGCAACTCTGAAGGGTTTCTGTAGTGTAGTGGTTATCACGTTCGCATTACACGCGAAAGGTCCCCGTTTCGAAACCGGGCAGAAACACAGTGCACACACTAGTGCTCTTTGCCACAGTTGTTGATGCTTTCAGCAGTTATTTTCATTCATTGTACTTTAGCGTAGACTTTCGGTTTGCAAGGCACATGCAAAAGCAAGAATGGGTTTCTGTAGTGTAGTGGTTATCACGTTCGCCTCACACGCGAAAGGTCCCCGGTTCGAAACCGGGCAGAAACAGTGCTTACCTTTAACTTTTTCACAGTCAGGCAAACTCAAAGCTCTTGCCATGCCATGCTCCTCTAGCAGCCGTGAGTGAAATCTGACAATACGAGGCATAGCTTAGTTGCTACACCTTCAATGTCATTTCTCTTTCTTTACTGTTTGTGAGTCGACCAGGAGATTCAAAAGACCCTTGCTTGAAGATTTTAGGTGAGCTCCTTTTCTAGTCCTACACAGGCAAAGTGTCTCCCGAGCAAAGGATGGCAACTCTGAAGGGTTTCTGTAGTGTAGTGGTTATCATGTACGCCTTACACGCGAAAGGTCCCCGTTTCGAAACCGGACAGAAACATAATGCACACACGAGTGCTTTTTGCCACAGTTGTTGATGCTTTCAGCAGTGATTTTCACCCATTGTACTTTAGCGTAAACTTTCGGCTTGCAAGGCACACAAAAAAAGCAAGAATGGATTTCTGTAGTGTAGTGGTTATCACATTCGCCTATCACGCGAAAGGTCCTCGGTTCGAAACCGGGCAGAAACACTGCTTACCTTTAACTTTTTCACAGTCAGGCAAACTCAAAGCTCTTGCCATGCCATGCTCCTCTAGCAGCCGTGAGTGAAATCTGACAATACGAGGCATAGCTTAGTTGCTACACCTTCAATGTCATTTCTCTTTCTTTACTGTTTGTGAGTCGACCAGGAGATTCAAAAGACCCTTGCTTGAAGATTTTAGGTGAGCTCCTTTTCTAGTCCTACACAGGCAAAGTGTCTCCCGAGCAAAGGATGGCAACTCTGAAGGGTTTCTGTAGTGTAGTGGTTATCATGTACGCCTTACACGCGAAAGGTCCCCGTTTCGAAACCGGACAGAAACATAATGCACACACGAGTGCTTTTTGCCACAGTTGTTGATGCTTTCAGCAGTGATTTTCACCCATTGTACTTTAGCGTAAACTTTCGGCTTGCAAGGCACACAAAAAAAGCAAGAATGGATTTCTGTAGTGTAGTGGTTATCACATTCGCCTATCACGCGAAAGGTCCTCGGTTCGAAACCGGGCAGAAACACTGCTTACCTTTAACTTTTTCACAGTCAGGCAAACTCAAAGCTCTTGCCATGCCATGCTCCTCTAGCAGCCGTGAGTGAAATCTGACAATACGAGGCATAGCTTAGTTGCTACACCTTCAATGTCATTTCTCTTTCTTTACTGTTTGTGAGTCGACCAGGAGATTCAAAAGACCCTTGCTTGAAGATTTTAGGTGAGCTCCTTTTCTAGTCCTACACAGGCAAAGTGTCTCCCGAGCAAAGGATGGCAACTCTGAAGGGTTTCTGTAGTGTAGTGGTTATCACGTTCGCATTACACGCGAAAGGTCCCCGTTTCGAAACCGGGCAGAAACACAGTGCACACACTAGTGCTCTTTGCCACAGTTGTTGATGCTTTCAGCAGTTATTTTCATTCATTGTACTTTAGCGTAGACTTTCGGTTTGCAAGGCACATGCAAAAAGCAAGAATGGGTTTCTGTAGTGTAGTGGTTATCACGTTCGCCTCACACGCGAAAGGTCCCCGGTTCGAAACCGGGCAGAAACAGTGCTTACCTTTAACTTTTTCACAGTCAGGCAAACTCAAAGCTCTTGCCATGCCATGCTCCTCTAGCAGCCGTGAGTGAAATCTGACAATACGAGGCATAGCTTAGTTGCTACACCTTCAATGTCATTTCTCTTTCTTTACTGTTTGTGAGTCGACCAGGAGATTCAAAAGACCCTTGCTTGAAGATTTTAGGTGAGCTCCTTTTCTAGTCCTACACAGGCAAAGTGTCTCCCGAGCAAAGGATGGCAACTCTGAAGGGTTTCTGTAGTGTAGTGGTTATCATGTACGCCTTACACGCGAAAGGTCCCCGTTTCGAAACCGGACAGAAACATAATGCACACACGAGTGCTTTTTGCCACAGTTGTTGATGCTTTCAGCAGTGATTTTCACCCATTGTACTTTAGCGTAAACTTTCGGCTTGCAAGGCACACAAAAAAAGCAAGAATGGATTTCTGTAGTGTAGTGGTTATCACATTCGCCTATCACGCGAAAGGTCCTCGGTTCGAAACCGGGCAGAAACACTGCTTACCTTTAACTTTTTCACAGTCAGGCAAACTCAAAGCTCTTGCCATGCCATGCTCCTCTAGCAGCCGTGAGTGAAATCTGACAATACGAGGCATAGCTTAGTTGCTACACCTTCAATGTCATTTCTCTTTCTTTACTGTTTGTGAGTCGACCAGGAGATTCAAAAGACCCTTGCTTGAAGATTTTAGGTGAGCTCCTTTTCTAGTCCTAAACAGGAAAAGTGTCTCCTGAGCAAAGGAAGGCAACTCTGAAGGGTTTCTGTAGTGTAGTGGTTATCACGTTTGCCTTACACGCGAAAGGTCCCCGTTTTGAAACCGGGCAGAAACACAGTGCACACACTAGTGCTTTTTGCCACAGTTGTTGATGCTTTCAGCAGTGATTTTCACCCATTGTATTTTAGCGTAAACTTTCGGCTTGCAAGGCACATGTAAAAAGCAAGAATGGGTTTCTGTAGTGTAGTGGTTATCACGTTCGCCTAACACGCGAAAGGTCCCCGGTTCGAAACCGGGCAGAAACAGTGCTTACCTTTAACTTTTTCACAGTCAGGCAAACTCAAAGCTCTTGCCATGACATGCTCCTCTAGCAGCCGTGAGTGAAATCTGGCAATACGAGGCATAGCTTAGTTGCTACACCTTCAATGTCATTTCTCTTTCTTTAATGTTTGTGAGTCGACCAGGAGATTCAAAAGACCCTTGCTTGAAGATTTTAGGTGAGCTCCTTTTCTAGTCCTACACAGGCAAAGTGTCTCCCGAGCAAAGGATGGCAACTCTGAAGGGTTTCTGTAGTGTAGTGGTTATCACGTTCGCCTTACACGCGAAATGTCCCCGTTTCGAAACCGGGCAGAAACACAGTGCACACACTAGTGCTTTTTGCCACAGTTGTTGATGCTTTCAGCAGTGATTTTCACCCATTGTACTTTAGCGTAATCTTTCGGCTTGCAAGGCACATGTAAAAAGCAAGAATGGGTTTCTGTAGTGTAGTGGTTATCACGTTCGCCTCACACACGAAAGGTCCCCGGTTCGAAACCGGGCAGAAACAGTGCTTACCTTTAACTTTTTCACAGTCAGGCAAACTCAAAGCTCTTGCCATGCCATGCTCCTCTAGCAGCCGTGAGTGAAATCTGACAATACGAGGCATAGCTTAGTTGCTACACCTTCAATGTCATTTCTCTTTCTTTACTGTTTGTGAGTCGACCAGGAGATTCAAAAGACCCTTGCTTGAAGATTTTTGGTGAGCTCCTTTTCTAGTCCTACACAGGCAAAGTGTCTCCCGAGCAAAGGATGGCAACTCTGAAGGGTTTCTGTAGTGTAGTGGTTATCACGTTCGCCTTACACGCGAAAGGTCCCCGTTTCGAAACCGGGCAGAAACACAGTGCACACACTAGTGCTTTTTGCCACAGTTGTTGATGCTTTCAGCAGTGATTTTCACCCATTGTATTTTAGCGTAAACTTTCGGCTTGCAAGGCACATGTAAAAAGCAAGAATGGGTTTCTGTAGTGTAGTGGTTATCACGTTCGCCTAACACGCGAAAGGTCCCCGGTTCGAAACCGGGCAGAAACAGTGCTTACCTTTAACTTTTTCACAGTCAGGCAAACTCAAAGCTCTTGCCATGACATGCTCCTCTAGCAGCCGTGAGTGAAATCTGGCAATACGAGGCATAGCTTAGTTGCTACACCTTCAATGTCATTTCTCTTTCTTTAATGTTTGTGAGTCGACCAGGAGATTCAAAAGACCCTTGCTTGAAGATTTTAGGTGAGCTCCTTTTCTAGTCCTACACAGGCAAAGTGTCTCCCGAGCAAAGGATGGCAACTCTGAAGGGTTTCTGTAGTGTAGTGGTTATCACGTTCGCCTTACACGCGAAATGTCCCCGTTTCGAAACCGGGCAGAAACACAGTGCACACACTAGTGCTTTTTGCCACAGTTGTTGATGCTTTCAGCAGTGATTTTCACCCATTGTACTTTAGCGTAAACTTTCGGCTTGCAAGGCACATGTAAAAAGCAAGAATGGGTTTCTGTAGTGTAGTGGTTATCACGTTCGCCTAACACGCGAAAGGTCCCCGGTTCGAAACCGGGCAGAAACAGTGCTTACCTTTAACTTTTTCACAGTCAGGCAAACTCAAAGCTCTTGCCATGCCATGCTCCTCTAGCAGCCGTGAGTGAAATCTGACAATACGAGGCATAGCTTAGTTGCTACACCTTCAATGTCATTTCTCTTTCTTTACTGTTTGTGAGTCGACCAGGAGATTCAAAAGACCCTTGCTTGAAGATTTTAGGTGAGCTCCTTTTCTAGTCCTACACAGGCAAAGTGTCTCCCGAGCAAAGGATGGCAACTCTGAAGGGTTTCTGTAGTGTAGTGGTTATCACGTTCGCATTACACGCGAAAGGTCCCCGTTTCGAAACCGGGCAGAAACACAGTGCACACACTAGTGCTCTTTGCCACAGTTGTTGATGCTTTCAGCAGTTATTTTCATTCATTGTACTTTAGCGTAGACTTTCGGTTTGCAAGGCACATGCAAAAAGCAAGAATGGGTTTCTGTAGTGTAGTGGTTATCACGTTCGCCTCACACGCGAAAGGTCCCCGGTTCGAAACCGGGCAGAAACAGTGCTTACCTTTAACTTTTTCACAGTCAGGCAAACTCAAAGCTCTTGCCATGCCATGCTCCTCTAGCAGCCGTGAGTGAAATCTGACAATACGAGGCATAGCTTAGTTGCTACACCTTCAATGTCATTTCTCTTTCTTTACTGTTTGTGAGTCGACCAGGAGATTCAAAAGACCCTTGCTTGAAGATTTTAGGTGAGCTCCTTTTCTAGTCCTACACAGGCAAAGTGTCTCCCGAGCAAAGGATGGCAACTCTGAAGGGTTTCTGTAGTGTAGTGGTTATCATGTACGCCTTACACGCGAAAGGTCCCCGTTTCGAAACCGGACAGAAACATAATGCACACACGAGTGCTTTTTGCCACAGTTGTTGATGCTTTCAGCAGTGATTTTCACCCATTGTACTTTAGCGTAAACTTTCGGCTTGCAAGGCACACAAAAAAAGCAAGAATGGATTTCTGTAGTGTAGTGGTTATCACATTCGCCTATCACGCGAAAGGTCCTCGGTTCGAAACCGGGCAGAAACACTGCTTACCTTTAACTTTTTCACAGTCAGGCAAACTCAAAGCTCTTGCCATGCCATGCTCCTCTAGCAGCCGTGAGTGAAATCTGACAATACGAGGCATAGCTTAGTTGCTACACCTTCAATGTCATTTCTCTTTCTTTACTGTTTGTGAGTCGACCAGGAGATTCAAAAGACCCTTGCTTGAAGATTTTAGGTGAGCTCCTTTTCTAGTCCTACACAGGCAAAGTGTCTCCCGAGCAAAGGATGGCAACTCTGAAGGGTTTCTGTAGTGTAGTGGTTATCACGTTCGCATTACACGCGAAAGGTCCCCGTTTCGAAACCGGGCAGAAACACAGTGCACACACTAGTGCTCTTTGCCACAGTTGTTGATGCTTTCAGCAGTTATTTTCATTCATTGTACTTTAGCGTAGACTTTCGGTTTGCAAGGCACATGCAAAAAGCAAGAATGGGTTTCTGTAGTGTAGTGGTTATCACGTTCGCCTCACACGCGAAAGGTCCCCGGTTCGAAACCGGGCAGAAACAGTGCTTACCTTTAACTTTTTCACAGTCAGGCAAACTCAAAGCTCTTGCCATGCCATGCTCCTCTAGCAGCCGTGAGTGAAATCTGACAATACGAGGCATAGCTTAGTTGCTACACCTTCAATGTCATTTCTCTTTCTTTACTGTTTGTGAGTCGACCAGGAGATTCAAAAGACCCTTGCTTGAAGATTTTAGGTGAGCTCCTTTTCTAGTCCTACACAGGCAAAGTGTCTCCCGAGCAAAGGATGGCAACTCTGAAGGGTTTCTGTAGTGTAGTGGTTATCATGTACGCCTTACACGCGAAAGGTCCCCGTTTCGAAACCGGACAGAAACATAATGCACACACGAGTGCTTTTTGCCACAGTTGTTGATGCTTTCAGCAGTGATTTTCACCCATTGTACTTTAGCGTAAACTTTCGGCTTGCAAGGCACACAAAAAAAGCAAGAATGGATTTCTGTAGTGTAGTGGTTATCACATTCGCCTATCACGCGAAAGGTCCTCGGTTCGAAACCGGGCAGAAACACTGCTTACCTTTAACTTTTTCACAGTCAGGCAAACTCAAAGCTCTTGCCATGCCATGCTCCTCTAGCAGCCGTGAGTGAAATCTGACAATACGAGGCATAGCTTAGTTGCTACACCTTCAATGTCATTTCTCTTTCTTTACTGTTTGTGAGTCGACCAGGAGATTCAAAAGACCCTTGCTTGAAGATTTTAGGTGAGCTCCTTTTCTAGTCCTAAACAGGAAAAGTGTCTCCTGAGCAAAGGAAGGCAACTCTGAAGGGTTTCTGTAGTGTAGTGGTTATCACGTTTGCCTTACACGCGAAAGGTCCCCGTTTTGAAACCGGGCAGAAACACAGTGCACACACTAGTGCTTTTTGCCACAGTTGTTGATGCTTTCAGCAGTGATTTTCACCCATTGTATTTTAGCGTAAACTTTCGGCTTGCAAGGCACATGTAAAAAGCAAGAATGGGTTTCTGTAGTGTAGTGGTTATCACGTTCGCCTAACACGCGAAAGGTCCCCGGTTCGAAACCGGGCAGAAACAGTGCTTACCTTTAACTTTTTCACAGTCAGGCAAACTCAAAGCTCTTGCCATGACATGCTCCTCTAGCAGCCGTGAGTGAAATCTGGCAATACGAGGCATAGCTTAGTTGCTACACCTTCAATGTCATTTCTCTTTCTTTAATGTTTGTGAGTCGACCAGGAGATTCAAAAGACCCTTGCTTGAAGATTTTAGGTGAGCTCCTTTTCTAGTCCTACACAGGCAAAGTGTCTCCCGAGCAAAGGATGGCAACTCTGAAGGGTTTCTGTAGTGTAGTGGTTATCACGTTCGCCTTACACGCGAAATGTCCCCGTTTCGAAACCGGGCAGAAACACAGTGCACACACTAGTGCTTTTTGCCACAGTTGTTGATGCTTTCAGCAGTGATTTTCACCCATTGTACTTTAGCGTAATCTTTCGGCTTGCAAGGCACATGTAAAAAGCAAGAATGGGTTTCTGTAGTGTAGTGGTTATCACGTTCGCCTCACACACGAAAGGTCCCCGGTTCGAAACCGGGCAGAAACAGTGCTTACCTTTAACTTTTTCACAGTCAGGCAAACTCAAAGCTCTTGCCATGCCATGCTCCTCTAGCAGCCGTGAGTGAAATCTGACAATACGAGGCATAGCTTAGTTGCTACACCTTCAATGTCATTTCTCTTTCTTTACTGTTTGTGAGTCGACCAGGAGATTCAAAAGACCCTTGCTTGAAGATTTTTGGTGAGCTCCTTTTCTAGTCCTACACAGGCAAAGTGTCTCCCGAGCAAAGGATGGCAACTCTGAAGGGTTTCTGTAGTGTAGTGGTTATCACGTTCGCCTTACACGCGAAAGGTCCCCGTTTCGAAACCGGGCAGAAACACAGTGCACACACTAGTGCTTTTTGCCACAGTTGTTGATGCTTTCAGCAGTGATTTTCACCCATTGTATTTTAGCGTAAACTTTCGGCTTGCAAGGCACATGTAAAAAGCAAGAATGGGTTTCTGTAGTGTAGTGGTTATCACGTTCGCCTAACACGCGAAAGGTCCCCGGTTCGAAACCGGGCAGAAACAGTGCTTACCTTTAACTTTTTCACAGTCAGGCAAACTCAAAGCTCTTGCCATGACATGCTCCTCTAGCAGCCGTGAGTGAAATCTGGCAATACGAGGCATAGCTTAGTTGCTACACCTTCAATGTCATTTCTCTTTCTTTAATGTTTGTGAGTCGACCAGGAGATTCAAAAGACCCTTGCTTGAAGATTTTAGGTGAGCTCCTTTTCTAGTCCTACACAGGCAAAGTGTCTCCCGAGCAAAGGATGGCAACTCTGAAGGGTTTCTGTAGTGTAGTGGTTATCACGTTCGCCTTACACGCGAAATGTCCCCGTTTCGAAACCGGGCAGAAACACAGTGCACACACTAGTGCTTTTTGCCACAGTTGTTGATGCTTTCAGCAGTGATTTTCACCCATTGTACTTTAGCGTAAACTTTCGGCTTGCAAGGCACATGTAAAAAGCAAGAATGGGTTTCTGTAGTGTAGTGGTTATCACGTTCGCCTAACACGCGAAAGGTCCCCGGTTCGAAACCGGGCAGAAACAGTGCTTACCTTTAACTTTTTCACAGTCAGGCAAACTCAAAGCTCTTGCCATGCCATGCTCCTCTAGCAGCCGTGAGTGAAATCTGACAATACGAGGCATAGCTTAGTTGCTACACCTTCAATGTCATTTCTCTTTCTTTACTGTTTGTGAGTCGACCAGGAGATTCAAAAGACCCTTGCTTGAAGATTTTAGGTGAGCTCCTTTTCTAGTCCTACACAGGCAAAGTGTCTCCCGAGCAAAGGATGGCAACTCTGAAGGGTTTCTGTAGTGTAGTGGTTATCACGTTCGCATTACACGCGAAAGGTCCCCGTTTCGAAACCGGGCAGAAACACAGTGCACACACTAGTGCTCTTTGCCACAGTTGTTGATGCTTTCAGCAGTTATTTTCATTCATTGTACTTTAGCGTAGACTTTCGGTTTGCAAGGCACATGCAAAAAGCAAGAATGGGTTTCTGTAGTGTAGTGGTTATCACGTTCGCCTCACACGCGAAAGGTCCCCGGTTCGAAACCGGGCAGAAACAGTGCTTACCTTTAACTTTTTCACAGTCAGGCAAACTCAAAGCTCTTGCCATGCCATGCTCCTCTAGCAGCCGTGAGTGAAATCTGACAATACGAGGCATAGCTTAGTTGCTACACCTTCAATGTCATTTCTCTTTCTTTACTGTTTGTGAGTCGACCAGGAGATTCAAAAGACCCTTGCTTGAAGATTTTAGGTGAGCTCCTTTTCTAGTCCTACACAGGCAAAGTGTCTCCCGAGCAAAGGATGGCAACTCTGAAGGGTTTCTGTAGTGTAGTGGTTATCATGTACGCCTTACACGCGAAAGGTCCCCGTTTCGAAACCGGACAGAAACATAATGCACACACGAGTGCTTTTTGCCACAGTTGTTGATGCTTTCAGCAGTGATTTTCACCCATTGTACTTTAGCGTAAACTTTCGGCTTGCAAGGCACACAAAAAAAGCAAGAATGGATTTCTGTAGTGTAGTGGTTATCACATTCGCCTATCACGCGAAAGGTCCTCGGTTCGAAACCGGGCAGAAACACTGCTTACCTTTAACTTTTTCACAGTCAGGCAAACTCAAAGCTCTTGCCATGCCATGCTCCTCTAGCAGCCGTGAGTGAAATCTGACAATACGAGGCATAGCTTAGTTGCTACACCTTCAATGTCATTTCTCTTTCTTTACTGTTTGTGAGTCGACCAGGAGATTCAAAAGACCCTTGCTTGAAGATTTTAGGTGAGCTCCTTTTCTAGTCCTACACAGGCAAAGTGTCTCCCGAGCAAAGGATGGCAACTCTGAAGGGTTTCTGTAGTGTAGTGGTTATCACGTTCGCATTACACGCGAAAGGTCCCCGTTTCGAAACCGGGCAGAAACACAGTGCACACACTAGTGCTCTTTGCCACAGTTGTTGATGCTTTCAGCAGTTATTTTCATTCATTGTACTTTAGCGTAGACTTTCGGTTTGCAAGGCACATGCAAAAAGCAAGAATGGGTTTCTGTAGTGTAGTGGTTATCACGTTCGCCTCACACGCGAAAGGTCCCCGGTTCGAAACCGGGCAGAAACAGTGCTTACCTTTAACTTTTTCACAGTCAGGCAAACTCAAAGCTCTTGCCATGCCATGCTCCTCTAGCAGCCGTGAGTGAAATCTGACAATACGAGGCATAGCTTAGTTGCTACACCTTCAATGTCATTTCTCTTTCTTTACTGTTTGTGAGTCGACCAGGAGATTCAAAAGACCCTTGCTTGAAGATTTTAGGTGAGCTCCTTTTCTAGTCCTACACAGGCAAAGTGTCTCCCGAGCAAAGGATGGCAACTCTGAAGGGTTTCTGTAGTGTAGTGGTTATCATGTACGCCTTACACGCGAAAGGTCCCCGTTTCGAAACCGGACAGAAACATAATGCACACACGAGTGCTTTTTGCCACAGTTGTTGATGCTTTCAGCAGTGATTTTCACCCATTGTACTTTAGCGTAAACTTTCGGCTTGCAAGGCACACAAAAAAAGCAAGAATGGATTTCTGTAGTGTAGTGGTTATCACATTCGCCTATCACGCGAAAGGTCCTCGGTTCGAAACCGGGCAGAAACAGTGCTTACCTTTAACTTTTTCACAGTCAGGCAAACTCAAAGCTCTTGCCATGCCATGCTCCTCTAGCAGCCGTGAGTGAAATCTGACAATACGAGGCATAGCTTAGTTGCTACACCTTCAATGTCATTTCTCTTTCTTTACTGTTTGTGAGTCGACCAGGAGATTCAAAAGACCCTTGCTTGAAGATTTTAGGTGAGCTCCTTTTCTAGTCCTACACAGGCAAAGTGTCTCCCGAGCAAAGGATGGCAACTCTGAAGGGTTTCTGTAGTGTAGTGGTTATCATGTACGCCTTACACGCGAAAGGTCCCCGTTTCGAAACCGGACAGAAACATAATGCACACACGAGTGCTTTTTGCCACAGTTGTTGATGCTTTCAGCAGTGATTTTCACCCATTGTACTTTAGCGTAAACTTTCGGCTTGCAAGGCACACAAAAAAAGCAAGAATGGATTTCTGTAGTGTAGTGGTTATCACATTCGCCTATCACGCGAAAGGTCCTCGGTTCGAAACCGGGCAGAAACACTGCTTACCTTTAACTTTTTCACAGTCAGGCAAACTCAAAGCTCTTGCCATGCCATGCTCCTCTAGCAGCCGTGAGTGAAATCTGACAATACGAGGCATAGCTTAGTTGCTACACCTTCAATGTCATTTCTCTTTCTTTACTGTTTGTGAGTCGACCAGGAGATTCAAAAGACCCTTGCTTGAAGATTTTAGGTGAGCTCCTTTTCTAGTCCTAAACAGGAAAAGTGTCTCCTGAGCAAAGGAAGGCAACTCTGAAGGGTTTCTGTAGTGTAGTGGTTATCACGTTTGCCTTACACGCGAAAGGTCCCCGTTTCGAAACCGGGCAGAAACACAGTGCACACACTAGTGCTCTTTGCCACAGTTGTTGATGCTTTCAGCAGTTATTTTCATTCATTGTACTTTAGCGTAGACTTTCGGTTTGCAAGGCACATGCAAAAAGCAAGAATGGGTTTCTGTAGTGTAGTGGTTATCACGTTCGCCTCACACGCGAAAGGTCCCCGGTTCGAAACCGGGCAGAAACAGTGCTTACCTTTAACTTTTTCACAGTCAGGCAAACTCAAAGCTCTTGCCATGCCATGCTCCTCTAGCAGCCGTGAGTGAAATCTGACAATACGAGGCATAGCTTAGTTGCTACACCTTCAATGTCATTTCTCTTTCTTTACTGTTTGTGAGTCGACCAGGAGATTCAAAAGACCCTTGCTTGAAGATTTTAGGTGAGCTCCTTTTCTAGTCCTACACAGGCAAAGTGTCTCCCGAGCAAAGGATGGCAACTCTGAAGGGTTTCTGTAGTGTAGTGGTTATCATGTACGCCTTACACGCGAAAGGTCCCCGTTTCGAAACCGGACAGAAACATAATGCACACACGAGTGCTTTTTGCCACAGTTGTTGATGCTTTCAGCAGTGATTTTCACCCATTGTACTTTAGCGTAAACTTTCGGCTTGCAAGGCACACAAAAAAAGCAAGAATGGATTTCTGTAGTGTAGTGGTTATCACATTCGCCTATCACGCGAAAGGTCCTCGGTTCGAAACCGGGCAGAAACACTGCTTACCTTTAACTTTTTCACAGTCAGGCAAACTCAAAGCTCTTGCCATGCCATGCTCCTCTAGCAGCCGTGAGTGAAATCTGACAATACGAGGCATAGCTTAGTTGCTACACCTTCAATGTCATTTCTCTTTCTTTACTGTTTGTGAGTCGACCAGGAGATTCAAAAGACCCTTGCTTGAAGATTTTAGGTGAGCTCCTTTTCTAGTCCTAAACAGGAAAAGTGTCTCCTGAGCAAAGGAAGGCAACTCTGAAGGGTTTCTGTAGTGTAGTGGTTATCACGTTTGCCTTACACGCGAAAGGTCCCCGTTTTGAAACCGGGCAGAAACACAGTGCACACACTAGTGCTTTTTGCCACAGTTGTTGATGCTTTCAGCAGTGATTTTCACCCATTGTACTTTAGCGTAGACTTTCGGTTTGCAAGGCACATGTAAAAAGCAAGAATGGGTTTCTGTAGTGTAGTGGTTATCACGTTCGCCTAACATGCGAAAGGTCCCCGGTTCGAAACCGGGCAGAAACAGTGCTTACCTTTAACTTTTTCACAGTCAGGCAAACTCAAAGCTCTTGCCATGCCATGCTCCTCTAGCAGCCGTAAGTGAAATCTGACAATACGAGGCACAGCTTAGTTGCTACACCTTCAATGTCATTTCTCTTTCTTTACTGTTTGTGAGTCGACCAGGAGATTCAAAAGACCCTTGCTTGAAGATTTTAGGTGAGCTCCTTTTCTAGTCCTACACAGGCAAAGTGTCTCCCGAGCAAAGGATGGCAACTCTGAAGGGTTTCTGTAGTGTAGTGGTTATCACGTTCGCCTTACACGCGAAAGGTCCCCGTTTCGAAACCGGGCAGAAACACAGTGCACACACTAGTGCTCTTTGCCACAGTTGTTGATGCTTTCAGCAGTTATTTTCACTCAGTGTACTTTAGCGTAGACTTTCGGTTTGCAAGGCACATGCAAAAAGCAAGAATGGGTTTCTGTAGTGTAGTGGTTATCACGTTTGCCTCACACGCGAAAGGTCCCCGGTTCGAAACCGGGCAGAAACAGTGCTTACCTTTAACTTTTTCACAGTCAGGCAAACTCAAAGCTCTTGCCATGCCATGCTCCTCTAGCAGCCGTGAGTGAAATCTGACAATACGAGGCATAGCTTAGTTGCTACACCTTCAATGTCATTTCTCTTTCTTTACTGTTTGTGAGTCGACCAGGAGATTCAAAAGACCCTTGCTTGAAGATTTTAGGTGAGCTCCTTTTCTAGTCCTACACAGGCAAAGTGTCTCCCGAGCAAAGGATGGCAACTCTGAAGGGTTTCTGTAGTGTAGTGGTTATCATGTACGCCTTACACGCGAAAGGTCCCCGTTTCGAAACCGGACAGAAACATAATGCACACACGAGTGCTTTTTGCCACAGTTGTTGATGCTTTCAGCAGTGATTTTCACCCATTGTACTTTAGCGTAAACTTTCGGCTTGCAAGGCACACAAAAAAAGCAAGAATGGATTTCTGTAGTGTAGTGGTTATCACATTCGCCTATCACGCGAAAGGTCCTCGGTTCGAAACCGGGCAGAAACACTGCTTACCTTTAACTTTTTCACAGTCAGGCAAACTCAAAGCTCTTGCCATGCCATGCTCCTCTAGCAGCCGTGAGTGAAATCTGACAATACGAGGCATAGCTTAGTTGCTACACCTTCAATGTCATTTCTCTTTCTTTACTGTTTGTGAGTCGACCAGGAGATTCAAAAGACCCTTGCTTGAAGATTTTAGGTGAGCTCCTTTTCTAGTCCTACACAGGCAAAGTGTCTCCCGAGCAAAGGATGGCAACTCTGAAGGGTTTCTGTAGTGTAGTGGTTATCACGTTCGCATTACACGCGAAAGGTCCCCGTTTCGAAACCGGGCAGAAACACAGTGCACACACTAGTGCTCTTTGCCACAGTTGTTGATGCTTTCAGCAGTTATTTTCATTCATTGTACTTTAGCGTAGACTTTCGGTTTGCAAGGCACATGCAAAAAGCAAGAATGGGTTTCTGTAGTGTAGTGGTTATCACGTTCGCCTCACACGCGAAAGGTCCCCGGTTCGAAACCGGGCAGAAACAGTGCTTACCTTTAACTTTTTCACAGTCAGGCAAACTCAAAGCTCTTGCCATGCCATGCTCCTCTAGCAGCCGTGAGTGAAATCTGACAATACGAGGCATAGCTTAGTTGCTACACCTTCAATGTCATTTCTCTTTCTTTACTGTTTGTGAGTCGACCAGGAGATTCAAAAGACCCTTGCTTGAAGATTTTAGGTGAGCTCCTTTTCTAGTCCTACACAGGCAAAGTGTCTCCCGAGCAAAGGATGGCAACTCTGAAGGGTTTCTGTAGTGTAGTGGTTATAATGTACGCCTTACACGCGAAAGGTCCCCGTTTCGAAACCGGACAGAAACATAATGCACACACGAGTGCTTTTTGCCACAGTTGTTGATGCTTTCAGCAGTGATTTTCACCCATTGTACTTTAGCGTAAACTTTCGGCTTGCAAGGCACACAAAAAAAGCAAGAATGGATTTCTGTAGTGTAGTGGTTATCACATTCGCCTATCACGCGAAAGGTCCTCGGTTCGAAACCGGGCAGAAACACTGCTTACCTTTAACTTTTTCACAGTCAGGCAAACTCAAAGCTCTTGCCATGCCATGCTCCTCTAGCAGCCGTGAGTGAAATCTGACAATACGAGGCATAGCTTAGTTGCTACACCTTCAATGTCATTTCTCTTTCTTTACTGTTTGTGAGTCGACCAGGAGATTCAAAAGACCCTTGCTTGAAGATTTTAGGTGAGCTCCTTTTCTAGTCCTAAACAGGAAAAGTGTCTCCTGAGCAAAGGAAGGCAACTCTGAAGGGTTTCTGTAGTGTAGTGGTTATCACGTTTGCCTTACACGCGAAAGGTCCCCGTTTTGAAACCGGGCAGAAACACAGTGCACACACTAGTGCTTTTTGCCACAGTTGTTGATGCTTTCAGCAGTGATTTTCACCCATTGTACTTTAGCGTAGACTTTCGGTTTGCAAGGCACATGTAAAAAGCAAGAATGGGTTTCTGTAGTGTAGTGGTTATCACGTTCGCCTAACATGCGAAAGGTCCCCGGTTCGAAACCGGGCAGAAACAGTGCTTACCTTTAACTTTTTCACAGTCAGGCAAACTCAAAGCTCTTGCCATGCCATGCTCCTCTAGCAGCCGTAAGTGAAATCTGACAATACGAGGCACAGCTTAGTTGCTACACCTTCAATGTCATTTCTCTTTCTTTACTGTTTGTGAGTCGACCAGGAGATTCAAAAGACCCTTGCTTGAAGATTTTAGGTGAGCTCCTTTTCTAGTCCTACACAGGCAAAGTGTCTCCCGAGCAAAGGATGGCAACTCTGAAGGGTTTCTGTAGTGTAGTGGTTATCACGTTCGCCTTACACGCGAAAGGTCCCCGTTTCGAAACCGGGCAGAAACACAGTGCACACACTAGTGCTCTTTGCCACAGTTGTTGATGCTTTCAGCAGTTATTTTCACTCAGTGTACTTTAGCGTAGACTTTCGGTTTGCAAGGCACATGCAAAAAGCAAGAATGGGTTTCTGTAGTGTAGTGGTTATCACGTTTGCCTCACACGCGAAAGGTCCCCGGTTCGAAACCGGGCAGAAACAGTGCTTACCTTTAACTTTTTCACAGTCAGGCAAACTCAAAGCTCTTGCCATGCCATGCTCCTCTAGCAGCCGTGAGTGAAATCTGACAATACGAGGCATAGCTTAGTTGCTACACCTTCAATGTCATTTCTCTTTCTTTACTGTTTGTGAGTCGACCAGGAGATTCAAAAGACCCTTGCTTGAAGATTTTAGGTGAGCTCCTTTTCTAGTCCTACACAGGCAAAGTGTCTCCCGAGCAAAGGATGGCAACTCTGAAGGGTTTCTGTAGTGTAGTGGTTATCACGTTCGCCTTACACGCGAAAGGTCCCCGTTTCGAAACCGGGCAGAAACACAGTGCACACACTAGTGCTTTTTGCCACAGTTGTTGATGCTTTCAGCAGTGATTTTCACCCATTGTACTTTAGCGTAAACTTTCGGCTTGCAAGGCACATGTAAAAAGCAAGAATGGGTTTCTGTAGTGTAGTGGTTATCACGTTCGCCTAACACGCGAAAGGTCCCCGGTTCGAAACCGGGCAGAAACAGTGCTTACCTTTAACTTTTTCACAGTCAGGCAAACTCAAAGCTCTTGCCATGCCATGCTCCTCTAGCAGCCGTGAGTGAAATCTGACAATACGAGGCATAGCTTAGTTGCTACACCTTCAATGTCATTTCTCTTTCTTTACTGTTTGTGAGTCGACCAGGAGATTCAAAAGACCCTTGCTTGAAGATTTTAGGTGAGCTCCTTTTCTAGTCCTACACAGGAAAAGTGTCTCCTGAGCAAAGGAAGGCAACTCTGAAGGGTTTCTGTAGTGTAGTGGTTATCACGTTCGCCTTACACGCGAAAGGTCCCCTTTTCGAAACCGGGCAGAAACACAGTGCACACACTAGTGCTCTTTAACCACAGTTGTTGATGCTTTCAGCAGTTATTTTCACTCATTGTACTTTAGCGTAGACTTTCGGTTTGCAAGGCACATGCAAAAAGCAAGAATGGGTTTCTGTAGTGTAGTGGTTATCACGTTCGCCTCACACGCGAAAGGTCCCCGGTTCGAAACCGGGCAGAAACAGTGCTTACCTTTAACTTTTTCACAGTCAGGCAAACTCAAAGCTCTTGCCATGCCATGCTCCTCTAGCAGCCGTAAGTGAAATCTGACAATACGAGGCACAGCTTAGTTGCTACACCTTCAATGTCATTTCTCTTTCTTTACTGTTTGTGAGTCGACCAGGAGATTCAAAAGACCCTTGCTTGAAGATTTTAGGTGAGCTCCTTTTCTAGTCCTACACAGGCAAAGTGTCTCCCGAGCAAAGGATGGCAACTCTGAAGGGTTTCTGTAGTGTAGTGGTTATCACGTTCGCCTTACACGCGAAAGGTCCCCGTTTCGAAACCGGGCAGAAACACAGTGCACACACTAGTGCTCTTTGCCACAGTTGTTGATGCTTTCAGCAGTTATTTTCACTCAGTGTACTTTAGCGTAGACTTTCGGTTTGCAAGGCACATGCAAAAAGCAAGAATGGGTTTCTGTAGTGTAGTGGTTATCACGTTTGCCTCACACGCGAAAGGTCCCCGGTTCGAAACCGGGCAGAAACAGTGCTTACCTTTAACTTTTTCACAGTCAGGCAAACTCAAAGCTCTTGCCATGCCATGCTCCTCTAGCAGCCGTGAGTGAAATCTGACAATACGAGGCATAGCTTAGTTGCTACACCTTCAATGTCATTTCTCTTTCTTTACTGTTTGTGAGTCGACCAGGAGATTCAAAAGACCCTTGCTTGAAGATTTTAGGTGAGCTCCTTTTCTAGTCCTACACAGGCAAAGTGTCTCCCGAGCAAAGGATGGCAACTCTGAAGGGTTTCTGTAGTGTAGTGGTTATCACGTTCGCCTTACACGCGTAAGGTCCCCGTTTCGAAACCAGGCAGAAACAGAGTGCACACACTAGTGCTTTTTGCCACAGTTGTTGATGCTTTCAGCAGTGATTTTCACCCATTGTACTTTAGCGTAGACTTTCGGTTTGCAAGGCACATATAAAAAGCAAGAATGGGTTTCTGTAGTGTAGTGGTTATCACGTTCGCCTAACACGCGAAAGGTCCCCGGTTCGAAACCGGGCAGAAACAGTGCTTACCTTTAACTTTTTCACAGTCAGGCAAACTCAAAGCTCTTGTCATGCCATGCTCCTCTAGCAGCCGTGAGTGAAACCTGACAATACGAGGCACATCTTAGTTGCGACACCTTCAATGTAATTTCTCTTTCTTTACTGTTTGTGAGTCGACCAGGAGATTTAAAAGACCCTTGCTTGAAGATTTTAGGTGAGCTCCTTTTCTAGTCCTACACAGGCAAAGTGTCTCCCGAGCAAAGGATGGCAACTCTGAAGGGTTTCTGTAGTGTAGTGATTATCACGTTCGCCTTACACGCGAAAGGTCCCCGTTTCGAAACCGGGCAGAAACACAGTGCACACACTAGTGCTTTTTGCCACAGTTGTTGATGCTTTCAGCAGTTATTTTCACTCATTGTACTTTAGCTTAGACTTTCGGTTTGCAAGGCACCTGTAAAAAGCAAGAATGGGTTTCTGTAGTGTAGTGGTTATCACGTTCGCCTAACACGCGAAAGGTCCCCTGTTCGAAACCGGGCAGAAACAGTGCTTACCTTTAACTTTTTCACAGTCAGGCAAACTCAAAGCTCTTGTCATGCCATGCTCCTCTAGCAGCAGTGAGTGAAATCTGACAATACGAGGCACAGCTTAGTTGCTACACCTTCAATGTCATTTCTCTTTCTTTACTGTTTGTGAGTCGACCAGGAGATTCAAAAGACCCTTGCTTGAAGATTTTAGGTGACCTCCTTTTCTAGTCCTACACAGGCAAAGTGTCTCCCGAGCAAAGGATGGCAACTCTGAAGGGTTTCTGTAGTGTAGTGATTATCATGTTCGCCTTACACGCGTAAGGTCCCCGTTTCGAAACCAGGCAGAAACAGAGTGCACACACTAGTGCTTTTTGCCACAGTTGTTGATGCTTTCAGCAGTGATTTTCACCCATTGTACTTTAGCGTAGACTTTCGGTTTGCAAGGCACATATAAAAAGCAAGAATGGGTTTCTGTAGTGTAGTGGTTATCACGTTCGCCTAACACGCGAAAGGTCCCCGGTTCGAAACCGGGCAGAAACAGTGCTTACCTTTAACTTTTTCACAGTCAGGCAAACTCAAAGCTCTTGTCATGCCATGCTCCTCTAGCAGCCGTGAGTGAAACCTGACAATACGAGGCACATCTTAGTTGCGACACCTTCAATGTAATTTCTCTTTCTTTACTGTTTGTGAGTCGACCAGGAGATTTAAAAGACCCTTGCTTGAAGATTTTAGGTGAGCTCCTTTTCTAGTCCTACACAGGCAAAGTGTCTCCCGAGCAAAGGATGGCAACTCTGAAGGGTTTCTGTAGTGTAGTGATTATCACGTTCGCCTTACACGCGAAAGGTCCCCGTTTCGAAACCGGGCAGAAACACAGTGCACACACTAGTGCTTTTTGCCACAGTTGTTGATGCTTTCAGCAGTTATTTTCACTCATTGTACTTTAGCTTAGACTTTCGGTTTGCAAGGCACCTGTAAAAAGCAAGAATGGGTTTCTGTAGTGTAGTGGTTATCACGTTCGCCTAACACGCGAAAGGTCCCCTGTTCGAAACCGGGCAGAAACGCAGTGCACACACTAGTGCTTTTTGCCACAGTTGTTGATGCTTTCAGCAGTTATTTTCACTCATTGTACTTTAGCGTAGACTTTCGGTTTGCAAGGCACATGTAAAAAGCAAGAATGGGTTTCTGTAGTGTAGTGGTTATCACGTTCGCCTAACACGCGAAAGGTCCCCGGTTCGAAACCGGGCAGAAACAGTGCTTACCTTTAACTTTTTCACAGTCAGGCAAACTCAAAGCTCTTGCCATGCCATGCTCCTCTAGCAGCCGTGAGTGAAATCTGACAATACGAGGCATAGCTTAGTTGCTACACCTTCAATGTCATTTCTCTTTCTTTACTGTTTGTGAGTCGACCAGGAGATTCAAAAGACCCTTGCTTGAAGATTTTAGGTGAGCTCATTTTCTAGTCCTACACAGGCAAAGTGTCTCCCGAGCAAAGGATGTCAACTCTGAAGGGTTTCTGTAGTGTAGTGGTTAACATGTTCGCCTTACACGTGAAAGGTCCCCGTTTCAAAACCGGGCAGAAACATAGTGCACACACTAGTGCTTTTTGCCCCAGTTGTTGATGCTTTCGGCAGTGATTTTCACCCATTGTACTTTAGCGTAAACTTTCGGCTTGCAAGGCACACAAAAAAAGCAAGAATGGGTTTCTGTAGTGTAGTGGTTATCACATTTGCCTTACACGCGAAAGGTCCCCGGTTTGAAACCGGGCAGAAACAGTGCTTACCTTTAACTTTTTCACAGTCAGGCAAACTCAAAGCTCTTGCCATGCCATGCTCCTCTAGCAGCCGTGAGTGAAATCTGACAATACGAGGCATAGCTTAGTTGCTACACCTTCAATGTCATTTCTCTTTCTTTACTGTTTGTGAGTCGACCAGGAGATTCAAAAGACCCTTGCTTGAAGATTTTAGGGGAGCTCCTTTTCTAGTCCTACACAGGAAAAGTGTCTCCTGAGCAAAGGAAGGCAACTCTGAAGGGTTTCTGTAGTGTAGTGGTTATCACGTTCGCCTTACACGCGAAAGGTCCCCGTTTCGAAACCGGGCAGAAACACAGTGCACACACTAGTGCTTTTTGCCACAGTTGTTGATGCTTTCAGCAGTGATTTTCATCCATTGTACTTTAGCGTAAACTTTCGGCTTGCAAGGCACATGTAAAAAGCAAGAATGGGTTTCTGTAGTGTAGTGGTTATCACGTTCGCCTAACACGCGAAAGGTCCCCGGTTCGAAACCGGGCAGAAACAGTGCTTACCTTTAACTTTTTCACAGTCAGGCAAACTCAAAGCTCTTGCCATGCCATGCTCCTCTAGCAGCCGTGAGTGAAATCTGACAATACGAGGCATAGCTTAGTTGCTACACCTTCAATGTCATTTCTCTTTCTTTAATGTTTGTGAGTCGACCAGGAGATTCAAAAGACCCTTGCTTGAAGATTTTAGGTGAGCTCCTTTTCTAGTCCTACACAGGCAAAGTGTCTCCCGAGCAAAGGATGGCAACTCTGAAGGGTTTCTGTAGTGTAGTGATTATCATGTTCGCCTTACACGCGTAAGGTCCCCGTTTCGAAACCAGGCAGAAACAGAGTGCACACACTAGTGCTTTTTGCCACAGTTGTTGATGCTTTCAGCAGTGATTTTCACCCATTGTACTTTAGCGTAGACTTTCGGTTTGCAAGGCACATATAAAAAGCAAGAATGGGTTTCTGTAGTGTAGTGGTTATCACGTTCGCCTAACACGCGAAAGGTCCCCGGTTCGAAACCGGGCAGAAACAGTGCTTACCTTTAACTTTTTCACAGTCAGGCAAACTCAAAGCTCTTGTCATGCCATGCTCCTCTAGCAGCCGTGAGTGAAACCTGACAATACGAGGCACATCTTAGTTGCGACACCTTCAATGTAATTTCTCTTTCTTTACTGTTTGTGAGTCGACCAGGAGATTTAAAAGACCCTTGCTTGAAGATTTTAGGTGAGCTCCTTTTCTAGTCCTACACAGGCAAAGTGTCTCCCGAGCAAAGGATGGCAACTCTGAAGGGTTTCTGTAGTGTAGTGATTATCACGTTCGCCTTACACGCGAAAGGTCCCCGTTTCGAAACCGGGCAGAAACACAGTGCACACACTAGTGCTTTTTGCCACAGTTGTTGATGCTTTCAGCAGTTATTTTCACTCATTGTACTTTAGCTTAGACTTTCGGTTTGCAAGGCACCTGTAAAAAGCAAGAATGGGTTTCTGTAGTGTAGTGGTTATCACGTTCGCCTAACACGCGAAAGGTCCCCTGTTCGAAACCGGGCAGAAACAGTGCTTACCTTTAACTTTTTCACAGTCAGGCAAACTCAAAGCTCTTGTCATGCCATGCTCCTCTAGCAGCAGTGAGTGAAATCTGACAATACGAGGCATAGCTTAGTTGCTACACCTTCAATGTCATTTCTCTTTCTTTACTGTTTGTGAGTCGACCAGGAGATTCAAAAGACCCTTGCTTGAAGATTTTAGGTGAGCTCCTTTTCTAGTCCTACACAGGAAAAGTGTCTCCTGAGCAAAGGAAGGCAACTCTGAAGGGTTTCTGTAGTGTAGTGGTTATCACGTTCGCCTTACACGCGAAAGGTCCCCGTTTCGAAACCGGGCAGAAACACAGTGCACACACTAGTGCTTTTTGCCACAGTTGTTGATGCTTTCAGCAGTGATTTTCACCCATTGTACTTTAGCGTAGACTTTCGGTTTGCAAGGCACATGTAAAAAGCAAGAATGGGTTTCTGTAGTGTAGTGGTTATCACGTTCGCCTAACACGCGAAAGGTCCCCGGTTCAAAACCGGGCAGAAACAGTGCTTACCTTTAACTTTTTCACAGTCAGGCAAACTCAAAGCTCTTGCCATGCCATGCTCCTCTAGCAGCCGTGAGTGAAATCTGACAATACGAGGCATAGCTTAGTTGCTACACCTTCAATGTCATTTCTCTTTCTTTACTGTTTGTGAGTCGACCAGGAGATTCAAAAGACCCTTGCTTGAAGATTTTAGGTGAGCTCATTTTCTAGTCCTACACAGGCAAAGTGTCTCCCGAGCAAAGGATGTCAACTCTGAAGGGTTTCTGTAGTGTAGTGGTTAACATGTTCGCCTTACACGTGAAAGGTCCCCGTTTCAAAACCGGGCAGAAACATAGTGCACACACTAGTGCTTTTTGCCCCAGTTGTTGATGCTTTCGGCAGTGATTTTCACCCATTGTACTTTAGCGTAAACTTTCGGCTTGCAAGGCACACAAAAAAAGCAAGAATGGGTTTCTGTAGTGTAGTGGTTATCACATTTGCCTTACACGCGAAAGGTCCCCGGTTTGAAACCGGGCAGAAACAGTGCTTACCTTTAACTTTTTCACAGTCAGGCAAACTCAAAGCTCTTGCCATGCCATGCTCCTCTAGCAGCCGTGAGTGAAATCTGACAATACGAGGCATAGCTTAGTTGCTACACCTTCAATGTCATTTCTCTTTCTTTACTGTTTGTGAGTCGACCAGGAGATTCAAAAGACCCTTGCTTGAAGATTTTAGGGGAGCTCCTTTTCTAGTCCTACACAGGAAAAGTGTCTCCTGAGCAAAGGAAGGCAACTCTGAAGGGTTTCTGTAGTGTAGTGGTTATCACGTTCGCCTTACACGCGAAAGGTCCCCGTTTCGAAACCGGGCAGAAACACAGTGCACACACTAGTGCTTTTTGCCACAGTTGTTGATGCTTTCAGCAGTGATTTTCACCCATTGTACTTTAGCGTAAACTTTCGGCTTGCAAGGCACATGTAAAAAGCAAGAATGGGTTTCTGTAGTGTAGTGGTTATCACGTTCGCCTAACACGCGAAAGGTCCCCGGTTCGAAACCGGGCAGAAACAGTGCTTACCTTTAACTTTTTCACAGTCAGGCAAACTCAAAGCTCTTGCCATGCCATGCTCCTCTAGCAGCCGTGAGTGAAATCTGACAATACGAGGCATAGCTTAGTTGCTACACCTTCAATGTCATTTCTCTTTCTTTAATGTTTGTGAGTCGACCAGGAGATTCAAAAGACCCTTGCTTGAAGATTTTAGGTGAGCTCCTTTTCTAGTCCTACACAGGCAAAGTGTCTCCCGAGCAAAGGATGGCAACTCTGAAGGGTTTCTGTAGTGTAGTGATTATCATGTTCGCCTTACACGCGTAAGGTCCCCGTTTCGAAACCAGGCAGAAACAGAGTGCACACACTAGTGCTTTTTGCCACAGTTGTTGATGCTTTCAGCAGTGATTTTCACCCATTGTACTTTAGCGTAGACTTTCGGTTTGCAAGGCACATATAAAAAGCAAGAATGGGTTTCTGTAGTGTAGTGGTTATCACGTTCGCCTAACACGCGAAAGGTCCCCGGTTCGAAACCGGGCAGAAACAGTGCTTACCTTTAACTTTTTCACAGTCAGGCAAACTCAAAGCTCTTGTCATGCCATGCTCCTCTAGCAGCCGTGAGTGAAACCTGACAATACGAGGCACATCTTAGTTGCGACACCTTCAATGTAATTTCTCTTTCTTTACTGTTTGTGAGTCGACCAGGAGATTTAAAAGACCCTTGCTTGAAGATTTTAGGTGAGCTCCTTTTCTAGTCCTACACAGGCAAAGTGTCTCCCGAGCAAAGGATGGCAACTCTGAAGGGTTTCTGTAGTGTAGTGATTATCACGTTCGCCTTACACGCGAAAGGTCCCCGTTTCGAAACCGGGCAGAAACACAGTGCACACACTAGTGCTTTTTGCCACAGTTGTTGATGCTTTCAGCAGTTATTTTCACTCATTGTACTTTAGCTTAGACTTTCGGTTTGCAAGGCACCTGTAAAAAGCAAGAATGGGTTTCTGTAGTGTAGTGGTTATCACGTTCGCCTAACACGCGAAAGGTCCCCTGTTCGAAACCGGGTAGAAACAGTGCTTACCTTTAACTTTTTCACAGTCAGGCAAACTCAAAGCTCTTGTCATGCCATGCTCCTCTAGCAGCAGTGAGTGAAATCTGACAATACGAGGCACAGCTTAGTTGCTACACCTTCAATGTCATTTCTCTTTCTTTACTGTTTGTGAGTCGACCAGGAGATTCAAAAGACCCTTGCTTGAAGATTTTAGGTGACCTCCTTTTCTAGTCCTACACAGGCAAAGTGTCTCCCGAGCAAAGGATGGCAACTCTGAAGGGTTTCTGTAGTGTAGTGGTTATCACGTTCGCCTTACACGCGAAAGGTCCCCGTTTCAAAACCGGGCAGAAACACAGTGCACACACTAGTGCTTTTTGCCACAGTTGTTGATGCTTTCAGCAGTTATTTTCACTCGTTGTACTTTAGCGTAGACTTTCGGTTTGCAAGGCACCTGTAAACGTTCGCCTTACACGCGAAAGGTCCCCGTTTCGAAACCGGGCAGAAACGCAGTGCACACACTAGTGCTTTTTGCCACAGTTGTTGATGCTTTCAGCAGTGAGTTTCACCCATTGTACTTTAGTGTAGACTAGAAGGGTTTCTGTAGTGTAGTGGTTATCATGTTCGCCTTACACGCGAAAGGTCCCCGTTTCAAAACCGGGCAGAAACACAGTGCACACACTAGTGCTTTTTGCCACAGTTGTTGATGCTTTCAGCAGTTATTTTCACTCATTGTACTTTAGCGTAGACTTTCGGTTTGCAAGGCACATGTAAAAAGCAAGAATGGGTTTCTGTAGTGTAGTGGTTATCACGTTCGCCTAACACGCGAAAGGTCCCCGTTTCGAAACCGGGCAGAAACGCAGTGCACACACTAGTGCTTTTTGCCACAGTTGTTGATGCTTTCAGCAGTTATTTTCACTCATTGTACTTTAGCGTAGACTTTCGGTTTGCAAGGCACATGTAAAAAGCAAGAATGGGTTTCTGTAGTGTAGTGGTTATCACGTTCGCCTAACACGCGAAAGGTCCCCGTTTCGAAACCGGGCAGAAACGAAGTGCACACACTAGTGCTTTTTGCCACAGTTGTTGATGCTTTCAGCAGTGAGTTTCACCCATTGTACTTTAGTGTAGACTAGAAGGGTTTCTGTAGTGTAGTGGTTATCATGTTCGCCTTACACACGTAAGGTCCCCGTTTCGAAACCAGGCAGAAACAGAGTGCACACACTAGTGCTTTTTGCCACAGTTGTTGATGCTTTCAGCAGTGATTTTCACCCATTGTACTTTAGCGTAGACTTTCGGTTTGCAAGGCACATGTAAAAAGCAAGAATGGGTTTCTGTAGTGTAGTGGTTATCACGTTCGCCTAACACGCGAAAGGTCCCCGGTTCGAAACCGGGCAGAAACAGTGCTTACCTTTAACTTTTTCACAGTCAGGCAAACTCAAAGCTCTTGTCATGCCATGCTCCTCTAGCAGCCGTGAGTGAAATCTGACAATACGAGGCACAGCTTAGTTGCTACACCTTCAATGTCATTTCTCTTTCTTTACTGTTTGTGAGTCGACCAGGAGATTCAAAAGACCCTTGCTTGAAGATTTTAGGTGACCTCCTTTTCTAGTCCTACACAGGCAAAGTGTCTCCCGAGCAAAGGATGGCAACCCGAGCAAAGGATGGCAACTCTGAAGGGTTTCTGTAGTGTAGTGGTTATCACGTTCGCCTTACACGCGAAAGGTCCCCGTTTCGAAACCGGGCAGAAACACAGTGCACACACTAGTGCTTTTTGCCACAGTTGTTGATGCTTTCAGCAGTTATTTTCACTCGTTGTACTTTAGCGTAGACTTTCGGTTTGCAAGGCACCTGTAAACGTTCGCCTTACACGCGAAAGGTCCCCGTTTCGAAACCGGGCAGAAACGCAGTGCACACACTAGTGCTTTTTGCCACAGTTGTTGATGCTTTCAGCAGTGAGTTTCACCCATTGTACTTTAGTGTAGACTAGAAGGGTTTCTGTAGTGTAGTGGTTATCATGTTCGCCTTACACGCGAAAGGTCCCCGTTTCAAAACCGGGCAGAAACACAGTGCACACACTAGTGCTTTTTGCCACAGTTGTTGATGCTTTCAGCAGTTATTTTCACTCATTGTACTTTAGCGTAGACTTTCGGTTTGCAAGGCACATGTAAAAAGCAAGAATGGGTTTCTGTAGTGTAGTGGTTATCACGTTCGCCTAACACGCGAAAGGTCCCCGTTTCGAAACCGGGCAGAAACGCAGTGCACACACTAGTGCTTTTTGCCACAGTTGTTGATGCTTTCAGCAGTTATTTTCACTCATTGTACTTTAGCGTAGACTTTCGGTTTGCAAGGCACATGTAAAAAGCAAGAATGGGTTTCTGTAGTGTAGTGGTTATCACGTTCGCCTAACACGCGAAAGGTCCCCGTTTCGAAACCGGGCAGAAACGAAGTGCACACACTAGTGCTTTTTGCCACAGTTGTTGATGCTTTCAGCAGTGAGTTTCACCCATTGTACTTTAGTGTAGACTAGAAGGGTTTCTGTAGTGTAGTGGTTATCATGTTCGCCTTACACGCGTAAGGTCCCCGTTTCGAAACCAGGCAGAAACAGAGTGCACACACTAGTGCTTTTTGCCACAGTTGTTGATGCTTTCAGCAGTGATTTTCACCCATTGTACTTTAGCGTAGACTTTCGGTTTGCAAGGCACATGTAAAAAGCAAGAATGGGTTTCTGTAGTGTAGTGGTTATCACGTTCGCCTAACACGCGAAAGGTCCCCGGTTCGAAACCGGGCAGAAACAGTGCTTACCTTTAACTTTTTCACAGTCAGGCAAACTCAAAGCTCTTGTCATGCCATGCTCCTCTAGCAGCCGTGAGTGAAATCTGACAATACGAGGCACAGCTTAGTTGCTACACCTTCAATGTCATTTCTCTTTCTTTACTGTTTGTGAGTCGACCAGGAGATTCAAAAGACCCTTGCTTGAAGATTTTAGGTGACCTCCTTTTCTAGTCCTACACAGGCAAAGTGTCTCCCGAGCAAAGGATGGCAACCCGAGCAAAGGATGGCAACTCTGAAGGGTTTCTGTAGTGTAGTGGTTATCACGTTCGCCTTACACGCGAAAGGTCCCCGTTTCGAAACCGGGCAGAAACACAGTGCACACACTAGTGCTTTTTGCCACAGTTGTTGATGCTTTCAGCAGTTATTTTCACTCGTTGTACTTTAGCGTAGACTTTCGGTTTGCAAGGCACCTGTAAACGTTCGCCTTACACGCGAAAGGTCCCCGTTTCGAAACCGGGCAGAAACGCAGTGCACACACTAGTGCTTTTTGCCACAGTTGTTGATGCTTTCAGCAGTGAGTTTCACCCATTGTACTTTAGTGTAGACTAGAAGGGTTTCTGTAGTGTAGTGGTTATCATGTTCGCCTTACACGCGAAAGGTCCCCGTTTCAAAACCGGGCAGAAACACAGTGCACACACTAGTGCTTTTTGCCACAGTTGTTGATGCTTTCAGCAGTTATTTTCACTCATTGTACTTTAGCGTAGACTTTCGGTTTGCAAGGCACATGTAAAAAGCAAGAATGGGTTTCTGTAGTGTAGTGGTTATCACGTTCGCCTAACACGCGAAAGGTCCCCGTTTCGAAACCGGGCAGAAACGCAGTGCACACACTAGTGCTTTTTGCCACAGTTGTTGATGCTTTCAGCAGTTATTTTCACTCATTGTACTTTAGCGTAGACTTTCGGTTTGCAAGGCACATGTAAAAAGCAAGAATGGGTTTCTGTAGTGTAGTGGTTATCACGTTCGCCTAACACGCGAAAGGTCCCCGTTTCGAAACCGGGCAGAAACGAAGTGCACACACTAGTGCTTTTTGCCACAGTTGTTGATGCTTTCAGCAGTGAGTTTCACCCATTGTACTTTAGTGTAGACTAGAAGGGTTTCTGTAGTGTAGTGGTTATCATGTTCACCTTACACGCGTAAGGTCCCCGTTTCGAAACCAGGCAGAAACAGAGTGCACACACTAGTGCTTTTTGCCACAGTTGTTGATGCTTTCAGCAGTGATTTTCACCCATTGTACTTTAGCGTAGACTTTCGGTTTGCAAGGCACATGTAAAAAGCAAGAATGGGTTTCTGTAGTGTAGTGGTTATCACGTTCGCCTAACACGCGAAAGGTCCCCGGTTCGAAACCGGGCAGAAACAGTGTTTACCTTTAACTTTTTCACAGTCAGGCAAACTCAAAGCTCTTGTCATGCCATGCTCCTCTAGCAGCCGTGAGTGAAATCTGACAATACGAGGCACAGCTTAGTTGCTACACCTTCAATGTCATTTCTCTTTCTTTACTGTTTGTGAGTCGACCAGGAGATTCAAAAGACCCTTGCTTGAAGATTTTAGGTGACCTCCTTTTCTAGTCCTACACAGGCAAAGTGTCTCCCGAGCAAAGGATGGCAACCCGAGCAAAGGATGGCAACTCTGAAGGGTTTCTGTAGTGTAGTGGTTATCACGTTCGCCTTACACGCGAAAGGTCCCCGTTTCAAAACCGGGCAGAAACACAGTGCACACACTAGTGCTTTTTGCCACAGTTGTTGATGCTTTCAGCAGTTATTTTCACTCATTGTACTTTAGCGTAGACTTTCGGTTTGCAAGGCACATGTAAAAAGCAAGAATGGGTTTCTGTAGTGTAGTGGTTATCACGTTCGCCTAACACGCGAAAGGTCCCCGTTTCGAAACCGGGCAGAAACGCAGTGCACACACTAGTGCTTTTTGCCACAGTTGTTGATGCTTTCAGCAGTTATTTTCACTCATTGTACTTTAGCGTAGACTTTCGGTTTGCAAGGCACATGTAAAAAGCAAGAATGGGTTTCTGTAGTGTAGTGGTTATCACGTTCGCCTAACACGCGAAAGGTCCCCGTTTCGAAACCGGGCAGAAACGCAGTGCACACACTAGTGCTTTTTGCCACAGTTGTTGATGCTTTCAGCAGTGAGGTTCACCCATTGTACTTTAGTGTAGACTTTCGATTTGCAAGGCACACAAAAAAAGTAAGAATGGTTTTCTGTAGTGTAGTGGTTATCACGTTCGCCTCACACGTGAAAGGTCCTCGGTTCGAAACCGGGCAGAAACAGTGCTTACCTTTAACTTTTTCACAGTCAGGCAAACTCAAAGCTCTTGCCATGCCATGCTCCTCTAGCAGCCGTGAGTGAAACCTGACAATACGAGGCACAGCTTAGTTGCGACACCTTCAATGTAATTTCTCTTTCTTTACTGTTTGTGAGTCGACCAGGAGATTTAAAAGACCCTTGCTTGAAGATTTTAGGTGAGCTCCTTTTCTAGTCCTACACAGGCAAAGTGTCTCCCGAGCAAAGGATGGCAACTCTGAAGGGTTTCTGTAGTGTAGTGATTATCACGTTCGCCTTACACGCGAAAGGTCCCCGTTTCGAAACCGGGCAGAAACACAGTGCACACACTAGTGCTTTTTGCCACAGTTGTTGATGCTTTCAGCAGTTATTTTCACTCATTGTACTTTAGCGTAGACTTTCGGTTTGCAAGGCACCTGTAAAAAGCAAGAATGGGTTTCTGTAGTGTAGTGGTTATCACGTTCGCCTAACACGCGAAAGGTCCCCGGTTCGAAACCGGGCAGAAACAGTGCCTACCTTTAACTTTTTCACAGTCAGGCAAACTCAAAGCTCTTGTCATGCCATGCTCCTCTAGCAGCAGTGAGTGAAATCTGACAATACGAGGCATAGCTTAGTTGCTACACCTTCAATGTCATTTCTCTTTCTTTACTGTTTGTGAGTCGACCAGGAGATTCAAAAGACCCTTGCTTGAAGATTTTAGGTGAGCTCCTTTTCTAGTCCTACATAGGCAAAGTGTCTCCCGAGCAAAGGAAGGCAACTCTGAAGGGTTTCTGTAGTGTAGTGATTATCACGTTCGCCTTACACGCGAAAGGTCCCCGTTTCGAAACCGGGCAGAAACACAGTGCACACACTAGTGCTTTTTGCCACAGTTGTTGATGCTTTCAGCAGTGAGTTTCACCCATTGTACTTTAGTGTAGACTAGAAGGGTTTCTGTAGTGTAGTGGTTATCATGTTCGCCTTACACGCGAAAGGTCCCCGTTTCAAAACCGGGCAGAAACACAGTGCACACACTAGTGCTTTTTGCCACAGTTGTTGATGCTTTCAGCAGTTATTTTCACTCATTGTACTTTAGCGTAGACTTTCGGTTTGCAAGGCACCTGTAAAAAGCAAGAATGGGTTTCTGTAGTGTAGTGGTTATCACGTTCGCCTAACACGCGAAAGGTCCCCGGTTCGAAACCGGGCAGAAACAGTGCCTACCTTTAACTTTTTCACAGTCAGGCAAACTCAAAGCTCTTGTCATGCCATGCTCCTCTAGCAGCAGTGAGTGAAATCTGACAATACGAGGCATAGCTTAGTTGCTACACCTTCAATGTCATTTCTCTTTCTTTACTGTTTGTGAGTCGACCAGGAGATTCAAAAGACCCTTGCTTGAAGATTTTAGGTGAGCTCCTTTTCTAGTCCTACATAGGCAAAGTGTCTCCCGAGCAAAGGAAGGCAACTCTGAAGGGTTTCTGTAGTGTAGTGATTATCACGTTCGCCTTACACGCGAAAGGTCCCCGTTTCGAAACCGGGCAGAAACACAGTGCACACACTAGTGCTTTTTGCCACAGTTGTTGATGCTTTCAGCAGTTATTTTCACTCATTGTACTTTAGCGTAGACTTTCGGTTTGCAAGGCACCTGTAAAAAGCAAGAATGGGTTTCTGTAGTGTAGTGGTTATCACGTTCGCCTAACACGCGAAAGGTCCCCGGTTCGAAACCGGGCAGAAACAGTGCCTACCTTTAACTTTTTCACAGTCAGGCAAACTCAAAGCTCTTGTCATGCCATGCTCCTCTAGCAGCAGTGAGTGAAATCTGACAATACGAGGCATAGCTTAGTTGCTACACCTTCAATGTCATTTCTCTTTCTTTACTGTTTGTGAGTCGACCAGGAGATTCAAAAGACCCTTGCTTGAAGATTTTAGGTGAGCTCCTTTTCTAGTCCTACATAGGCAAAGTGTCTCCCGAGCAAAGGAAGGCAACTCTGAAGGGTTTCTGTAGTGTAGTGATTATCACGTTCGCCTTACACGCGAAAGGTCCCCGTTTCGAAACCGGGCAGAAACACAGTGCACACACTAGTGCTTTTTGCCACAGTTGTTGATGCTTTCAGCAGTTATTTTCACTCATTGTACTTTAGCGTAGACTTTCGGTTTGCAAGGCACCTGTAAAAAGCAAGAATGGGTTTCTGTAGTGTAGTGGTTATCACGTTCGCCTAACACGCGAAAGGTCCCCGGTTCGAAACCGGGCAGAAACAGTGCCTACCTTTAACTTTTTCACAGTCAGGCAATCTCAAAGCTCTTGTCATGCCATGCTCCTCTAGCAGCCGTGAGTGAAACCTGACAATACGAGGCACAGCTTAGTTGCGACACCTTCAATGTAATTTCTCTTTCTTTACTGTTTGTGAGTCGACCAGGAGATTTAAAAGACCCCTGCTTGAAGATTTTAGGTGAGCTCCTTTTCTAGTCCTACACAGGCAAAGTGTCTCCCGAGCAAAGGATGGCAACTCTGAAGGGTTTCTGTAGTGTAGTGATTATCACGTTCGCCTTACACGCGAAAGGTCCCCGTTTCGAAACCGGGCAGAAACACAGTGCACACACTAGTGCTTTTTGCCACAGTTGTTGATGCTTTCAGCAGTTATTTTCACTCATTGTACTTTAGCGTAGACTTTCGGTTTGCAAGGCACCTGTAAAAAGCAAGAATGGGTTTCTGTAGTGTAGTGGTTATCACGTTCGCCTAACACGCGAAAGGTCCCCGTTTCGAAACCGGGCAGAAACACAGTGCACACACTAGTGCTTTTTGCCACAGTTGTTGATGCTTTCAGCAGTTATTTTCACTCATTGTACTTTAGCGTAGACTTTCGGTTTGCAAGGCACCTGTAAACGTTCGCCTTACACGCGAAAGGTCCCCGTTTCGAAACCGGGCAGAAACGCAGTGCACACACTAGTGCTTTTTGCCACAGTTGTTGATGCTTTCAGCAGTGAGTTTCACCCATTGTACTTTAGTGTAGACTAGAAGGGTTTCTGTAGTGTAGTGGTTATCATGTTCGCCTTACACGCGAAAGGTCCCCGTTTCAAAACCGGGCAGAAACACAGTGCACACACTAGTGCTTTTTGCCACAGTTGTTGATGCTTTCAGCAGTTATTTTCACTCATTGTACTTTAGCGTAGACTTTCGGTTTGCAAGGCACCTGTAAAAAGCAAGAATGGGTTTCTGTAGTGTAGTGGTTATCACGTTCGCCTAACATGCGAAAGGTCCCCAGTTCGAAACCGGGCAGAAACAGTGCTTACCTTTAACTTTTTCACAGTCAGGCAATCTCAAAGCTCTTGTCATGCCATGCTCCTCTAGCAGCCGTGAGTGAAACCTGACAATACGAGGCACAGCTTAGTTGCGACACCTTCAATGTAATTTCTCTTTCTTTACTGTTTGTGAGTCGACCAGGAGATTTAAAAGACCCCTGCTTGAAGATTTTAGGTGAGCTCCTTTTCTAGTCCTACACAGGCAAAGTGTCTCCCGAGCAAAGGATGGCAACTCTGAAGGGTTTCTGTAGTGTAGTGATTATCACGTTCGCCTTACACGCGAAAGGTCCCCGTTTCGAAACCGGGCAGACACACAGTGCACACACTAGTGCTTTTTGCCACAGTTGTTGATGCTTTCAGCAGTTATTTTCACTCATTGTACTTTAGCGTAGACTTTCGGTTTGCAAGGCACCTGTAAAAAGCAAGAATGGGTTTCTGTAGTGTAGTGGTTATCACGTTTGCCTAACACGCGAAAGGTCCCCGGTTCGAAACCGGGCAGAAACAGTGCCTACCTTTAACTTTTTCACAGTCAGGCAATCTCAAAGCTCTTGTCATGCCATGCTCCTCTAGCAGCAGTGAGTGAAATCTGACAATACGAGGCATAGCTTAGTTGCTACACCTTCAATGTCATTTCTCTTTCTTTACTGTTTGTGAGTCGACCAGGAGATTCAAAAGACCCTTGCTTGAAGATTTTAGGTGAGCTCCTTTTCTAGTCCTACACAGGCAAAGTGTCTCCCGAGCAAAGGAAGGCAACTCTGAAGGGTTTCTGTAGTGTAGTGGTTATCATGTTCGCCTTACACGCGTAAGGTCCCCGTTTCGAAACCAGGCAGAAACAGAGTGCACACACTAGTGCTTTTTGCCACAGTTGTTGATGCTTTCAGCAGTGATTTTCACCCATTGTACTTTAGCGTAGACTTTCGGTTTGCAAGGCACCTGTAAAAAGCAAGAATGGGTTTCTGTAGTGTAGTGGTTATCACGTTCGCCTAACACGCGAAAGGTCCCCGGTTCGAAACCGGGCAGAAACAGTGCCTACCTTTAACTTTTTCACAGTCAGGCAAACTCAAAGCTCTTGTCATGCCATGCTCCTCTAGCAGCAGTGAGTGAAATCTGACAATACGAGGCACAGCTTAGTTGCGACACCTTCAATGTAATTTCTCTTTCTTTACTGTTTGTGAGTCGACCAGGAGATTTAAAAGACCCCTGCTTGAAGATTTTAGGTGAGCTCCTTTTCTAGTCCTACACAGGCAAAGTGTCTCCCGAGCAAAGGATGGCAACTCTGAAGGGTTTCTGTAGTGTAGTGATTATCACGTTCGCCTTACACGCGAAAGGTCCCCGTTTCGAAACCGGGCAGACACACAGTGCACACACTAGTGCTTTTTGCCACAGTTGTTGATGCTTTCAGCAGTTATTTTCACTCATTGTACTTTAGCGTAGACTTTCGGTTTGCAAGGCACCTGTAAAAAGCAAGAATGGGTTTCTGTAGTGTAGTGGTTATCACGTTTGCCTAACACGCGAAAGGTCCCCGGTTCGAAACCGGGCAGAAACAGTGCCTACCTTTAACTTTTTCACAGTCAGGCAATCTCAAAGCTCTTGTCATGCCATGCTCCTCTAGCAGCAGTGAGTGAAATCTGACAATACGAGGCATAGCTTAGTTGCTACACCTTCAATGTCATTTCTCTTTCTTTACTGTTTGTGAGTCGACCAGGAGATTCAAAAGACCCTTGCTTGAAGATTTTAGGTGAGCTCCTTTTCTAGTCCTACACAGGCAAAGTGTCTCCCGAGCAAAGGAAGGCAACTCTGAAGGGTTTCTGTAGTGTAGTGGTTATCATGTTCGCCTTACACGCGTAAGGTCCCCGTTTCGAAACCAGGCAGAAACAGAGTGCACACACTAGTGCTTTTTGCCACAGTTGTTGATGCTTTCAGCAGTGATTTTCACCCATTGTACTTTAGCGTAGACTTTCGGTTTGCAAGGCACATGTAAAAAGCAAGAATGGGTTTCTGTAGTGTAGTGGTTATCACGTTCGCCTAACACGCGAAAGGTCCCCAGTTCGAAACCGGGCAGAAACAGTGCTTACCTTTAACTTTTTCACAGTCAGGCAATCTCAAAGCTCTTGTCATGCCATGCTCCTCTAGCAGCCGTGAGTGAAACCTGACAATACGAGGCACAGCTTAGTTGCGACACCTTCAATGTAATTTCTCTTTCTTTACTGTTTGTGAGTCGACCAGGAGATTTAAAAGACCCCTGCTTGAAGATTTTAGGTGAGCTCCTTTTCTAGTCCTACACAGGCAAAGTGTCTCCCGAGCAAAGGATGGCAACTCTGAAGGGTTTCTGTAGTGTAGTGATTATCACGTTCGCCTTACACGCGAAAGGTCCCCGTTTCGAAACCGGGCAGACACACAGTGCACACACTAGTGCTTTTTGCCACAGTTGTTGATGCTTTCAGCAGTTATTTTCACTCATTGTACTTTAGCGTAGACTTTCGGTTTGCAAGGCACCTGTAAAAAGCAAGAATGGGTTTCTGTAGTGTAGTGGTTATCACGTTTGCCTAACACGCGAAAGGTCCCCGTTTCGAAACCGGGCAGAAACAGTGCCTACCTTTAACTTTTTCACAGTCAGGCAAACTCAAAGCTCTTGTCATGCCATGCTCCTCTAGCAGCAGTGAGTGAAATCTGTCAATACGAGGCACAGCTTAGTTGCTACACCTTCAATGTCATTTCTCTTTCTTTACTGTTTGTGAGTCGACCAGGAGATTCAAAAGACCCTTGCTTGAAGATTTTAGGTGACCTCCTTTTCTAGTCCTACACAGGCAAAGTGTCTCCCGAGCAAAGGATGGCAACTCTGAAGGGTTTCTGTAGTGTAGTGGTTATCACGTTCGCCTTACACGCGAAAGGTCCCCGTTTCAAAACCGGGCAGAAACACAGTGCACACACTAGTGCTTTTTGCCACAGTTGTTGATGCTTTCAGCAGTTATTTTCACTCATTGTACTTTAGCGTAGACTTTCGGTTTGCAAGGCACATGTAAAAAGCAAGAATGGGTTTCTGTAGTGTAGTGGTTATCACGTTCGCCTAACACGCGAAAGGTCCCCGTTTCGAAACCGGGCAGAAACGCAGTGCACACACTAGTGCTTTTTGCCACAGTTGTTGATGCTTTCAGCAGTTATTTTCACTCATTGTACTTTAGCGTAGACTTTTGGTTTGCAAGGCACATGTAAAAAGCAAGAATGGGTTTCTGTAGTGTAGTGGTTATCACGTTCGCCTAACACGCGAAAGGTCCCCGGTTCGAAACCGGGCAGAAACAGTGCTTACCTTTAACTTTTTCACAGTCAGGCAAACTCAAAGCTCTTGTCATGCCATGCTCCTCTAGCAGCCGTGAGTGAAACCTGACAATACGAGGCACAGCTTAGTTGCGACACCTTCAATGTAATTTCTCTTTCTTTACTGTTTGTGAGTCGACCAGGAGATTTAAAAGACCCCTGCTTGAAGATTTTAGGTGAGCTCCTTTTCTAGTCCTACACAGGCAAAGTGTCTCCCGAGCAAAGGATGGCAACTCTGAAGGGTTTCTGTAGTGTAGTGATTATCACGTTCGCCTTACACGCGAAAGGTCCCCGTTTCGAAACCGGGCAGACACACAGTGCACACACTAGTGCTTTTTGCCACAGTTGTTGATGCTTTCAGCAGTTATTTTCACTCATTGTACTTTAGCGTAGACTTTCGGTTTGCAAGGCACCTGTAAAAAGCAAGAATGGGTTTCTGTAGTGTAGTGGTTATCACGTTTGCCTAACACGCGAAAGGTCCCCGTTTCGAAACCGGGCAGAAACAGTGCCTACCTTTAACTTTTTCACAGTCAGGCAAACTCAAAGCTCTTGTCATGCCATGCTCCTCTAGCAGCAGTGAGTGAAATCTGTCAATACGAGGCACAGCTTAGTTGCTACACCTTCAATGTCATTTCTCTTTCTTTACTGTTTGTGAGTCGACCAGGAGATTCAAAAGACCCTTGCTTGAAGATTTTAGGTGACCTCCTTTTCTAGTCCTACACAGGCAAAGTGTCTCCCGAGCAAAGGATGGCAACTCTGAAGGGTTTCTGTAGTGTAGTGGTTATCACGTTCGCCTTACACGCGAAAGGTCCCCGTTTCAAAACCGGGCAGAAACACAGTGCACACACTAGTGCTTTTTGCCACAGTTGTTGATGCTTTCAGCAGTTATTTTCACTCATTGTACTTTAGCGTAGACTTTCGGTTTGCAAGGCACATGTAAAAAGCAAGAATGGGTTTCTGTAGTGTAGTGGTTATCACGTTCGCCTAACACGCGAAAGGTCCCCGTTTCGAAACCGGGCAGAAACGCAGTGCACACACTAGTGCTTTTTGCCACAGTTGTTGATGCTTTCAGCAGTTATTTTCACTCATTGTACTTTAGCGTAGACTTTTGGTTTGCAAGGCACATGTAAAAAGCAAGAATGGGTTTCTGTAGTGTAGTGGTTATCACGTTCGCCTAACACGCGAAAGGTCCCCGGTTCGAAACCGGGCAGAAACAGTGCTTACCTTTAACTTTTTCACAGTCAGGCAAACTCAAAGCTCTTGTCATGCCATGCTCCTCTAGCAGCCGTGAGTGAAACCTGACAATACGAGGCACAGCTTAGTTGCGACACCTTCAATGTAATTTCTCTTTCTTTACTGTTTGTGAGTCGACCAGGAGATTTAAAAGACCCTTGCTTGAAGATTTTAGGTGAGCTCCTTTTCTAGTCCTACACAGGCAAAGTGTCTCCCGAGCAAAGGATGGCAACTCTGAAGGGTTTCTGTAGTGTAGTGATTATCACGTTCGCCTTACACGCGAAAGGTCCCCGTTTCGAAACCGGGCAGAAACACAGTGCACACACTAGTGCTTTTTGCCACAGTTGTTGATGCTTTCAGCAGTTATTTTCACTCATTGTACTTTAGCGTAGACTTTCGGTTTGCAAGGCACCTGTAAAAAGCAAGAATGGGTTTCTGTAGTGTAGTGGTTATCACGTTCGCCTAACACGCGAAAGGTCCCCGGTTCGAAACCGGGCAGAAACAGTGCCTACATTTAACTTTTTCACAGTCAGGCAAACTCAAAGCTCTTGTCATGCCATGCTCCTCTAGCAGCAGTGAGTGAAATCTGACAATACGAGGCATAGCTTAGTTGCTACACCTTCAATGTCATTTCTCTTTCTTTACTGTTTGTGAGTCGACCAGGAGATTCAAAAGACCCTTGCTTGAAGATTTTAGGTGAGCTCCTTTTCTAGTCCTACACAGGCAAAGTGTCTCCCGAGCAAAGGAAGGCAACTCTGAAGGGTTTCTGTAGTGTAGTGGTTATCATGTTCGCCTTACACGCGTAAGGTCCCGGTTTCGAAACCAGGCAGAAACAGAGTGCACACACTAGTGCTTTTTGCCACAGTTGTTGATGCTTTCAGCAGTGATTTTCACCCATTGTACTTTAGCGTAGACTTTCGGTTTGCAAGGCACATGTAAAAAGCAAGAATGGGTTTCTGTAGTGTAGTGGTTATCACGTTCGCCTAACACGCGAAAGGTCCCCAGTTCGAAACCGGGCAGAAACAGTGCTTACCTTTAACTTTTTCACAGTCAGGCAATCTCAAAGCTCTTGTCATGCCATGCTCCTCTAGCAGCCGTGAGTGAAACCTGACAATACGAGGCACAGCTTAGTTGCGACACCTTCAATGTAATTTCTCTTTCTTTACTGTTTGTGAGTCGACCAGGAGATTTAAAAGACCCCTGCTTGAAGATTTTAGGTGAGCTCCTTTTCTAGTCCTACACAGGCAAAGTGTCTCCCGAGCAAAGGATGGCAACTCTGAAGGGTTTCTGTAGTGTAGTGATTATCACGTTCGCCTTACACGCGAAAGGTCCCCGTTTCGAAACCGGGCAGAAACACAGTGCACACACTAGTGCTTTTTGCCACAGTTGTTGATGCTTTCAGCAGTTATTTTCACTCATTGTACT
Organism: Pelophylax lessonae; assembly: GCF_965119305.1. NCBI lineage: Eukaryota > Metazoa > Chordata > Amphibia > Anura > Ranidae > Pelophylax > Pelophylax lessonae. The sequence continues at coordinate 292,209,067 of NC_138771.1, read as the reverse complement.
TTAGCGTAGACTTTCGGTTTGCAAGGCACCTGTAAAAAGCAAGAATGGGTTTCTGTAGTGTAGTGGTTATCACGTTTGCCTAACACGCGAAAGGTCCCCGGTTCGAAACCGGGCAGAAACAGTGCCTACCTTTAACTTTTTCACAGTCAGGCAAACTCAAAGCTCTTGTCATGCCATGCTCCTCTAGCAGCAGTGAGTGAAATCTGTCAATACGAGGCACAGCTTAGTTGCTACACCTTCAATGTCATTTCTCTTTCTTTACTGTTTGTGAGTCGACCAGGAGATTCAAAAGACCCTTGCTTGAAGATTTTAGGTGACCTCCTTTTCTAGTCCTACACAGGCAAAGTGTCTCCCGAGCAAAGGATGGCAACTCTGAAGGGTTTCTGTAGTGTAGTGGTTATCACGTTCGCCTTACACGCGAAAGGTCCCCGTTTCAAAACCGGGCAGAAACACAGTGCACACACTAGTGCTTTTTGCCACAGTTGTTGATGCTTTCAGCAGTTATTTTCACTCATTGTACTTTAGCGTAGACTTTCGGTTTGCAAGGCACATGTAAAAAGCAAGAATGGGTTTCTGTAGTGTAGTGGTTATCACGTTCGCCTAACACGCGAAAGGTCCCCGTTTCGAAACCGGGCAGAAACGCAGTGCACACACTAGTGCTTTTTGCCACAGTTGTTGATGCTTTCAGCAGTTATTTTCACTCATTGTACTTTAGCGTAGACTTTTGGTTTGCAAGGCACATGTAAAAAGCAAGAATGGGTTTCTGTAGTGTAGTGGTTATCACGTTCGCCTAACACGCGAAAGGTCCCCGGTTCGAAACCGGGCAGAAACAGTGCTTACCTTTAACTTTTTCACAGTCAGGCAAACTCAAAGCTCTTGTCATGCCATGCTCCTCTAGCAGCCGTGAGTGAAACCTGACAATACGAGGCACAGCTTAGTTGCGACACCTTCAATGTAATTTCTCTTTCTTTACTGTTTGTGAGTCGACCAGGAGATTTAAAAGACCCTTGCTTGAAGATTTTAGGTGAGCTCCTTTTCTAGTCCTACACAGGCAAAGTGTCTCCCGAGCAAAGGATGGCAACTCTGAAGGGTTTCTGTAGTGTAGTGATTATCACGTTCGCCTTACACGCGAAAGGTCCCCGTTTCGAAACCGGGCAGAAACACAGTGCACACACTAGTGCTTTTTGCCACAGTTGTTGATGCTTTCAGCAGTTATTTTCACTCATTGTACTTTAGCGTAGACTTTCGGTTTGCAAGGCACCTGTAAAAAGCAAGAATGGGTTTCTGTAGTGTAGTGGTTATCACGTTTGCCTAACACGCGAAAGGTCCCCGGTTCGAAACCGGGCAGAAACAGTGCCTACCTTTAACTTTTTCACAGTCAGGCAAACTCAAAGCTCTTGTCATGCCATGCTCCTCTAGCAGCAGTGAGTGAAATCTGACAATACGAGGCATAGCTTAGTTGCTACACCTTCAATGTCATTTCTCTTTCTTTACTGTTTGTGAGTCGACCAGGAGATTCAAAAGACCCTTGCTTGAAGATTTTAGGTGAGCTCCTTTTCTAGTCCTACACAGGCAAAGTGTCTCCCGAGCAAAGGAAGGCAACTCTGAAGGGTTTCTGTAGTGTAGTGGTTATCATGTTCGCCTTACACGCGTAAGGTCCCGGTTTCGAAACCAGGCAGAAACAGAGTGCACACACTAGTGCTTTTTGCCACAGTTGTTGATGCTTTCAGCAGTGATTTTCACCCATTGTACTTTAGCGTAGACTTTCGGTTTGCAAGGCACATGTAAAAAGCAAGAATGGGTTTCTGTAGTGTAGTGGTTATCACGTTCGCCTAACACGCGAAAGGTCCCCGGTTCGAAACCGGGCAGAAACAGTGCCTACCTTTAACTTTTTCACAGTCAGGCAAACTCAAAGCTCTTGTCATGCCATGCTCCTCTAGCAGCAGTGAGTGAAATCTGTCAATACGAGGCACAGCTTAGTTGCTACACCTTCAATGTCATTTCTCTTTCTTTACTGTTTGTGAGTCGACCAGGAGATTCAAAAGACCCTTGCTTGAAGATTTTAGGTGACCTCCTTTTCTAGTCCTACACAGGCAAAGTGTCTCCCGAGCAAAGGATGGCAACTCTGAAGGGTTTCTGTAGTGTAGTGGTTATCACGTTCGCCTTACACGCGAAAGGTCCCCGTTTCAAAACCGGGCAGAAACACAGTGCACACACTAGTGCTTTTTGCCACAGTTGTTGATGCTTTCAGCAGTTATTTTCACTCATTGTACTTTAGCGTAGACTTTCGGTTTGCAAGGCACATGTAAAAAGCAAGAATGGGTTTCTGTAGTGTAGTGGTTATCACGTTCGCCTAACACGCGAAAGGTCCCCGTTTCGAAACCGGGCAGAAACGCAGTGCACACACTAGTGCTTTTTGCCACAGTTGTTGATGCTTTCAGCAGTTATTTTCACTCATTGTACTTTAGCGTAGACTTTTGGTTTGCAAGGCACATGTAAAAAGCAAGAATGGGTTTCTGTAGTGTAGTGGTTATCACGTTCGCCTAACACGCGAAAGGTCCCCGGTTCGAAACCGGGCAGAAACAGTGCTTACCTTTAACTTTTTCACAGTCAGGCAAACTCAAAGCTCTTGTCATGCCATGCTCCTCTAGCAGCCGTGAGTGAAACCTGACAATACGAGGCACAGCTTAGTTGCGACACCTTCAATGTAATTTCTCTTTCTTTACTGTTTGTGAGTCGACCAGGAGATTTAAAAGACCCTTGCTTGAAGATTTTAGGTGAGCTCCTTTTCTAGTCCTACACAGGCAAAGTGTCTCCCGAGCAAAGGATGGCAACTCTGAAGGGTTTCTGTAGTGTAGTGATTATCACGTTCGCCTTACACGCGAAAGGTCCCCGTTTCGAAACCGGGCAGAAACACAGTGCACACACTAGTGCTTTTTGCCACAGTTGTTGATGCTTTCAGCAGTTATTTTCACTCATTGTACTTTAGCGTAGACTTTCGGTTTGCAAGGCACCTGTAAAAAGCAAGAATGGGTTTCTGTAGTGTAGTGGTTATCACGTTCGCCTAACACGCGAAAGGTCCCCGGTTCGAAACCGGGCAGAAACAGTGCCTACCTTTAACTTTTTCACAGTCAGGCAAACTCAAAGCTCTTGTCATGCCATGCTCCTCTAGCAGCAGTGAGTGAAATCTGACAATACGAGGCATAGCTTAGTTGCTACACCTTCAATGTCATTTCTCTTTCTTTACTGTTTGTGAGTCGACCAGGAGATTCAAAAGACCCTTGCTTGAAGATTTTAGGTGAGCTCCTTTTCTAGTCCTACACAGGCAAAGTGTCTCCCGAGCAAAGGAAGGCAACTCTGAAGGGTTTCTGTAGTGTAGTGGTTATCATGTTCGCCTTACACGCGTAAGGTCCCGGTTTCGAAACCAGGCAGAAACAGAGTGCACACACTAGTGCTTTTTGCCACAGTTGTTGATGCTTTCAGCAGTGATTTTCACCCATTGTACTTTAGCGTAGACTTTCGGTTTGCAAGGCACATGTAAAAAGCAAGAATGGGTTTCTGTAGTGTAGTGGTTATCACGTTCGCCTAACACGCGAAAGGTCCCCAGTTCGAAACCGGGCAGAAACAGTGCTTACCTTTAACTTTTTCACAGTCAGGCAATCTCAAAGCTCTTGTCATGCCATGCTCCTCTAGCAGCCGTGAGTGAAACCTGACAATACGAGGCACAGCTTAGTTGCGACACCTTCAATGTAATTTCTCTTTCTTTACTGTTTGTGAGTCGACCAGGAGATTTAAAAGACCCCTGCTTGAAGATTTTAGGTGAGCTCCTTTTCTAGTCCTACACAGGCAAAGTGTCTCCCGAGCAAAGGATGGCAACTCTGAAGGGTTTCTGTAGTGTAGTGATTATCACGTTCGCCTTACACGCGAAAGGTCCCCGTTTCGAAACCGGGCAGAAACACAGTGCACACACTAGTGCTTTTTGCCACAGTTGTTGATGCTTTCAGCAGTTATTTTCACTCATTGTACTTTAGCGTAGACTTTCGGTTTGCAAGTAAAAAGCAAGAATGGGTTTCTGTAGTGTAGTGGTTATCACGTTCGCCTAACACGCGAAAGGTCCCCGGTTCGAAACCGGGCAGAAACAGTGCCTACCTTTAACTTTTTCACAGTCAGGCAAACTCAAAGCTCTTGTCATGCCATGCTCCTCTAGCAGCAGTGAGTGAAATCTGTCAATACGAGGCACAGCTTAGTTGCTACACCTTCAATGTCATTTCTCTTTCTTTACTGTTTGTGAGTCGACCAGGAGATTCAAAAGACCCTTGCTTGAAGATTTTAGGTGACCTCCTTTTCTAGTCCTACACAGGCAAAGTGTCTCCCGAGCAAAGGATGGCAACTCTGAAGGGTTTCTGTAGTGTAGTGGTTATCACGTTCGCCTTACACGCGAAAGGTCCCCGTTTCAAAACCGGGCAGAAACACAGTGCACACACTAGTGCTTTTTGCCACAGTTGTTGATGCTTTCAGCAGTTATTTTCACTCATTGTACTTTAGCGTAGACTTTCGGTTTGCAAGGCACATGTAAAAAGCAAGAATGGGTTTCTGTAGTGTAGTGGTTATCACGTTCGCCTAACACGCGAAAGGTCCCCGTTTCGAAACCGGGCAGAAACGCAGTGCACACACTAGTGCTTTTTGCCACAGTTGTTGATGCTTTCAGCAGTTATTTTCACTCATTGTACTTTAGCGTAGACTTTTGGTTTGCAAGGCACATGTAAAAAGCAAGAATGGGTTTCTGTAGTGTAGTGGTTATCACGTTCGCCTAACATGCGAAAGGTCCCCGGTTCAAAACCGGGCAGAAACAGTGCTTACCTTTAACTTTTTCACAGTCAGGCAAACTCAAAGCTCTTGTCATGCCATGCTCCTCTAGCAGCCGTGAGTGAAACCTGACAATACGAGGCACAGCTTAGTTGCTACACCTTCAATGTAATTTCTCTTTCTTTACTGTTTGTGAGTCGACCAGGAGATTCAAAAGACCCTTGCTTGAAGATTTTAGGTGAGCTCCTTTTCTAGTCCTACACAGGCAAAGTGTCTCCCGAGCAAAGGAAGGCAACTCTGAAGGGTTTCTGTAGTGTAGTGATTATCACGTTCGCCTTACACGCGAAAGGTCCCCGTTTCGAAACCGGGCAGAAACACAGTGCACACACTAGTGCTTTTTGCCACAGTTGTTGATGCTTTCAGCAGTTATTTTCACTCATTGTACTTTAGCGTAGACTTTCGGTTTGCAAGGCACCTGTAAAAAGCAAGAATGGGTTTCTGTAGTGTAGTGGTTATCACGTTTGCCTAACACGCGAAAGGTCCCCGGTTCGAAACCGGGCAGAAACAGTGCCTACCTTTAACTTTTTCACAGTCAGGCAAACTCAAAGCTCTTGTCATGCCATGCTCCTCTAGCAGCAGTGAGTGAAATCTGTCAATACGAGGCACAGCTTAGTTGCTACACCTTCAATGTCATTTCTCTTTCTTTACTGTTTGTGAGTCGACCAGGAGATTCAAAAGACCCTTGCTTGAAGATTTTAGGTGACCTCCTTTTCTAGTCCTACACAGGCAAAGTGTCTCCCGAGCAAAGGATGGCAACTCTGAAGGGTTTCTGTAGTGTAGTGGTTATCACGTTCGCCTTACACGCGAAAGGTCCCCGTTTCAAAACCGGGCAGAAACACAGTGCACACACTAGTGCTTTTTGCCACAGTTGTTGATGCTTTCAGCAGTTATTTTCACTCATTGTACTTTAGCGTAGACTTTCGGTTTGCAAGGCACATGTAAAAAGCAAGAATGGGTTTCTGTAGTGTAGTGGTTATCACGTTCGCCTAACACGCGAAAGGTCCCCGTTTCGAAACCGGGCAGAAACGCAGTGCACACACTAGTGCTTTTTGCCACAGTTGTTGATGCTTTCAGCAGTTATTTTCACTCATTGTACTTTAGCGTAGACTTTTGGTTTGCAAGGCACATGTAAAAAGCAAGAATGGGTTTCTGTAGTGTAGTGGTTATCACGTTCGCCTAACACGCGAAAGGTCCCCGGTTCGAAACCGGGCAGAAACAGTGCTTACCTTTAACTTTTTCACAGTCAGGCAAACTCAAAGCTCTTGTCATGCCATGCTCCTCTAGCAGCCGTGAGTGAAACCTGACAATACGAGGCACAGCTTAGTTGCGACACCTTCAATGTAATTTCTCTTTCTTTACTGTTTGTGAGTCGACCAGGAGATTTAAAAGACCCTTGCTTGAAGATTTTAGGTGAGCTCCTTTTCTAGTCCTACACAGGCAAAGTGTCTCCCGAGCAAAGGATGGCAACTCTGAAGGGTTTCTGTAGTGTAGTGATTATCACGTTCGCCTTACACGCGAAAGGTCCCCGTTTCGAAACCGGGCAGAAACACAGTGCACACACTAGTGCTTTTTGCCACAGTTGTTGATGCTTTCAGCAGTTATTTTCACTCATTGTACTTTAGCGTAGACTTTCGGTTTGCAAGGCACCTGTAAAAAGCAAGAATGGGTTTCTGTAGTGTAGTGGTTATCACGTTCGCCTAACACGCGAAAGGTCCCCGGTTCGAAACCGGGCAGAAACAGTGCCTACCTTTAACTTTTTCACAGTCAGGCAAACTCAAAGCTCTTGTCATGCCATGCTCCTCTAGCAGCAGTGAGTGAAATCTGACAATACGAGGCATAGCTTAGTTGCTACACCTTCAATGTCATTTCTCTTTCTTTACTGTTTGTGAGTCGACCAGGAGATTCAAAAGACCCTTGCTTGAAGATTTTAGGTGAGCTCCTTTTCTAGTCCTACACAGGCAAAGTGTCTCCCGAGCAAAGGAAGGCAACTCTGAAGGGTTTCTGTAGTGTAGTGGTTATCATGTTCGCCTTACACGCGTAAGGTCCCGGTTTCGAAACCAGGCAGAAACAGAGTGCACACACTAGTGCTTTTTGCCACAGTTGTTGATGCTTTCAGCAGTGATTTTCACCCATTGTACTTTAGCGTAGACTTTCGGTTTGCAAGGCACATGTAAAAAGCAAGAATGGGTTTCTGTAGTGTAGTGGTTATCACGTTCGCCTAACACGCGAAAGGTCCCCAGTTCGAAACCGGGCAGAAACAGTGCTTACCTTTAACTTTTTCACAGTCAGGCAATCTCAAAGCTCTTGTCATGCCATGCTCCTCTAGCAGCCGTGAGTGAAACCTGACAATACGAGGCACAGCTTAGTTGCGACACCTTCAATGTAATTTCTCTTTCTTTACTGTTTGTGAGTCGACCAGGAGATTTAAAAGACCCCTGCTTGAAGATTTTAGGTGAGCTCCTTTTCTAGTCCTACACAGGCAAAGTGTCTCCCGAGCAAAGGATGGCAACTCTGAAGGGTTTCTGTAGTGTAGTGATTATCACGTTCGCCTTACACGCGAAAGGTCCCCGTTTCGAAACCGGGCAGAAACACAGTGCACACACTAGTGCTTTTTGCCACAGTTGTTGATGCTTTCAGCAGTTATTTTCACTCATTGTACTTTAGCGTAGACTTTCGGTTTGCAAGGCACCTGTAAAAAGCAAGAATGGGTTTCTGTAGTGTAGTGGTTATCACGTTCGCCTAACACGCGAAAGGTCCCCGGTTCGAAACCGGGCAGAAACAGTGCCTACCTTTAACTTTTTCACAGTCAGGCAAACTCAAAGCTCTTGTCATGCCATGCTCCTCTAGCAGCAGTGAGTGAAATCTGTCAATACGAGGCACAGCTTAGTTGCTACACCTTCAATGTCATTTCTCTTTCTTTACTGTTTGTGAGTCGACCAGGAGATTCAAAAGACCCTTGCTTGAAGATTTTAGGTGACCTCCTTTTCTAGTCCTACACAGGCAAAGTGTCTCCCGAGCAAAGGATGGCAACTCTGAAGGGTTTCTGTAGTGTAGTGGTTATCACGTTCGCCTTACACGCGAAAGGTCCCCGTTTCAAAACCGGGCAGAAACACAGTGCACACACTAGTGCTTTTTGCCACAGTTGTTGATGCTTTCAGCAGTTATTTTCACTCATTGTACTTTAGCGTAGACTTTCGGTTTGCAAGGCACATGTAAAAAGCAAGAATGGGTTTCTGTAGTGTAGTGGTTATCACGTTCGCCTAACACGCGAAAGGTCCCCGTTTCGAAACCGGGCAGAAACGCAGTGCACACACTAGTGCTTTTTGCCACAGTTGTTGATGCTTTCAGCAGTTATTTTCACTCATTGTACTTTAGCGTAGACTTTTGGTTTGCAAGGCACATGTAAAAAGCAAGAATGGGTTTCTGTAGTGTAGTGGTTATCACGTTCGCCTAACATGCGAAAGGTCCCCGGTTCAAAACCGGGCAGAAACAGTGCTTACCTTTAACTTTTTCACAGTCAGGCAAACTCAAAGCTCTTGTCATGCCATGCTCCTCTAGCAGCCGTGAGTGAAACCTGACAATACGAGGCACAGCTTAGTTGCTACACCTTCAATGTAATTTCTCTTTCTTTACTGTTTGTGAGTCGACCAGGAGATTCAAAAGACCCTTGCTTGAAGATTTTAGGTGAGCTCCTTTTCTAGTCCTACACAGGCAAAGTGTCTCCCGAGCAAAGGAAGGCAACTCTGAAGGGTTTCTGTAGTGTAGTGATTATCACGTTCGCCTTACACAAGAAAGGTCCCCGTTTCGAAACCGGGCAGAAACACAGTGCACACACTAGTGCTTTTTGCCACAGTTGTTGATGCTTTCAGCAGTGATTTTCACCCATTGTTCTTTAGCGTAGACTTTCGGTTTGCAAGGCACATGTAAAAAGCAAGAATGGGTTTCTGTAGTGTAGTGGTTATCACGTTCGCCTCACACGCGAAAGGTCCCCGGTTCGAAACCGGGCAGAAACAGTGCTTACCTTTAACTTTTTCACAGTCAGGCAAACTCAAAGCTCTTGTCATGCCATGCTCCTCTAGCAGCCGTGAGTGAAATCTGACAATACGAGGCACAGCTTAGTTGCTACACCTTCAATGTCATTTCTCTTTCTTTACTGTTTGTGAGTCGACCAGGAGATTCAAAAGACCCTTGCTTGAAGATTTTAGGTGACCTCCTTTTCTAGTCCTACACAGGCAAAGTGTCTCCCGAGCAAAGGATGGCAACTCTGAAGAGTTTCTATAGTGTAGTGGTTATCATGTTCGCCTTACACGCGTAAGGTCCCCGTTTCGAAACCGGGCAGAAACACAGTGCACACACTAGTGCTTTTTGCCACAGTTGTTGATGCTTTCAGCAGTGATTTTCACCCATTGTACTTTAGCGTAGACTTTCGGTTTGCAAGGCACATGTAAAAAGCAAGAATGGGTTTCTGTAGTGTAGTGGTTGTCACGTTCGCCTAACACGCGAAAGATCCCCGGTTCGAAACCCGGCAGAAACAGTGCTTACCTTTAACTTTTTCACAGTCAGGCAAACTCAAAGCTCTTGTCATGCCATGCTCCTCTAGCAGCCGTGAGTGAAACCTGACAATACGAGGCACAGCTTAGTTGCGACACCTTCAATGTAATTTCTCTTTCTTTACTGTTTGTGAGTCGACCAGGAGATTCAAAAGACCCTTGCTTGAAGATTTTAGGTGACCTCCTTTTCTAGTCCTACACAGGCAAAGTGTCTCCCGAGCAAAGGATGGCAACTCTGAAGGGTTTCTGTAGTGTAGTGGTTATCACGTTCGCCTTACACGCGAAAGGTCCCCGTTTCAAAACCGGGCAGAAACACAGTGCACACACTAGTGCTTTTTGCCACAGTTGTTGATGCTTTCAGCAGTTATTTTCACTCATTGTACTTTAGCGTAGACTTTCGGTTTGCAAGGCACATGTAAAAAGCAAGAATGGGTTTCTGTAGTGTAGTGGTTATCACGTTCGCCTAACACGCGAAAGGTCCCCGTTTCGAAACCGGGCAGAAACGCAGTGCACACACTAGTGCTTTTTGCCACAGTTGTTGATGCTTTCAGCAGTTATTTTCACTCATTGTACTTTAGCGTAGACTTTTGGTTTGCAAGGCACATGTAAAAAGCAAGAATGGGTTTCTGTAGTGTAGTGGTTATCACGTTCGCCTAACATGCGAAAGGTCCCCGGTTCAAAACCGGGCAGAAACAGTGCTTACCTTTAACTTTTTCACAGTCAGGCAAACTCAAAGCTCTTGTCATGCCATGCTCCTCTAGCAGCCGTGAGTGAAACCTGACAATACGAGGCACAGCTTAGTTGCTACACCTTCAATGTAATTTCTCTTTCTTTACTGTTTGTGAGTCGACCAGGAGATTCAAAAGACCCTTGCTTGAAGATTTTAGGTGAGCTCCTTTTCTAGTCCTACACAGGCAAAGTGTCTCCCGAGCAAAGGAAGGCAACTCTGAAGGGTTTCTGTAGTGTAGTGATTATCACGTTCGCCTTACACAAGAAAGGTCCCCGTTTCGAAACCGGGCAGAAACACAGTGCACACACTAGTGCTTTTTGCCACAGTTGTTGATGCTTTCAGCAGTGATTTTCACCCATTGTTCTTTAGCGTAGACTTTCGGTTTGCAAGGCACATGTAAAAAGCAAGAATGGGTTTCTGTAGTGTAGTGGTTATCACGTTCGCCTCACACGCGAAAGGTCCCCGGTTCGAAACCGGGCAGAAACAGTGCTTACCTTTAACTTTTTCACAGTCAGGCAAACTCAAAGCTCTTGTCATGCCATGCTCCTCTAGCAGCCGTGAGTGAAATCTGACAATACGAGGCACAGCTTAGTTGCTACACCTTCAATGTCATTTCTCTTTCTTTACTGTTTGTGAGTCGACCAGGAGATTCAAAAGACCCTTGCTTGAAGATTTTAGGTGACCTCCTTTTCTAGTCCTACACAGGCAAAGTGTCTCCCGAGCAAAGGATGGCAACTCTGAAGAGTTTCTGTAGTGTAGTGGTTATCATGTTCGCCTTACACGCGTAAGGTCCCCGTTTCGAAACCGGGCAGAAACACAGTGCACACACTAGTGCTTTTTGCCACAGTTGTTGATGCTTTCAGCAGTGATTTTCACCCATTGTACTTTAGCGTAGACTTTCGGTTTGCAAGGCACATGTAAAAAGCAAGAATGGGTTTCTGTAGTGTAGTGGTTGTCACGTTCGCCTAACACGCGAAAGATCCCCGGTTCGAAACCCGGCAGAAACAGTGCTTACCTTTAACTTTTTCACAGTCAGGCAAACTCAAAGCTCTTGTCATGCCATGCTCCTCTAGCAGCCGTGAGTGAAACCTGACAATACGAGGCACAGCTTAGTTGCGACACCTTCAATGTAATTTCTCTTTCTTTACTGTTTGTGAGTCGACCAGGAGATTCAAAAGACCCTTGCTTGAAGATTTTAGGTGACCTCCTTTTCTAGTCCTACACAGGCAAAGTGTCTCCCGAGCAAAGGATGGCAACTCTGAAGAGTTTCTGTAGTGTAGTGGTTATCATGTTCGCCTTACACGCGTAAGGTCCCCGTTTCGAAACCGGGCAGAAACAGAGTGCACACACTAGTGCTTTTTGCCACAGTTGTTGATGCTTTCAGCAGTGATTTTCACCCATTGTACTTTAGCGTAGACTTTCGGTTTGCAAGGCACATGTAAAAAGCAAGAATGGGTTTCTGTAGTGTAGTGGTTATCACGTTCGCCTAACACGCGAAAGATCCCCGGTTCGAAACCCGGCAGAAACAGTGCTTACCTTTAACTTTTTCACAGTCAGGCAAACTCAAAGCTCTTGTCATGCCATGCTCCTCTAGCAGCCGTGAGTGAAACCTGACAATACGAGGCACAGCTTAGTTGCGACACCTTCAATGTAATTTCTCTTTCTTTACTGTTTGTGATTCGACCAGGAGATTCAAAAGACCCTTGCTTGAAGATTTTAGGTGAGCTCCTTTTCTAGTCCTACACAGGCAAAGTGTCTCCCGAGCAAAGGATGGCAAGTCTGAAGGGTTTCTGTAGTGTAGTGATTATCATGTTCGCCTTACACGCGAAAGGTCCCCATTTCGAAACCGGGCAGAAACACAGTGCACACACTAGTGCTTTTTGCCACAGTTGTTGATGCTTTCAGCAGTTATTTTCACTCATTGTACTTTAGCGTAGACTTTCGGTTTGCAAGGCACATGTAAAAAGCAAGAATGGGTTTCTGTAGTGTAGTGGTTATCACGTTCGCCTAACACGCGAAAGGTCCCCGGTTCGAAACCGGGCAGAAACAGTGCCTACCTTTAACTTTTTCACAGTCAGGCAAACTCAAAGCTCTTGTCATGCCATGCTCCTCTAGCAGCAGTGAGTGAAATCTGTCAATACGAGGCACAGCTTAGTTGCGACACCTTCAATGTAATTTCTCTTTCTTTACTGTTTGTGAGTCGACCAGGAGATTTAAAAGACCCCTGCTTGAAGATTTTAGGTGAGCTCCTTTTCTAGTCCTACACAGGCAAAGTGTCTCCCGAGCAAAGGATGGCAACTCTGAAGGGTTTCTGTAGTGTAGTGATTATCACGTTCGCCTTACACGCGAAAGGTCCCCGTTTCGAAACCGGGCAGAAACACAGTGCACACACTAGTGCTTTTTGCCACAGTTGTTGATGCTTTCAGCAGTTATTTTCACTCATTGTACTTTAGCGTAGACTTTCGGTTTGCAAGGCACCTGTAAAAAGCAAGAATGGGTTTCTGTAGTGTAGTGGTTATCACGTTCGCCTAACACGCGAAAGGTCCCCGGTTCGAAACCGGGCAGAAACAGTGCCTACCTTTAACTTTTTCACAGTCAGGCAAACTCAAAGCTCTTGTCATGCCATGCTCCTCTAGCAGCAGTGAGTGAAATCTGTCAATACGAGGCACAGCTTAGTTGCTACACCTTCAATGTCATTTCTCTTTCTTTACTGTTTGTGAGTCGACCAGGAGATTCAAAAGACCCTTGCTTGAAGATTTTAGGTGACCTCCTTTTCTAGTCCTACACAGGCAAAGTGTCTCCCGAGCAAAGGATGGCAACTCTGAAGGGTTTCTGTAGTGTAGTGGTTATCACGTTCGCCTTACACGCGAAAGGTCCCCGTTTCAAAACCGGGCAGAAACACAGTGCACACACTAGTGCTTTTTGCCACAGTTGTTGATGCTTTCAGCAGTTATTTTCACTCATTGTACTTTAGCGTAGACTTTCGGTTTGCAAGGCACATGTAAAAAGCAAGAATGGGTTTCTGTAGTGTAGTGGTTATCACGTTCGCCTAACACGCGAAAGGTCCCCGTTTCGAAACCGGGCAGAAACGCAGTGCACACACTAGTGCTTTTTGCCACAGTTGTTGATGCTTTCAGCAGTTATTTTCACTCATTGTACTTTAGCGTAGACTTTTGGTTTGCAAGGCACATGTAAAAAGCAAGAATGGGTTTCTGTAGTGTAGTGGTTATCACGTTCGCCTAACATGCGAAAGGTCCCCGGTTCAAAACCGGGCAGAAACAGTGCTTACCTTTAACTTTTTCACAGTCAGGCAAACTCAAAGCTCTTGTCATGCCATGCTCCTCTAGCAGCCGTGAGTGAAACCTGACAATACGAGGCACAGCTTAGTTGCTACACCTTCAATGTAATTTCTCTTTCTTTACTGTTTGTGAGTCGACCAGGAGATTCAAAAGACCCTTGCTTGAAGATTTTAGGTGAGCTCCTTTTCTAGTCCTACACAGGCAAAGTGTCTCCCGAGCAAAGGAAGGCAACTCTGAAGGGTTTCTGTAGTGTAGTGATTATCACGTTCGCCTTACACGCGAAAGGTCCCCGTTTCGAAACCGGGCAGAAACATAATGCACACACTAGTGCTTTTTGCCACAGTTGTTGATGCTTTCAGCAGTGATTTTCACCCATTGTACTTTAGCGTAAACTTTCAGCTTGCAAGGCACACAAAAAAAGCAAGAATGGGTTTCTGTAGTGTAGTGGTTATCACTTTCGCCTTACATGCGAAAAGTCCCCGTTTCGAAACCGGGCAGAAACACAGTGCACACACTAGTGCTCTTTGCCACAGTTGTTGATGCTTTCAGCAGTTATTTTCACTCATTGTACTTTAGCGTAGACTTTCGGTTTGCAAGGCACATGCAAAAAGCAAGAATGGGTTTCTGTAGTGTAGTGGTTATCACTTTCGCCTTACATGCGAAAAGTCCCCGTTTCGAAACCGGGCAGAAACACAGTGCACACACTAGTGCTCTTTGCCACAGTTGTTGATGCTTTCAGCAGTTATTTTCACCCATTGTACTTTAGCGTAAACTTTCGGCTTGCAAGGCACACAAAAAAAGCAAGAATGGGTTTCTGTAGTGTAGTGGTTATCATGTTCGCCTTAAACGCGAAAGGTCCTCGGTTCGAAACCGGGCAGAAACAGTGCTTACCTTTAACTTTTTCACAGTCAGGCAAACTCAAAGCTCTTGCCATGCCATGCTCCTCTAGCAGCCGTGAGTGAAATCTGACAATACGAGGCATAGCTTAGTTGCTACACCTTCAATGTCATTTCTCTTTCTTTACTGTTTGTGAGTCGACCAGGAGATTCAAAAGACCCTTGCTTGAAGATTTTAGGTGAGCTCCTTTTCTAGTCCTACACAGGCAAAGTGTCTCCCGAGCAAAGGATGGCAACTCTGAAGGGTTTCTGTAGTGTAGTGGTTATCATGTACGCCTTACACGCGAAATGTCCCCGTTTCGAAACCGGGCAGAAACATAATGCACACACTAGTGCTTTTTGCCACAGTTGTTGATGCTTTCAGCAGTTATTTTCACTCATTGTACTTTAGCGTAGACTTTCGGTTTGCAAGGCACATGCAAAAAGCAAGAATGGGTTTCTGTAGTGTAGTGGTTATCACGTTCGCCTCACACGCGAAAGGTCCCCGGTTCGAAACCGGGCAGAAACAGTGCTTACCTTAAACTTTTTCACAGTCAGGCAAACTCAAAGCTCTTGCCATGCCATGCTCCTCTAGCAGCCGTGAGTGAAATCTGACAATACGAGGCACAGCTTAGTTGCTACACCTTCAATGTCATTTCTCTTTCTTTACTGTTTGTGAGTCGACCAGGAGATTCAAAAGACCCTTGCTTGAAGATTTTAGGTGAGCTCCTTTTCTAGTCCTACACAGGCAAAGTGTCTCCTGAGCAAAGGAAGGCAACTCTGAAGGGTTTCTGTAGTGTAGTGGTTATCACGTTCGCCTTACACACGAAAGGTCCCCGTTTCGAAACCGGGCAGAAACACAGTGCACACACTAGTGCTTTTTGCCACAGTTGTTGATGCTTTCAGCAGTGATTTTCACCCATTGTACTTTAGCGTAGACTTTCGGTTTGCAAGGCACATGTAAAAAGCAAGGATGGGTTTCTGTAGTGTAGTAGTTATCACGTTCGCCTAACACGCGAAAGGTCCCCGGTTCGAAACCGGGCAGAAACAGTGCTTACCTTTAACTTTTTCACAGTCAGGCAAACTCAAAGCTCTTGCCATGCCATGCTCCTCTAGCAGCCGTGAGTGAAATCTGACAATACGAGGCACAGCTTAGTTGCTACACCTTCAATGTCATTTCTCTTTCTTTACTGTTTGTGAGTCGACCAGGAGATTCAAAAGACCCTTGCTTGAAGATTTTAGGTGAGCTCCTTTTCTAGTCCTACACAGGCAAAGTGTCTCCCGAGCAAAGGATGTCAACTCTGAAGGGTTTCTGTAGTGTAGTGGTTATCACGTTCGCCTTACACGCGAAAGGTCCCCGTTTCGAAACCGGGCAGAAACACAGTGCACACACTAGTGCTCTTTGTCACAGTTGTTGATGCTTTCAGCAGTTATTTTCACTCATTGTACTTTAGCGTAGACTTTCGGTTTGCAAGGCACATGCAAAAAGCAAGAATGGGTTTCTGTAGTGTAGTGGTTATCATGTTCGCCTCACACGCGAAAGGTCCCCGGTACGAAACGTGGCAGAAACAGTGCTTACCTTTAACTTTTTCACAGTCAGGCAAACTCAAAGCTCTTGCCATGCCATGCTCCTCTAGCAGCCGTGAGTGAAATCTGACAATACGAGGCATAGCTTAGTTGCTACACCTTCAATGTCATTTCTCTTTCTTTACTGTTTGTGAGTCGACCAGGAGATTCAAAAGACCCTTGCTTGAAGATTTTAGGTGAGCTCCTTTTCTAGTCCTACACAGGCAAAGTGTCTCCTGAGCAAAGGAAGGCAACTCTGAAGGGTTTCTGTAGTGTAGTGGTTATCACGTTCGCCTTACACGCGAAAGGTCCCCGTTTCAAAACCGGGCAGAAACACAGTGCACACACTAGTGCTTTTTGCCACAGTTGTTGATGCTTTCAGCAGTGATTTTCACCCATTGTACTTTAGCGTAGACTTTCGGTTTGCAAGGCACATGTAAAAAGCAAGGATGGGTTTCTGTAGTGTAGTAGTTATCACGTTCGCCTAACACGCGAAAGGTCCCCGGTTCGAAACCGGGCAGAAACAGTGCTTACCTTTAACTTTTTCACAGTCAGGCAAACTCAAAGCTCTTGCCATGCCATGCCATGCTCCTCTAGCAGCCGTGAGTGAAATCTGACAATACGAGGCACAGCTTAGTTGCTACACCTTCAATGTCATTTCTCTTTCTTTACTGTTTGTGAGTCGACCAGGAGATTCAAAAGACCCTTGCTTGAAGATTTTAGGTGAGCTCCTTTTCTAGTCCTACACAGGCAAAGTGTCTCCCGAGCAAAGGATGGCAACTCTGAAGGGTTTCTGTAGTGTAGTGGTTATCATGTACGCCTTACACGCGAAAGGTCCCCGTTTCGAAACCGGGCAGAAACATAATGCACACACTAGTGCTTTTTGCCACAGTTGTTGATGCTTTCAGCAGTGATTTTCACCCATTGTACTTTAGCGTAAACTTTCGGCTTGCAAGGCACACAAAAAAAGCAAGAATGGGTTTCTGTAGTGTAGTGGTTATCACGTTCGCCTTACACGCGAAAGGTCCTCGGTTCGAAACCGGGAAGAAACAGTGCTTACCTTTAACTTTTTCACAGTCAGGCAAACTCAAAGCTCTTGCCATGCCATGCTCCTCTAGCAGCCGTGAGTGAAATCTGACAATACGAGGCATAGCTTAGTTGCTACACCTTCAATGTCATTTCTCTTTCTTTACTGTTTGTGAGTCGACCAGGAGATTCAAAAGACCCTTGCTTGAAGATTTTAGGTGAGCTCCTTTTCTAGTCCTACACAGGCAAAGTGTCTCCCGAGCAAAGGATGGCAACTCTGAAGGGTTTCTGTAGTGTAGTAGTTATCACGTTCGCCTTACACGCGAAAGGTCCCCGTTTCGAAACCGGGCAGAAACACAGTGCACACACTAGTGCTTTTTGCCACAGTTGTTGATGCTTTCAGCAGTTATTTTCACTCATTGTACTTTAGCGTAGACTTTCGGTTTGCAAGGCACCTGTAAAAAGCAAGAATGGGTTTCTGTAGTGTAGTGGTTATCACGTTCGCCTAACACGCGAAAGGTCCCCGGTTCGAAACCGGGCAGAAACAGTGCCTACCTTTAACTTTTTCACAGTCAGGCAAACTCAAAGCTCTTGTCATGCCATGCTCCTCTAGCAGCAGTGAGTGAAATCTGTCAATACGAGGCACAGCTTAGTTGCTACACCTTCAATGTCATTTCTCTTTCTTTACTGTTTGTGAGTCGACCAGGAGATTCAAAAGACCCTTGCTTGAAGATTTTAGGTGACCTCCTTTTCTAGTCCTACACAGGCAAAGTGTCTCCCGAGCAAAGGATGGCAACTCTGAAGGGTTTCTGTAGTGTAGTGGTTATCACGTTCGCCTTACACGCGAAAGGTCCCCGTTTCAAAACCGGGCAGAAACACAGTGCACACACTAGTGCTTTTTGCCACAGTTGTTGATGCTTTCAGCAGTTATTTTCACTCATTGTACTTTAGCGTAGACTTTCGGTTTGCAAGGCACATGTAAAAAGCAAGAATGGGTTTCTGTAGTGTAGTGGTTATCACGTTCGCCTAACACGCGAAAGGTCCCCGTTTCGAAACCGGGCAGAAACGCAGTGCACACACTAGTGCTTTTTGCCACAGTTGTTGATGCTTTCAGCAGTTATTTTCACTCATTGTACTTTAGCGTAGACTTTTGGTTTGCAAGGCACATGTAAAAAGCAAGAATGGGTTTCTGTAGTGTAGTGGTTATCACGTTCGCCTAACATGCGAAAGGTCCCCGGTTCAAAACCGGGCAGAAACAGTGCTTACCTTTAACTTTTTCACAGTCAGGCAAACTCAAAGCTCTTGTCATGCCATGCTCCTCTAGCAGCCGTGAGTGAAACCTGACAATACGAGGCACAGCTTAGTTGCTACACCTTCAATGTAATTTCTCTTTCTTTACTGTTTGTGAGTCGACCAGGAGATTCAAAAGACCCTTGCTTGAAGATTTTAGGTGAGCTCCTTTTCTAGTCCTACACAGGCAAAGTGTCTCCCGAGCAAAGGAAGGCAACTCTGAAGGGTTTCTGTAGTGTAGTGATTATCACGTTCGCCTTACACGCGAAAGGTCCCCGTTTCGAAACCGGGCAGAAACATAATGCACACACTAGTGCTTTTTGCCACAGTTGTTGATGCTTTCAGCAGTGATTTTCACCCATTGTACTTTAGCGTAAACTTTCAGCTTGCAAGGCACACAAAAAAAGCAAGAATGGGTTTCTGTAGTGTAGTGGTTATCACTTTCGCCTTACATGCGAAAAGTCCCCGTTTCGAAACCGGGCAGAAACACAGTGCACACACTAGTGCTCTTTGCCACAGTTGTTGATGCTTTCAGCAGTTATTTTCACTCATTGTACTTTAGCGTAGACTTTCGGTTTGCAAGGCACATGCAAAAAGCAAGAATGGGTTTCTGTAGTGTAGTGGTTATCACTTTCGCCTTACATGCGAAAAGTCCCCGTTTCGAAACCGGGCAGAAACACAGTGCACACACTAGTGCTCTTTGCCACAGTTGTTGATGCTTTCAGCAGTTATTTTCACCCATTGTACTTTAGCGTAAACTTTCGGCTTGCAAGGCACACAAAAAAAGCAAGAATGGGTTTCTGTAGTGTAGTGGTTATCATGTTCGCCTTAAACGCGAAAGGTCCTCGGTTCGAAACCGGGCAGAAACAGTGCTTACCTTTAACTTTTTCACAGTCAGGCAAACTCAAAGCTCTTGCCATGCCATGCTCCTCTAGCAGCCGTGAGTGAAATCTGACAATACGAGGCATAGCTTAGTTGCTACACCTTCAATGTCATTTCTCTTTCTTTACTGTTTGTGAGTCGACCAGGAGATTCAAAAGACCCTTGCTTGAAGATTTTAGGTGAGCTCCTTTTCTAGTCCTACACAGGCAAAGTGTCTCCCGAGCAAAGGATGGCAACTCTGAAGGGTTTCTGTAGTGTAGTGGTTATCATGTACGCCTTACACGCGAAATGTCCCCGTTTCGAAACCGGGCAGAAACATAATGCACACACTAGTGCTTTTTGCCACAGTTGTTGATGCTTTCAGCAGTTATTTTCACTCATTGTACTTTAGCGTAGACTTTCGGTTTGCAAGGCACATGCAAAAAGCAAGAATGGGTTTCTGTAGTGTAGTGGTTATCACGTTCGCCTCACACGCGAAAGGTCCCCGGTTCGAAACCGGGCAGAAACAGTGCTTACCTTAAACTTTTTCACAGTCAGGCAAACTCAAAGCTCTTGCCATGCCATGCTCCTCTAGCAGCCGTGAGTGAAATCTGACAATACGAGGCACAGCTTAGTTGCTACACCTTCAATGTCATTTCTCTTTCTTTACTGTTTGTGAGTCGACCAGGAGATTCAAAAGACCCTTGCTTGAAGATTTTAGGTGAGCTCCTTTTCTAGTCCTACACAGGCAAAGTGTCTCCTGAGCAAAGGAAGGCAACTCTGAAGGGTTTCTGTAGTGTAGTGGTTATCACGTTCGCCTTACACACGAAAGGTCCCCGTTTCGAAACCGGGCAGAAACACAGTGCACACACTAGTGCTTTTTGCCACAGTTGTTGATGCTTTCAGCAGTGATTTTCACCCATTGTACTTTAGCGTAGACTTTCGGTTTGCAAGGCACATGTAAAAAGCAAGGATGGGTTTCTGTAGTGTAGTAGTTATCACGTTCGCCTAACACGCGAAAGGTCCCCGGTTCGAAACCGGGCAGAAACAGTGCTTACCTTTAACTTTTTCACAGTCAGGCAAACTCAAAGCTCTTGCCATGCCATGCTCCTCTAGCAGCCGTGAGTGAAATCTGACAATACGAGGCACAGCTTAGTTGCTACACCTTCAATGTCATTTCTCTTTCTTTACTGTTTGTGAGTCGACCAGGAGATTCAAAAGACCCTTGCTTGAAGATTTTAGGTGAGCTCCTTTTCTAGTCCTACACAGGCAAAGTGTCTCCCGAGCAAAGGATGTCAACTCTGAAGGGTTTCTGTAGTGTAGTGGTTATCACGTTCGCCTTACACGCGAAAGGTCCCCGTTTCGAAACCGGGCAGAAACACAGTGCACACACTAGTGCTCTTTGTCACAGTTGTTGATGCTTTCAGCAGTTATTTTCACTCATTGTACTTTAGCGTAGACTTTCGGTTTGCAAGGCACATGCAAAAAGCAAGAATGGGTTTCTGTAGTGTAGTGGTTATCATGTTCGCCTCACACGCGAAAGGTCCCCGGTACGAAACGTGGCAGAAACAGTGCTTACCTTTAACTTTTTCACAGTCAGGCAAACTCAAAGCTCTTGCCATGCCATGCTCCTCTAGCAGCCGTGAGTGAAATCTGACAATACGAGGCATAGCTTAGTTGCTACACCTTCAATGTCATTTCTCTTTCTTTACTGTTTGTGAGTCGACCAGGAGATTCAAAAGACCCTTGCTTGAAGATTTTAGGTGAGCTCCTTTTCTAGTCCTACACAGGCAAAGTGTCTCCTGAGCAAAGGAAGGCAACTCTGAAGGGTTTCTGTAGTGTAGTGGTTATCACGTTCGCCTTACACGCGAAAGGTCCCCGTTTCAAAACCGGGCAGAAACACAGTGCACACACTAGTGCTTTTTGCCACAGTTGTTGATGCTTTCAGCAGTGATTTTCACCCATTGTACTTTAGCGTAGACTTTCGGTTTGCAAGGCACATGTAAAAAGCAAGGATGGGTTTCTGTAGTGTAGTAGTTATCACGTTCGCCTAACACGCGAAAGGTCCCCGGTTCGAAACCGGGCAGAAACAGTGCTTACCTTTAACTTTTTCACAGTCAGGCAAACTCAAAGCTCTTGCCATGCCATGCCATGCTCCTCTAGCAGCCGTGAGTGAAATCTGACAATACGAGGCACAGCTTAGTTGCTACACCTTCAATGTCATTTCTCTTTCTTTACTGTTTGTGAGTCGACCAGGAGATTCAAAAGACCCTTGCTTGAAGATTTTAGGTGAGCTCCTTTTCTAGTCCTACACAGGCAAAGTGTCTCCCGAGCAAAGGATGGCAACTCTGAAGGGTTTCTGTAGTGTAGTGGTTATCATGTACGCCTTACACGCGAAAGGTCCCCGTTTCGAAACCGGGCAGAAACATAATGCACACACTAGTGCTTTTTGCCACAGTTGTTGATGCTTTCAGCAGTGATTTTCACCCATTGTACTTTAGCGTAAACTTTCGGCTTGCAAGGCACACAAAAAAAGCAAGAATGGGTTTCTGTAGTGTAGTGGTTATCACGTTCGCCTTACACGCGAAAGGTCCTCGGTTCGAAACCGGGAAGAAACAGTGCTTACCTTTAACTTTTTCACAGTCAGGCAAACTCAAAGCTCTTGCCATGCCATGCTCCTCTAGCAGCCGTGAGTGAAATCTGACAATACGAGGCATAGCTTAGTTGCTACACCTTCAATGTCATTTCTCTTTCTTTACTGTTTGTGAGTCGACCAGGAGATTCAAAAGACCCTTGCTTGAAGATTTTAGGTGAGCTCCTTTTCTAGTCCTACACAGGCAAAGTGTCTCCCGAGCAAAGGATGGCAACTCTGAAGGGTTTCTGTAGTGTAGTAGTTATCATGTACGCCTTACACGCGAAAGGTCCCCGTTTCGAAACCGGGCAGAAACATAATGCACACACTAGTGCTTTTTGCCACAGTTGTTGATGCTTTCAGCAGTGATTTTCACCCATTGTACTTTAGCGTAAACTTTCGGCTTGCAAGGCACACAAAAAAAGCAAGAATGGGTTTCTGTAGTGTAGTGGTTATCACGTTCGCCTTACATGCGAAAGGTCCCCGTTTCGAAACCGGGCAGAAACACAGTGCACACACTAGTGCTCTTTGCCACAGTTGTTGATGCTTTCAGCAGTTATTTTCACCCATTGTACTTTAGCGTAAAGTTTCGGCTTGCAAGGCACACAAAAAAAGCAAGAATGGGTTTCTATAGTGTAGTGGTTATCACATTTGCCTTGCACGCGAAAGGTCCCCGGTTCGAAACCGGGCAGAAACAGTGCTTACCTTTAACTTTTTCACAGTCAGGCAAACTCAAAGCTCTTGCCATGCCATGCTCCTCTAGCAGCCGTGAGTGAAATCTGACAATACGAGGCACAGCTTAGTTGCTACACCTTCAATGTCATTTCTCTTTCTTTACTGTTTGTGAGTCGACCAGGAGATTCAAAAGACCCTTGCTTGAAGATTTTAGGTGAGCTCCTTTTCTAGTCCTACATAGGCAAAGTGTCTCCCGAGCAAAGGATGGCAACTCTGAAGGGTTTCTGTAGTGTAGTGGTTATCACGTTCGCCTTACACGCGAAAGGTCCCCGTTTCGAAACCGGGCAGAAACACAGTGCACACACTAGTGCTCTTTGCCACAGTTGTTGATGCTTTCAGCAGTTATTTTCACTCATTGTACTTTAGCGTAGACTTTCGGTTTGCAAGGCACATGCAAAAAGCAAGAATGGGTTTCTGTAGTGTAGTGGTTATCACTTTCGCCTCACACGCGAGAGGTCCCCGGTTCGAAACCGGGCAGAAACAGTGCTTACCTTTAACTTTTTCACAGTCAGGCAAACTCAAAGCTCTTGCCATGCCATGCTCCTCTAGCAGCCGTGAGTGAAATCTGACAATACGAGGCATAGCTTAGTTGCTACACCTTCAATGTCATTTCTCTTTCTTTACTGTTTGTGAGTCGACCAGGAGATTCAAAAGACCCTTGCTTGAAGATTTTAGGTGAGCTCCTTTTCTAGTCCTACACAGGCAAAGTGTCTCCCGAGCAAAGGATGGCAACTCTGAAGGGTTTCTGTAGTGTAGTGGTTATCATGTACGCCTTACACGCGAAAGGTCCCCGTTTCGAAACCGGGCAGAAACATAATGCACACACTAGTGCTTTTTGCCACAGTTGTTGATGCTTTCAGCAGTTATTTTCACTCATTGTACTTTAGCGTAGACTTTCGGTTTGCAAGGCACATGCAAAAAGCAAGAATGGGTTTCTGTAGTGTAGTGGTTATCACGTTCGCCTCACACGCGAAAGGTCCCCGGTTCGAAACCGGGCAGAAACAGTGCTTACCTTAAACTTTTTCACAGTCAGGCAAACTCAAAGCTCTTGCCATGCCATGCTCCTCTAGCAGCCGTGAGTGAAATCTGACAATACGAGGCACAGCTTAGTTGCTACACCTTCAATGTCATTTCTCTTTCTTTACTGTTTGTGAGTCGACCAGGAGATTCAAAAGACCCTTGCTTGAAGATTTTAGGTGAGCTCCTTTTCTAGTCCTACACAGGCAAAGTGTCTCCCGAGCAAAGGATGGCAACTCCGAAGGGTTTCTGTAGTGTAGTGGTTATCATGTACGCCTTACACGCGAAAGGTCCCCGTTTCGAAACCGGGCAGAAACATAATGCACACACTAGTGCTTTTTGCCACAGTTGTTGATGCTTTCAGCAGTGATTTTCACCCATTGTACTTTAGCGTAAACTTTCGGCTTGCAAGGCACACAAAAAAAGCAAGAATGGGTTTCTGTAGTGTAGTGGTTATCACGTTCGCCTTACATGCGAAAAGTCCCCGTTTCGAAACCGGGCAGAAACACAGTGCACACACTAGTGCTCTTTGCCACAGTTGTTGATGCTTTCAGCAGTTATTTTCACCCATTGTACTTTAGCGTAAAGTTTCGGCTTGCAAGGCACACAAAAAAAGCAAGAATGGGTTTCTATAGTGTAGTGGTTATCACATTTGCCTTGCACGCGAAAGGTCCCCGGTTCGAAACCGGGCAGAAACAGTGCTTACCTTTAACTTTTTCACAGTCAGGCAAACTCAAAGCTCTTGCCATGCCATGCTCCTCTAGCAGCCGTGAGTGAAATCTGACAATACGAGGCACAGCTTAGTTGCTACACCTTCAATGTCATTTCTCTTTCTTTACTGTTTGTGAGTCGACCAGGAGATTCAAAAGACCCTTGCTTGAAGATTTTAGGTGAGCTCCTTTTCTAGTCCTACACAGGCAAAGTGTCTCCCGAGCAAAGGATGGCAACTCTGAAGGGTTTCTGTAGTGTAGTGGTTATCACGTTCGCCTTACACGCGAAAAGTCCCCGTTTCGAAACCGGGCAGAAACACAGTGCACACACTAGTGCTCTTTGCCACAGTTGTTGATGCTTTCAGCAGTTATTTTCACTCATTGTACTTTAGCGTAGACTTTCGGTTTGCAAGGCACATGCAAAAAGCAAGAATGGGTTTCTGTAGTGTAGTGGTTATCACTTTCGCCTTACATGCGAAAAGTCCCAGTTTCGAAACCGGGCAGAAACACAGTGCACACACTAGTGCTCTTTGCCACAGTTGTTGATGCTTTCAGCAGTTATTTTCACCCATTGTACTTTAGCGTAAACTTTCGGCTTGCAAGGCACACAAAAAAAGCAAGAATGGGTTTCTGTAGTGTAGTGGTTATCATGTTCGCCTTACACGCGAAAGGTCCTCGGTTCGAAACCGGGCAGAAACAGTGCTTACCTTTAACTTTTTCACAGTCAGGCAAACTCAAAGCTCTTGCCATGCCATGCTCCTCTAGCAGCCGTGAGTGAAATCTGACAATACGAGGCATAGCTTAGTTGCTACACCTTCAATGTCATTTCTCTTTCTTTACTGTTTGTGAGTCGACCAGGAGATTCAAAAGACCCTTGCTTGAAGATTTTAGGTGAGCTCCTTTTCTAGTCCTACACAGGCAAAGTGTCTCCCGAGCAAAGGATGGCAACTCTGAAGGGTTTCTGTAGTGTAGTGGTTATCATGTACGCCTTACACGCGAAATGTCCCCGTTTCGAAACCGGGCAGAAACATAATGCACACACTAGTGCTTTTTGCCACAGTTGTTGATGCTTTCAGCAGTTATTTTCACTCATTGTACTTTAGCGTAGACTTTCGGTTTGCAAGGCACATGCAAAAAGCAAGAATGGGTTTCTGTAGTGTAGTGGTTATCACGTTCGCCTCACACGCGAAAGGTCCCCGGTTCGAAACCGGGCAGAAACAGTGCTTACCTTAAACTTTTTCACAGTCAGGCAAACTCAAAGCTCTTGCCATGCCATGCTCCTCTAGCAGCCGTGAGTGAAATCTGACAATACGAGGCACAGCTTAGTTGCTACATCTTCAATGTCATTTCTCTTTCTTTACTGTTTGTGAGTCGACCAGGAGATTCAAAAGACCCTTGCTTGAAGATTTTAGGTGAGCTCCTTTTCTAGTCCTACACAGGCAAAGTGTCTCCCGAGCAAAGGATGGCAACTCTGAAGGGTTTCTGTAGTGTAGTGGTTATCATGTACGCCTTACACGCGAAAGGTCCCCGTTTCGAAACCGGGCAGAAACATAATGCACACACTAGTGCTTTTTGCCACAGTTGTTGATGCTTTCAGCAGTGATTTTCACCCATTGTACTTTAGCGTAAACTTTCGGCTTGCAAGGCACACAAAAAAAGCAAGAATGGGTTTCTGTAGTGTAGTGGTTATCACGTTCGCCTTACATGCGAAAAGTCCCCGTTTCGAAACCGGGCAGAAACACAGTGCACACACTAGTGCTCTTTGCCACAGTTGTTGATGCTTTCAGCAGTTATTTTCACCCATTGTACTTTAGCGTAAAGTTTCGGCTTGCAAGGCACACAAAAAAAGCAAGAATGGGTTTCTATAGTGTAGTGGTTATCACATTTGCCTTGCACGCGAAAGGTCCCCGGTTCGAAACCGGGCAGAAACAGTGCTTACCTTTAACTTTTTCACAGTCAGGCAAACTCAAAGCTCTTGCCATGCCATGCTCCTCTAGCAGCCGTGAGTGAAATCTGACAATACGAGGCACAGCTTAGTTGCTACACCTTCAATGTCATTTCTCTTTCTTTACTGTTTGTGAGTCGACCAGGAGATTCAAAAGACCCTTGCTTGAAGATTTTAGGTGAGCTCCTTTTCTAGTCCTACACAGGCAAAGTGTCTCCCGAGCAAAGGATGGCAACTCTGAAGGGTTTCTGTAGTGTAGTGGTTATCACGTTCGCCTTACACGCGAAAAGTCCCCGTTTCGAAACCGGGCAGAAACACAGTGCACACACTAGTGCTCTTTGCCACAGTTGTTGATGCTTTCAGCAGTTATTTTCACTCATTGTACTTTAGCGTAGACTTTCGGTTTGCAAGGCACATGCAAAAAGCAAGAATGGGTTTCTGTAGTGTAGTGGTTATCACTTTCGCCTTACATGCGAAAAGTCCCCGTTTCGAAACCGGGCAGAAACACAGTGCACACACTAGTGCTCTTTGCCACAGTTGTTGATGCTTTCAGCAGTTATTTTCACCCATTGTACTTTAGCGTAAACTTTCGGCTTGCAAGGCACACAAAAAAAGCAAGAATGGGTTTCTGTAGTGTAGTGGTTATCATGTTCGCCTTACACGCGAAAGGTCCTCGGTTTGAAACCGGGCAGAAACAGTGCTTACCTTTAACTTTTTCACAGTCAGGCAAACTCAAAGCTCTTGCCATGCCATGCTCCTCTAGCAGCCGTGAGTGAAATCTGACAATACGAGGCATAGCTTAGTTGCTACACCTTCAATGTCATTTCTCTTTCTTTACTGTTTGTGAGTCGACCAGGAGATTCAAAAGACCCTTGCTTGAAGATTTTAGGTGAGCTCCTTTTCTAGTCCTACACAGGCAAAGTGTCTCCCGAGCAAAGGATGGCAACTCTGAAGGGTTTCTGTAGTGTAGTGGTTATCATGTACGCCTTACACGCGAAATGTCCCCGTTTCGAAACCGGGCAGAAACATAATGCACACACTAGTGCTTTTTGCCACAGTTGTTGATGCTTTCAGCAGTTATTTTCACTCATTGTACTTTAGCGTAGACTTTCGGTTTGCAAGGCACATGCAAAAAGCAAGAATGGGTTTCTGTAGTGTAGTGGTTATCACGTTCGCCTCACACGCGAAAGGTCCCCGGTTCGAAACCGGGCAGAAACAGTGCTTACCTTAAACTTTTTCACAGTCAGGCAAACTCAAAGCTCTTGCCATGCCATGCTCCTCTAGCAGCCGTGAGTGAAATCTGACAATACGAGGCACAGCTTAGTTGCTACACCTTCAATGTCATTTCTCTTTCTTTACTGTTTGTGAGTCGACCAGGAGATTCAAAAGACCCTTGCTTGAAGATTTTAGGTGAGCTCCTTTTCTAGTCCTACACAGGCAAAGTGTCTCCCGAGCAAAGGATGGCAACTCTGAAGGGTTTCTGTAGTGTAGTGGTTATCATGTACGCCTTACACGCGAAAGGTCCCCGTTTCGAAACCGGGCAGAAACATAATGCACACACTAGTGCTTTTTGCCACAGTTGTTGATGCTTTCAGCAGTGATTTTCACCCATTGTACTTTAGCGTAAACTTTCGGCTTGCAAGGCACACAAAAAAAGCAAGAATGGGTTTCTGTAGTGTAGTGGTTATCACTTTCGCCTTACATGCGAAAAGTCCCCGTTTCGAAACCGGGCAGAAACACAGTGCACACACTAGTGCTCTTTGCCACAGTTGTTGATGCTTTCAGCAGTTATTTTCACCCATTGTACTTTAGCGTAAAGTTTCGGCTTGCAAGGCACACAAAAAAAGCAAGAATGGGTTTCTATAGTGTAGTGGTTATCACATTTGCCTTGCACGCGAAAGGTCCCCGGTTCGAAACCGGGCAGAAACAGTGCTTACCTTTAACTTTTTCACAGTCAGGCAAACTCAAAGCTCTTGCCATGCCATGCTCCTCTAGCAGCCGTGAGTGAAATCTGACAATACGAGGCACAGCTTAGTTGCTACACCTTCAATGTCATTTCTCTTTCTTTACTGTTTGTGAGTCGACCAGGAGATTCAAAAGACCCTTGCTTGAAGATTTTAGGTGAGCTCCTTTTCTAGTCCTACACAGGCAAAGTGTCTCCCGAGCAAAGGATGGCAACTCTGAAGGGTTTCTGTAGTGTAGTGGTTATCACGTTCGCCTTACACGCGAACGGTCCCCGTTTCGAAACCGGGCAGAAACACAGTGCACACACTAGTGCTCTTTGCCACAGTTGTTGATGCTTTCAGCAGTTATTTTCACTCATTGTACTTTAGCGTAGACTTTCGGTTTGCAAGGCACATGAAAAAAGCAAGAATGGGTTTCTGTAGTGTAGTGGTTATCATGTTCGCCTTACACGCGAAAGGTCCTCGGTTCGAAACCGGGCAGAAACAGTGCTTACCTTTAACTTTTTCACAGTCAGGCAAACTCAAAGCTCTTGCCATGCCATGCTCCTCTAGCAGCCGTGAGTGAAATCTGACAATACGAGGCATAGCTTAGTTGCTACACCTTCAATGTCATTTCTCTTTCTTTACTGTTTGTGAGTCGACCAGGAGATTCAAAAGACCCTTGCTTGAAGATTTTAGGTGAGCTCCTTTTCTAGTCCTACACAGGCAAAGTGTCTCCCGAGCAAAGGATGGCAACTCTGAAGGGTTTCTGTAGTGTAGTGGTTATCATGTACGCCTTACACGCGAAAGGTCCCCGTTTCGAAACCGGGCAGAAACATAATGCACACACTAGTGCTTTTTGCCACAGTTGTTGATGCTTTCAGCAGTTATTTTCACTCATTGTACTTTAGCGTAGACTTTCGGTTTGCAAGGCACATGCAAAAAGCAAGAATGGGTTTCTGTAGTGTAGTGGTTATCACGTTCGCCTCACACGCGAAAGGTCCCCGGTTCGAAACCGGGCAGAAACAGTGCTTACCTTAAACTTTTTCACAGTCAGGCAAACTCAAAGCTCTTGCCATGCCATGCTCCTCTAGCAGCCGTGAGTGAAATCTGACAATACGAGGCACAGCTTAGTTGCTACACCTTCAATGTCATTTCTCTTTCTTTACTGTTTGTGAGTCGACCAGGAGATTCAAAAGACCCTTGCTTGAAGATTTTAGGTGAGCTCCTTTTCTAGTCCTACACAGGCAAAGTGTCTCCCGAGCAAAGGATGGCAACTCCGAAGGGTTTCTGTAGTGTAGTGGTTATCATGTACGCCTTACACGCGAAAGGTCCCCGTTTCGAAACCGGGCAGAAACATAATGCACACACTAGTGCTTTTTGCCACAGTTGTTGATGCTTTCAGCATGGATTTTCACCCATTGTACTTTAGCGTAAACTTTCGGCTTGCAAGGCACACAAAAAAAGCAAGAATGGGTTTCTGTAGTGTAGTGGTTATCACGTTCGCCTTACATGCGAAAAGTCCCCGTTTCGAAACCGGGCAGAAACACAGTGCACACACTAGTGCTCTTTGCCACAGTTGTTGATGCTTTCAGCAGTTATTTTCACCCATTGTACTTTAGCGTAAAGTTTCGGCTTGCAAGGCACACAAAAAAAGCAAGAATGGGTTTCTATAGTGTAGTGGTTATCACATTTGCCTTGCACGCGAAAGGTCCCCGGTTCGAAACCGGGCAGAAACAGTGCTTACCTTTAACTTTTTCACAGTCAGGCAAACTCAAAGCTCTTGCCATGCCATGCTCCTCTAGCAGCCGTGAGTGAAATCTGACAATACGAGGCACAGCTTAGTTGCTACACCTTCAATGTCATTTCTCTTTCTTTACTGTTTGTGAGTCGACCAGGAGATTCAAAAGACCCTTGCTTGAAGATTTTAGGTGAGCTCCTTTTCTAGTCCTACACAGGCAAAGTGTCTCCCGAGCAAAGGATGGCAACTCTGAAGGGTTTCTGTAGTGTAGTGGTTATCACGTTCGCCTTACACGCGAAAAGTCCCCGTTTCGAAACCGGGCAGAAACACAGTGCACACACTAGTGCTCTTTGCCACAGTTGTTGATGCTTTCAGCAGTTATTTTCACTCATTGTACTTTAGCGTAGACTTTCGGTTTGCAAGGCACATGCAAAAAGCAAGAATGGGTTTCTGTAGTGTAGTGGTTATCACTTTCGCCTTACATGCGAAAAGTCCCCGTTTCGAAACCGGGCAGAAACACAGTGCACACACTAGTGCTCTTTGCCACAGTTGTTGATGCTTTCAGCAGTTATTTTCACCCATTGTACTTTAGCGTAAACTTTCGGCTTGCAAGGCACACAAAAAAAGCAAGAATGGGTTTCTGTAGTGTAGTGGTTATCATGTTCGCCTTACACGCGAAAGGTCCTCGGTTTGAAACCGGGCAGAAACAGTGCTTACCTTTAACTTTTTCACAGTCAGGCAAACTCAAAGCTCTTGCCATGCCATGCTCCTCTAGCAGCCGTGAGTGAAATCTGACAATACGAGGCATAGCTTAGTTGCTACACCTTCAATGTCATTTCTCTTTCTTTACTGTTTGTGAGTCGACCAGGAGATTCAAAAGACCCTTGCTTGAAGATTTTAGGTGAGCTCCTTTTCTAGTCCTACACAGGCAAAGTGTCTCCCGAGCAAAGGATGGCAACTCTGAAGGGTTTCTGTAGTGTAGTGGTTATCATGTACGCCTTACACGCGAAATGTCCCCGTTTCGAAACCGGGCAGAAACATAATGCACACACTAGTGCTTTTTGCCACAGTTGTTGATGCTTTCAGCAGTTATTTTCACTCATTGTACTTTAGCGTAGACTTTCGGTTTGCAAGGCACATGCAAAAAGCAAGAATGGGTTTCTGTAGTGTAGTGGTTATCACGTTCGCCTCACACGCGAAAGGTCCCCGGTTCGAAACCGGGCAGAAACAGTGCTTACCTTAAACTTTTTCACAGTCAGGCAAACTCAAAGCTCTTGCCATGCCATGCTCCTCTAGCAGCCGTGAGTGAAATCTGACAATACGAGGCACAGCTTAGTTGCTACACCTTCAATGTCATTTCTCTTTCTTTACTGTTTGTGAGTCGACCAGGAGATTCAAAAGACCCTTGCTTGAAGATTTTAGGTGAGCTCCTTTTCTAGTCCTACACAGGCAAAGTGTCTCCCGAGCAAAGGATGGCAACTCTGAAGGGTTTCTGTAGTGTAGTGGTTATCATGTACGCCTTACACGCGAAAGGTCCCCGTTTCGAAACCGGGCAGAAACATAATGCACACACTAGTGCTTTTTGCCACAGTTGTTGATGCTTTCAGCAGTGATTTTCACCCATTGTACTTTAGCGTAAACTTTCGGCTTGCAAGGCACACAAAAAAAGCAAGAATGGGTTTCTGTAGTGTAGTGGTTATCACTTTCGCCTTACATGCGAAAAGTCCCCGTTTCGAAACCGGGCAGAAACACAGTGCACACACTAGTGCTCTTTGCCACAGTTGTTGATGCTTTCAGCAGTTATTTTCACCCATTGTACTTTAGCGTAAACTTTCGGCTTGCAAGGCACACAAAAAAAGCAAGAATGGGTTTCTATAGTGTAGTGGTTATCACATTTGCCTTGCACGCGAAAGGTCCCCGGTTCGAAACCGGGCAGAAACAGTGCTTACCTTTAACTTTTTCACAGTCAGGCAAACTCAAAGCTCTTGCCATGCCATGCTCCTCTAGCAGCCGTGAGTGAAATCTGACAATACGAGGCACAGCTTAGTTGCTACACCTTCAATGTCATTTCTCTTTCTTTACTGTTTGTGAGTCGACCAGGAGATTCAAAAGACCCTTGCTTGAAGATTTTAGGTGAGCTCCTTTTCTAGTCCTACACAGGCAAAGTGTCTCCCGAGCAAAGGATGGCAACTCTGAAGGGTTTCTGTAGTGTAGTGGTTATCACGTTCGCCTTACACGCGAACGGTCCCCGTTTCGAAACCGGGCAGAAACACAGTGCACACACTAGTGCTCTTTGCCACAGTTGTTGATGCTTTCAGCAGTTATTTTCACTCATTGTACTTTAGCGTAGACTTTCGGTTTGCAAGGCACATGCAAAAAGCAAGAATGGGTTTCTGTAGTGTAGTGGTTATCATGTTCGCCTTACACGCGAAAGGTCCTCGGTTCGAAACCGGGCAGAAACAGTGCTTACCTTTAACTTTTTCACAGTCAGGCAAACTCAAAGCTCTTGCCATGCCATGCTCCTCTAGCAGCCGTGAGTGAAATCTGACAATACGAGGCATAGCTTAGTTGCTACACCTTCAATGTCATTTCTCTTTCTTTACTGTTTGTGAGTCGACCAGGAGATTCAAAAGACCCTTGCTTGAAGATTTTAGGTGAGCTCCTTTTCTAGTCCTACACAGGCAAAGTGTCTCCCGAGCAAAGGATGGCAACTCTGAAGGGTTTCTGTAGTGTAGTGGTTATCATGTACGCCTTACACGCGAAATGTCCCCGTTTCGAAACCGGGCAGAAACATAATGCACACACTAGTGCTTTTTGCCACAGTTGTTGATGCTTTCAGCAGTTATTTTCACTCATTGTACTTTAGCGTAGACTTTCGGTTTGCAAGGCACATGCAAAAAGCAAGAATGGGTTTCTGTAGTGTAGTGGTTATCATGTTCGCCTTACACGCGAAAGGTCCTCGGTTCGAAACCGGGCAGAAACAGTGCTTACCTTTAACTTTTTCACAGTCAGGCAAACTCAAAGCTCTTGCCATGCCATGCTCCTCTAGCAGCCGTGAGTGAAATCTGACAATACGAGGCACAGCTTAGTTGCTACACCTTCAATGTCATTTCTCTTTCTTTACTGTTTGTGAGTCGACCAGGAGATTCAAAAGACCCTTGCTTGAAGATTTTAGGTGAGCTCCTTTTCTAGTCCTACACAGGCAAAGTGTCTCCCGAGCAAAGGATGGCAACTCTGAAGGGTTTCTGTAGTGTAGTGGTTATCATGTACGCCTTACACGCGAAATGTCCCCGTTTCGAAACCGGGCAGAAACATAATGCACACACTAGTGCTTTTTGCCACAGTTGTTGATGCTTTCAGCAGTTATTTTCACTCATTGTACTTTAGCGTAGACTTTCGGTTTGCAAGGCACATGCAAAAAGCAAGAATGGGTTTCTGTAGTGTAGTGGTTATCACGTTCGCCTCACACGCGAAAGGTCCCCGGTTCGAAACCGGGCAGAAACAGTGCTTACCTTAAACTTTTTCACAGTCAGGCAAACTCAAAGCTCTTGCCATGCCATGCTCCTCTAGCAGCCGTGAGTGAAATCTGACAATACGAGGCACAGCTTAGTTGCTACATCTTCAATGTCATTTCTCTTTCTTTACTGTTTGTGAGTCGACCAGGAGATTCAAAAGACCCTTGCTTGAAGATTTTAGGTGAGCTCCTTTTCTAGTCCTACACAGGCAAAGTGTCTCCCGAGCAAAGGATGGCAACTCTGAAGGGTTTCTGTAGTGTAGTGGTTATCATGTACGCCTTACACGCGAAAGGTCCCCGTTTCGAAACCGGGCAGAAACATAATGCACACACTAGTGCTTTTTGCCACAGTTGTTGATGCTTTCAGCAGTGATTTTCACCCATTGTACTTTAGCGTAAACTTTCGGCTTGCAAGGCACACAAAAAAAGCAAGAATGGGTTTCTGTAGTGTAGTGGTTATCACGTTCGCCTTACATGCGAAAAGTCCCCGTTTCGAAACCGGGCAGAAACACAGTGCACACACTAGTGCTCTTTGCCACAGTTGTTGATGCTTTCAGCAGTTATTTTCACCCATTGTACTTTAGCGTAAAGTTTCGGCTTGCAAGGCACACAAAAAAAGCAAGAATGGGTTTCTATAGTGTAGTGGTTATCACATTTGCCTTGCACGCGAAAGGTCCCCGGTTCGAAACCGGGCAGAAACAGTGCTTACCTTTAACTTTTTCACAGTCAGGCAAACTCAAAGCTCTTGCCATGCCATGCTCCTCTAGCAGCCGTGAGTGAAATCTGACAATACGAGGCACAGCTTAGTTGCTACACCTTCAATGTCATTTCTCTTTCTTTACTGTTTGTGAGTCGACCAGGAGATTCAAAAGACCCTTGCTTGAAGATTTTAGGTGAGCTCCTTTTCTAGTCCTACACAGGCAAAGTGTCTCCCGAGCAAAGGATGGCAACTCTGAAGGGTTTCTGTAGTGTAGTGGTTATCACGTTCGCCTTACACGCGAAAAGTCCCCGTTTCGAAACCGGGCAGAAACACAGTGCACACACTAGTGCTCTTTGCCACAGTTGTTGATGCTTTCAGCAGTTATTTTCACTCATTGTACTTTAGCGTAGACTTTCGGTTTGCAAGGCACATGCAAAAAGCAAGAATGGGTTTCTGTAGTGTAGTGGTTATCACTTTCGCCTTACATGCGAAAAGTCCCCGTTTCGAAACCGGGCAGAAACACAGTGCACACACTAGTGCTCTTTGCCACAGTTGTTGATGCTTTCAGCAGTTATTTTCACCCATTGTACTTTAGCGTAAACTTTCGGCTTGCAAGGCACACAAAAAAAGCAAGAATGGGTTTCTGTAGTGTAGTGGTTATCATGTTCGCCTTACACGCGAAAGGTCCTCGGTTTGAAACCGGGCAGAAACAGTGCTTACCTTTAACTTTTTCACAGTCAGGCAAACTCAAAGCTCTTGCCATGCCATGCTCCTCTAGCAGCCGTGAGTGAAATCTGACAATACGAGGCATAGCTTAGTTGCTACACCTTCAATGTCATTTCTCTTTCTTTACTGTTTGTGAGTCGACCAGGAGATTCAAAAGACCCTTGCTTGAAGATTTTAGGTGAGCTCCTTTTCTAGTCCTACACAGGCAAAGTGTCTCCCGAGCAAAGGATGGCAACTCTGAAGGGTTTCTGTAGTGTAGTGGTTATCATGTACGCCTTACACGCGAAATGTCCCCGTTTCGAAACCGGGCAGAAACATAATGCACACACTAGTGCTTTTTGCCACAGTTGTTGATGCTTTCAGCAGTTATTTTCACTCATTGTACTTTAGCGTAGACTTTCGGTTTGCAAGGCACATGCAAAAAGCAAGAATGGGTTTCTGTAGTGTAGTGGTTATCACGTTCGCCTCACACGCGAAAGGTCCCCGGTTCGAAACCGGGCAGAAACAGTGCTTACCTTAAACTTTTTCACAGTCAGGCAAACTCAAAGCTCTTGCCATGCCATGCTCCTCTAGCAGCCGTGAGTGAAATCTGACAATACGAGGCACAGCTTAGTTGCTACACCTTCAATGTCATTTCTCTTTCTTTACTGTTTGTGAGTCGACCAGGAGATTCAAAAGACCCTTGCTTGAAGATTTTAGGTGAGCTCCTTTTCTAGTCCTACACAGGCAAAGTGTCTCCCGAGCAAAGGATGGCAACTCTGAAGGGTTTCTGTAGTGTAGTGGTTATCATGTACGCCTTACACGCGAAAGGTCCCCGTTTCGAAACCGGGCAGAAACATAATGCACACACTAGTGCTTTTTGCCACAGTTGTTGATGCTTTCAGCAGTGATTTTCACCCATTGTACTTTAGCGTAAACTTTCGGCTTGCAAGGCACACAAAAAAAGCAAGAATGGGTTTCTGTAGTGTAGTGGTTATCACTTTCGCCTTACATGCGAAAAGTCCCCGTTTCGAAACCGGGCAGAAACACAGTGCACACACTAGTGCTCTTTGCCACAGTTGTTGATGCTTTCAGCAGTTATTTTCACCCATTGTACTTTAGCGTAAAGTTTCGGCTTGCAAGGCACACAAAAAAAGCAAGAATGGGTTTCTATAGTGTAGTGGTTATCACATTTGCCTTGCACGCGAAAGGTCCCCGGTTCGAAACCGGGCAGAAACAGTGCTTACCTTTAACTTTTTCACAGTCAGGCAAACTCAAAGCTCTTGCCATGCCATGCTCCTCTAGCAGCCGTGAGTGAAATCTGACAATACGAGGCACAGCTTAGTTGCTACACCTTCAATGTCATTTCTCTTTCTTTACTGTTTGTGAGTCGACCAGGAGATTCAAAAGACCCTTGCTTGAAGATTTTAGGTGAGCTCCTTTTCTAGTCCTACACAGGCAAAGTGTCTCCCGAGCAAAGGATGGCAACTCTGAAGGGTTTCTGTAGTGTAGTGGTTATCACGTTCGCCTTACACGCGAACGGTCCCCGTTTCGAAACCGGGCAGAAACACAGTGCACACACTAGTGCTCTTTGCCACAGTTGTTGATGCTTTCAGCAGTTATTTTCACTCATTGTACTTTAGCGTAGACTTTCGGTTTGCAAGGCACATGCAAAAAGCAAGAATGGGTTTCTGTAGTGTAGTGCTTATCACTTTCGCCTCACACGCGAGAGGTCCCCGGTTCGAAACCGAGCAGAAACAGTGCTTACCTTTAACTTTTTCACAGTCAGGCAAACTCAAAGCTCTTGCCATGCCATGCTCCTCTAGCAGCCGTGAGTGAAATCTGACAATACGAGGCATAGCTTAGTTGCTACACCTTCAATGTCATTTCTCTTTCTTTACTGTTTGTGAGTCGACCAGGAGATTCAAAAGACCCTTGCTTGAAGATTTTAGGTGAGCTCCTTTTCTAGTCCTACACAGGCAAAGTGTCTCCCGAGCAAAGGATGGCAACTCTGAAGGGTTTCTGTAGTGTAGTGGTTATCATGTACGCCTTACACGCGAAAGGTCCCCGTTTCGAAACCGGGCAGAAACATAATGCACACACTGGTGCTTTTTGCCACAGTTGTTGATGCTTTCAGCAGTTATTTTCACTCATTGTACTTTAGCGTAGACTTTCGGTTTGCAAGGCACATGCAAAAAGCAAGAATGGGTTTCTGTAGTGTAGTGGTTATCACGTTCGCCTCACACGCGAAAGGTCCCCGGTTCGAAACCGGGCAGAAACAGTGCTTACCTTAAACTTTTTCACAGTCAGGCAAACTCAAAGCTCTTGCCATGCCATGCTCCTCTAGCAGCCGTGAGTGAAATCTGACAATACGAGGCACAGCTTAGTTGCTACACCTTCAATGTCATTTCTCTTTCTTTACTGTTTGTGAGTCGACCAGGAGATTCAAAAGACCCTTGCTTGAAGATTTTAGGTGAGCTCCTTTTCTAGTCCTACACAGGCAAAGTGTCTCCCGAGCAAAGGATGGCAACTCTGAAGGGTTTCTGTAGTGTAGTGGTTATCATGTACGCCTTACACGCGAAAGGTCCCCGTTTCGAAACCGGGCAGAAACATAATGCACACACTAGTGCTTTTTGCCACAGTTGTTGATGCTTTCAGCAGTGATTTTCACCCATTGTACTTTAGCGTAAACTTTCGGCTTGCAAGGCACACAAAAAAAGCAAGAATGGGTTTCTGTAGTGTAGTGGTTATCACGTTCGCCTTACACGCGAAAGGTCCTCGGTTCGAAACCGGGCAGAAACAGTGCTTACCTTTAACTTTTTCACAGTCAGGCAAACTCAAAGCTCTTGCCATGCCATGCTCCTCTAGCAGCCGTGAGTGAAATCTGACAATACGAGGCATAGCTTAGTTGCTACACCTTCAATGTCATTTCTCTTTCTTTACTGTTTGTGAGTCGACCAGGAGATTCAAAAGACCCTTGCATGAAGATTTTAGGTGAGCTCCTTTTCTAGTCCTACACAGGCAAAGTGTCTCCCGAGCAAAGGATGGCAACTCTGAAGGGTTTCTGTAGCGTAGTGGTTATCATGTACGCCTTACACGCGAAAGGTCCCCGTTTCGAAACCGGGCAGAAACACAGTGCACACACTAGTGCTCTTTGCCACAGTTGTTGATGCTTTCAGCAGTGATTTTTACCCATTGTACTTTAGCGTAAACTTTCGGCTTGCAAGGCACACAAAAAAAAGCAAGAATGGGTTTCTGTAGTGTAGTGGTTATCATGTTCGCCTTACACGCGAAAGGTCCTCGGTTCGAAACCGGGCAGAAACAGTGCTTACCTTTAACTTTTTCACAGTCAGGAAAACTCAAAGCTCTTGCCATGCCATGCTCCTCTAGCAGCCGTGAGTGAAATCTGACAATACGAGGCATAGCTTAGTTGCTACACCTTCAATGTCATTTCTCTTTCTTTACTGTTTGTGAGTCGACCAGGAGATTCAAAAGACCCTTGCTTGAAGATTTTAGGTGAGCTCCTTTTCTAGTCCTACACAGGCAAAGTGTCTCCTGAGCAAAGGAAGGCAACTCTGAAGGGTTTCTGTAGTGTAGTGGTTATCACGTTCGCCTTACACGCGAAAGGTCCCCGTTTCGAAACCGGGCAGA
The DNA here is from genome assembly GCF_965119305.1 of Pelophylax lessonae. NCBI lineage: Eukaryota > Metazoa > Chordata > Amphibia > Anura > Ranidae > Pelophylax > Pelophylax lessonae. Next base: position 292,170,711 of record NC_138771.1, on the reverse strand, counting down.
AACACAGTGCACACACTAGTGCTTTTTGCCACAGTTGTTGATGCTTTCAGCAGTGATTTTCACCCATTGTACTTTAGCGTAGACTTTCGGTTTGCAAGGCACATGTAAAAAGCAAGAATGGGTTTCTGTAGTGTAGTGGTTATCACGTTCGCCTAACACGCGAAAGGTCCCCGGTTCGAAACCGGGCAGAAACAGTGCTTACCTTTAACTTTTTCACAGTCAGGCAAACTCAAAGCTCTTGTCATGCCATGCTCTTCTAGCAGCCGTGAGTGAAATCTGACAATACGAGGCACAGCTTAGTTGCTACACCTTCAATGTCATTTCTCTTTCTTTACTGTTTGTGAGTCGACCAGGAGATTCAAAAGACCCTTGCTTGAAGATTTTAGGTGAGCTCCTTTTCTAGTCCTACACAGGCAAAGTGTCTCCCGAGCAAAGGATGGCAACTCTGAAGGGTTTCTGTAGTGTAGTGGTTATCATGTACGCCTTACACGCGAAAGGTCCCCGTTTCGAAACCGGGCAGAAACATAATGCACACACTAGTGCTTTTTGCCACAGTTGTTGATGCTTTCAGCAGTGATTTTCACCCATTGTACTTTAGCGTAAACTTTCGGCTTGCAAGGCACACAAAAAAAGCAAGAATGGGTTTCTGTAGTGTAGTGGTTATCATGTTCGCCTTACACGCGAAAGGTCCTCGGTTCGAAACCGGGCAGAAACAGTGCTTACCTTTAACTTTTTCACAGTCAGGAAAACTCAAAGCTCTTGCCATGCCATGCTCCTCTAGCAGCCGTGAGTGAAATCTGACAATACGAGGCATAGCTTAGTTGCTACACCTTCAATGTCATTTCTCTTTCTTTACTGTTTGTGAGTCGACCAGGAGATTCAAAAGACCCTTGCTTGAAGATTTTAGGTGAGCTCCTTTTCTAGTCCTACACAGGCAAAGTGTCTCCTGAGCAAAGGAAGGCAACTCTGAAGGGTTTCTGTAGTGTAGTGGTTATCATGTACGCCTTACACGCGAAAGGTCCCCGTTTCGAAACCGGGCAGAAACATAATGCACACACTAGTGCTTTTTGCCACAGTTGTTGATGCTTTCAGCAGTGATTTTCACCCATTGTACTTTAGCGTAAACTTTCGGCTTGCAAGGCACACAAAAAAAGCAAGAATGGGTTTCTGTAGTGTAGTGGTTATCATGTTCGCCTTACACGCGAAAGGTCCTCGGTTCGAAACCGGGCAGAAACAGTGCTTACCTTTAACTTTTTCACAGTCAGGAAAACTCAAAGCTCTTGCCATGCCATGCTCCTCTAGCAGCCGTGAGTGAAATCTGACATCACAGTTGTTGATGCTTTCAGCAGTTATTTTCACACATTGTACTTTAGCGTAGACTTTCGGTTTGCAAGGCACATGCAAAAAGCAAGAATGGGTTTCTGTAGTGTAGTGGTTATCACGTTCGCCTCACACGCGAAAGGTCCCCGGTTCGAAACGTGGCAGAAACAGTGCTTACCTTTAACTTTTTCACAGTCAGGCAAACTCAAAGCTCTTGCCATGCCATGCTCCTCTAGCAGCCGTAAGTGAAATCTGACAATACGAGGCACAGCTTAGTTGCTACACCTTCAATGTCATTTCTCTTTCTTTACTGTTTGTGAGTCGACCAGGAGATTCAAAAGATCCTTGCTTGAAGATTTTAGGTGAGCTCCTTTTCTAGTCCTACACAGGCAAAGTGTCTCCCGAGCAAAGGATGGCAACTCTGAAGGGTTTCTGTAGTGTAGTGGTTATCATGTACGCCTTACACGCGAAAGGTCCCCGTTTCGAAACTGGGCAGAAACACAGTGCACACACTAGTGCTCTTTGCCACAGTTGTTGATGCTTTCAGCAGTGATTTTTACCCATTGTACTTTAGCGTAAACTTTCGGCTTGCAAGGCACACAAAAAAAAACAAGAATGGGTTTCTGTAGTGTAGTGGTTATCATGTTCGCCTTACACGCGAAAGGTCCTCGGTTCGAAACCGGGCAGAAACAGTGCTTACCTTTAACTTTTTCACAGTCAGGAAAACTCAAAGCTCTTGCCATGCCATGCTCCTCTAGCAGCCGTGAGTGAAATCTGACAATACGAGGCATAGCTTAGTTGCTACACCTTCAATGTCATTTCTCTTTCTTTACTGTTTGTGAGTCGACCAGGAGATTCAAAAGACCCTTGCTTGAAGATTTTAGGTGAGCTCCTTTTCTAGTCCTACACAGGCAAAGTGTCTCCTGAGCAAAGGAAGGCAACTCTGAAGGGTTTCTGTAGTGTAGTGGTTATCACGTTCGCCTTACACGCGAAAGGTCCCCGTTTCGAAACCGGGCAGAAACACAGTGCACACACTAGTGCTTTTTGCCACAGTTGTTGATGCTTTCAGCAGTGATTTTCACCCATTGTACTTTAGCGTAGACTTTCGGTTTGCAAGGCACATGTAAAAAGCAAGAATGGGTTTCTGTAGTGTAGTGGTTATCACGTTCGCCTAACACGCGAAAGGTCCCCGGTTCGAAACCGGGCAGAAACAGTGCTTACCTTTAACTTTTTCACAGTCAGGCAAACTCAAAGCTCTTGCCATGCCATGCTCTTCTAGCAGCCGTGAGTGAAATCTGACAATACGAGGCACAGCTTAGTTGCTACACCTTCAATGTCATTTCTCTTTCTTTACTGTTTGTGAGTCGACCAGGAGATTCAAAAGACCCTTGCTTGAAGATTTTAGGTGAGCTCCTTTTCTAGTCCTACACAGGCAAAGTGTCTCCCGAGCAAAGGATGGCAACTCTGAAGGGTTTCTGTAGTGTAGTGGTTATCATGTACGCCTTACACGCGAAAGGTCCCCGTTTCGAAACCGGGCAGAAACATAATGCACACACTAGTGCTTTTTGCCACAGTTGTTGATGCTTTCAGCAGTGATTTTCACCCATTGTACTTTAGCGTAAACTTTCGGCTTGCAAGGCACACAAAAAAAGCAAGAATGGGTTTCTGTAGTGTAGTGGTTATCATGTTCGCCTTACACGCGAAAGGTCCTCGGTTCGAAACCGGGCAGAAACAGTGCTTACCTTTAACTTTTTCACAGTCAGGCAAACTCAAAGCTCTTGCCATGCCATGCTCCTCTAGCAGCCGTAAGTGAAATCTGACAATACGAGGCACAGCTTAGTTGCTACACCTTCAATGTCATTTCTCTTTCTTTACAGTTTGTGAGTCGACCAGGAGATTCAAAAGACCCTTGCTTGAAGATTTTAGGTGAGCTCCTTTTCTAGTCCTACACAGGCAAAGTGTCTCCCGAGCAAAGGATGTCAACTCTGAAGGGTTTCTGTAGTGTAGTGGTTATCACGTTCGCCTTACACGGGAAAGGTCCCCGTTTCGAAACCGGGCAGAAACACAGTGCACACACTAGTGCTTTTTGCCACAGTTGTTGATGCTTTCAGCAGTTATTTTCACTCATTGTACTTTAGCGTAGACTTTCGGTTTGCAAGGCACATGCAAAAAGCAAGAATGGGTTTCTGTAGTGTAGTGGTTATCACGTTCGCCTCACACGCGAAAGGTCCCCGGTTCGAAACCGGGCAGAAACAGTGCTTACCTTTAACTTTTTCACAGTCAGGCAAACTCAAAGCTCTTGCCATGCCATGCTCCTCTAGCAGCCGTGAGTGAAATCTGACAATACGAGGCATAGCTTAGTTGCTACACCTTCAATGTCATTTCTCTTTCTTTACTGTTTGTGAGTCGACCAGGAAATTCAAAAGACCCTTGCTTGAAGATTTTAGGTGAGCTCCTTTTCTAGTCCTACACAGGCAAAGTGTCTCCTGAGCAAAGGAAGGCAACCCTGAAGGGTTTCTGTAGTGTAGTGGTTATCACGTTCGCCTTACACGCGAAAGGTCCCCGTTTCGAAACCGGGCAGAAACACAGTGCACACACTAGTGCTTTTTGCCACAGTTGTTGATGCTTTCAGCAGTGATTTTCACCCATTGTACTTTAGCGTAAACTTTCGGCTTGCAAGGCACACAAAAAAGCAAGAATGGGTTTCTGTAGTGTAGTGGTTATCATGTTTGCCTTACACGCGAAAGGTCCTCGGTTCGAAACCGGGCAGAAACAGTGCTTACCTTTAACTTTTTCACAGTCAGGAAAACTCAAAGCTCTTGCCATGCCATGCTCCTCTAGCAGCCGTGAGTGAAATCTGACAATACGAGGCACAGCTTAGTTGCTACACCTTCAATGTCATTTCTCTTTCTTTACTGTTTGTGAGTCGACTAGGAGATTCAAAAGACCCTTGCTTGAAGATTTTAGGTGAGCTCCTTTTCTAGTCCTACACAGGCAAAGTGTCTCCCGAGCAAAGGATGGCAACTCCGAAGGGTTTCTGTAGTGTAGTGGTTATCACGTTCGCCTTACACGCGAAAGGTCCCCGTTTCGAAACCGGGCAGAAACACAGTGCACACATTAGTGCTCTTTGCCACAGTTGTTGATGCTTTCAGCAGTGATTTTCACCCATTGTACTTTAGCGTAGACTTTCGGTTTGCAAGGCACATGTAAAAAGCAAGAATGGGTTTCTGTAGTGTAGTGGTTATCACGTTCGCCTAACACGCGAAAGGTCCCCGGTTCGAAACCGGGCAGAAACAGTGCTTACCTTTAACTTTTTCACAGTCAGGCAAACTCAAAGCTCTTGCCATGCCATGCTCCTCTAGCAGCCGTAAGTGAAATCTGACAATACGAGGCACAGCTTAGTTGCTACACCTTCAATGTCATTTCTCTTTCTTTACAGTTTGTGAGTCGACCAGGAGATTCAAAAGACCCTTGCTTGAAGATTTTAGGTGAGCTCCTTTTCTAGTCCTACACAGGCAAAGTGTCTCCCGAGCAAAGGATGTCAACTCTGAAGGGTTTCTGTAGTGTAGTGGTTATCACGTTCGCCTTACACGGGAAAGGTCCCCGTTTCGAAACCGGGCAGAAACACAGTGCACACACTAGTGCTCTTTGTCACAGTTGTTGATGCTTTCAGCAGTTATTTTCACACATTGTACTTTAGCGTAGACTTTCGGTTTGCAAGGCACATGCAAAAAGCAAGAATGGGTTTCTGTAGTGTAGTGGTTATCACGTTCGCCTCACACGCGAAAGGTCCCCGGTTCGAAACGTGGCAGAAACAGTGCTTACCTTTAACTTTTTCACAGTCAGGCAAACTCAAAGCTCTTGCCATGCCATGCTCCTCTAGCAGCCGTAAGTGAAATCTGACAATACGAGGCACAGCTTAGTTGCTACACCTTCAATGTCATTTCTCTTTCTTTACTGTTTGTGAGTCGACCAGGAGATTCAAAAGACCCTTGCTTGAAGATTTTAGGTGAGCTCCTTTTCTAGTCCTACACAGGCAAAGTGTCTCCCGAGCAAAGGATGGCAACTCTGAAGGGTTTCTGTAGTGTAGTGGTTATCATGTACGCCTTACACGCGAAAGGTCCCCGTTTCGAAACTGGGCAGAAACACAGTGCACACACTAGTGCTCTTTGCCACAGTTGTTGATGCTTTCAGCAGTGATTTTTACCCATTGTACTTTAGCGTAAACTTTCGGCTTGCAAGGCACACAAAAAAAAACAAGAATGGGTTTCTGTAGTGTAGTGGTTATCATGTTCGCCTTACACGCGAAAGGTCCTCGGTTCGAAACCGGGCAGAAACAGTGCTTACCTTTAACTTTTTCACAGTCAGGAAAACTCAAAGCTCTTGCCATGCCATGCTCCTCTAGCAGCCGTGAGTGAAATCTGACAATACGAGGCATAGCTTAGTTGCTACACCTTCAATGTCATTTCTCTTTCTTTACTGTTTGTGAGTCGACCAGGAGATTCAAAAGACCCTTGCTTGAAGATTTTAGGTGAGCTCCTTTTCTAGTCCTACACAGGCAAAGTGTCTCCTGAGCAAAGGAAGGCAACTCTGAAGGGTTTCTGTAGTGTAGTGGTTATCACGTTCGCCTTACACGCGAAAGGTCCCCGTTTCGAAACCGGGCAGAAACACAGTGCACACACTAGTGCTTTTTGCCACAGTTGTTGATGCTTTCAGCAGTGATTTTCACCCATTGTACTTTAGCGTAGACTTTCGGTTTGCAAGGCACATGTTAAAAGCAAGAATGGGTTTCTGTAGTGTAGTGGTTATCACGTTCGCCTAACACGCGAAAGGTCCCCGGTTCGAAACCGGGCAGAAACAGTGCTTACCTTTAACTTTTTCACAGTCAGGCAAACTCAAAGCTCTTGCCATGCCATGCTCTTCTAGCAGCCGTGAGTGAAATCTGACAATACGAGGCACAGCTTAGTTGCTACACCTTCAATGTCATTTCTCTTTCTTTACTGTTTGTGAGTCGACCAGGAGATTCAAAAGACCCTTGCTTGAAGATTTTAGGTGAGCTCCTTTTCTAGTCCTACACAGGCAAAGTGTCTCCCGAGCAAAGGATGGCAACTCTGAAGGGTTTCTGTAGTGTAGTGGTTATCATGTACGCCTTACACGCGAAAGGTCCCCGTTTCGAAACCGGGCAGAAACATAATGCACACACTAGTGCTTTTTGCCACAGTTGTTGATGCTTTCAGCAGTGATTTTCACCCATTGTACTTTAGCGTAAACTTTCGGCTTGCAAGGCACACAAAAAAAGCAAGAATGGGTTTCTGTAGTGTAGTGGTTATCATGTTCGCCTTACACGCGAAAGGTCCTCGGTTCGAAACCGGGCAGAAACAGTGCTTACCTTTAACTTTTTCACAGTCAGGCAAACTCAAAGCTCTTGCCATGCCATGCTCCTCTAGCAGCCGTAAGTGAAATCTGACAATACGAGGCACAGCTTAGTTGCTACACCTTCAATGTCATTTCTCTTTCTTTACAGTTTGTGAGTCGACCAGGAGATTCAAAAGACCCTTGCTTGAAGATTTTAGGTGAGCTCCTTTTCTAGTCCTACACAGGCAAAGTGTCTCCCGAGCAAAGGATGTCAACTCTGAAGGGTTTCTGTAGTGTAGTGGTTATCACGTTCGCCTTACACGGGAAAGGTCCCCGTTTCGAAACCGGGCAGAAACACAGTGCACACACTAGTGCTTTTTGCCACAGTTGTTGATGCTTTCAGCAGTTATTTTCACTCATTGTACTTTAGCGTAGACTTTCGGTTTGCAAGGCACATGCAAAAAGCAAGAATGGGTTTCTGTAGTGTAGTGGTTATCACGTTCGCCTCACACGCGAAAGGTCCCCGGTTCGAAACCGGGCAGAAACAGTGCTTACCTTTAACTTTTTCACAGTCAGGCAAACTCAAAGCTCTTGCCATGCCATGCTCCTCTAGCAGCCGTGAGTGAAATCTGACAATACGAGGCATAGCTTAGTTGCTACACCTTCAATGTCATTTCTCTTTCTTTACTGTTTGTGAGTCGACCAGGAGATTCAAAAGACCCTTGCTTGAAGATTTTAGGTGAGCTCCTTTTCTAGTCCTACACAGGCAAAGTGTCTCCTGAGCAAAGGAAGGCAACCCTGAAGGGTTTCTGTAGTGTAGTGGTTATCACGTTCGCCTTACACGCGAAAGGTCCCCGTTTCGAAACCGGGCAGAAACACAGTGCACACACTAGTGCTTTTTGCCACAGTTGTTGATGCTTTCAGCAGTGATTTTCACCCATTGTACTTTAGCGTAAACTTTCGGCTTGCAAGGCACACAAAAAAGCAAGAATGGGTTTCTGTAGTGTAGTGGTTATCATGTTTGCCTTACACGCGAAAGGTCCTCGGTTCGAAACCGGGCAGAAACAGTGCTTACCTTTAACTTTTTCACAGTCAGGAAAACTCAAAGCTCTTGCCATGCCATGCTCCTCTAGCAGCCGTGAGTGAAATCTGACAATACGAGGCACAGCTTAGTTGCTACACCTTCAATGTCATTTCTCTTTCTTTACTGTTTGTGAGTCGACTAGGAGATTCAAAAGACCCTTGCTTGAAGATTTTAGGTGAGCTCCTTTTCTAGTCCTACACAGGCAAAGTGTCTCCCGAGCAAAGGATGGCAACTCCGAAGGGTTTCTGTAGTGTAGTGGTTATCACGTTCGCCTTACACGCGAAAGGTCCCCGTTTCGAAACCGGGCAGAAACACAGTGCACACACTAGTGCTCTTTGCCACAGTTGTTGATGCTTTCAGCAGTGATTTTCACCCATTGTACTTTAGCGTAGACTTTCGGTTTGCAAGGCACATGTAAAAAGCAAGAATGGGTTTCTGTAGTGTAGTGGTTATCACGTTCGCCTAACACGCGAAAGGTCCCCGGTTCGAAACCGGGCAGAAACAGTGCTTACCTTTAACTTTTTCACAGTCAGGCAAACTCAAAGCTCTTGCCATGCCATGCTCCTCTAGCAGCCGTAAGTGAAATCTGACAATACGAGGCACAGCTTAGTTGCTACACCTTCAATGTCATTTCTCTTTCTTTACAGTTTGTGAGTCGACCAGGAGATTCAAAAGACCCTTGCTTGAAGATTTTAGGTGAGCTCCTTTTCTAGTCCTACACAGGCAAAGTGTCTCCCGAGCAAAGGATGTCAACTCTGAAGGGTTTCTGTAGTGTAGTGGTTATCACGTTCGCCTTACACGGGAAAGGTCCCCGTTTCGAAACCGGGCAGAAACACAGTGCACACACTAGTGCTCTTTGTCACAGTTGTTAATGCTTTCAGCAGTTATTTTCACACATTGTACTTTAGCGTAGACTTTCGGTTTGCAAGGCACATGCAAAAAGCAAGAATGGGTTTCTGTAGTGTAGTGGTTATCACGTTCGCCTCACACGCGAAAGGTCCCCGGTTCGAAACGTGGCAGAAACAGTGCTTACCTTTAACTTTTTCACAGTCAGGCAAACTCAAAGCTCTTGCCATGCCATGCTCCTCTAGCAGCCGTAAGTGAAATCTGACAATACGAGGCACAGCTTAGTTGCTACACCTTCAATGTCATTTCTCTTTCTTTACTGTTTGTGAGTCGACCAGGAGATTCAAAAGACCCTTGCTTGAAGATTTTAGGTGAGCTCCTTTTCTAGTCCTACACAGGCAAAGTGTCTCCCGAGCAAAGGATGGCAACTCTGAAGGGTTTCTGTAGTGTAGTGGTTATCATGTACGCCTTACACGCGAAAGGTCCCCGTTTCGAAACTGGGCAGAAACACAGTGCACACACTAGTGCTCTTTGCCACAGTTGTTGATGCTTTCAGCAGTGATTTTTACCCATTGTACTTTAGCGTAAACTTTCGGCTTGCAAGGCACACAAAAAAAAACAAGAATGGGTTTCTGTAGTGTAGTGGTTATCATGTTCGCCTTACACGCGAAAGGTCCTCGGTTCGAAACCGGGCAGAAACAGTGCTTACCTTTAACTTTTTCACAGTCAGGCAAACTCAAAGCTCTTGCCATGCCATGCTCCTCTAGCAGCCGTAAGTGAAATCTGACAATACGAGGCACAGCTTAGTTGCTACACCTTCAATGTCATTTCTCTTTCTTTACAGTTTGTGAGTCGACCAGGAGATTCAAAAGACCCTTGCTTGAAGATTTTAGGTGAGCTCCTTTTCTAGTCCTACACAGGCAAAGTGTCTCCCGAGCAAAGGATGTCAACTCTGAAGGGTTTCTGTAGTGTAGTGGTTATCACGTTCGCCTTACACGGGAAAGGTCCCCGTTTCGAAACCGGGCAGAAACACAGTGCACACACTAGTGCTCTTTGTCACAGTTGTTGATGCTTTCAGCAGTTATTTTCACACATTGTACTTTAGCGTAGACTTTCGGTTTGCAAGGCACATGCAAAAAGCAAGAATGGGTTTCTGTAGTGTAGTGGTTATCACGTTCGCCTCACACGCGAAAGGTCCCCGGTTCGAAACGTGGCAGAAACAGTGCTTACCTTTAACTTTTTCACAGTCAGGCAAACTCAAAGCTCTTGCCATGCCATGCTCCTCTAGCAGCCGTAAGTGAAATCTGACAATACGAGGCACAGCTTAGTTGCTACACCTTCAATGTCATTTCTCTTTCTTTACTGTTTGTGAGTCGACCAGGAGATTCAAAAGACCCTTGCTTGAAGATTTTAGGTGAGCTCCTTTTCTAGTCCTACACAGGCAAAGTGTCTCCCGAGCAAAGGATGGCAACTCTGAAGGGTTTCTGTAGTGTAGTGGTTATCATGTACGCCTTACACGCGAAAGGTCTCCGTTTCGAAACCGGGCAGAAACATAATGCACACACTAGTGCTTTTTGCCACAGTTGTTGATGCTTTCAGCAGTGATTTTCACCCATTGTACTTTAGCGTAAACTTTCGGCTTGCAAGGCACACAAAAAAAGCAAGAATGGGTTTCTGTAGTGTAGTGGTTATCATGTTCGCCTTACACGCGAAAGGTCCTCGGTTCGAAACCGGGCAGAAACAGTGCTTACCTTTAACTTTTTCACAGTCAGGCAAACTCAAAGCTCTTGCCATGCCATGCTCCTCTAGCAGCCGTAAGTGAAATCTGACAATACGAGGCACAGCTTAGTTGCTACACCTTCAATGTCATTTCTCTTTCTTTACAGTTTGTGAGTCGACCAGGAGATTCAAAAGACCCTTGCTTGAAGATTTTAGGTGAGCTCCTTTTCTAGTCCTACACAGGCAAAGTGTCTCCCGAGCAAAGGATGTCAACTCTGAAGGGTTTCTGTAGTGTAGTGGTTATCACGTTCGCCTTACACGGGAAAGGTCCCCGTTTCGAAACCGGGCAGAAACACAGTGCACACACTAGTGCTCTTTGTCACAGTTGTTGATGCTTTCAGCAGTTATTTTCACACATTGTACTTTAGCGTAGACTTTCGGTTTGCAAGGCACATGCAAAAAGCAAGAATGGGTTTCTGTAGTGTAGTGGTTATCACGTTCGCCTCACACGCGAAAGGTCCCCGGTTCGAAACGTGGCAGAAACAGTGCTTACCTTTAACTTTTTCACAGTCAGGCAAACTCAAAGCTCTTGCCATGCCATGCTCCTCTAGCAGCCGTAAGTGAAATCTGACAATACGAGGCACAGCTTAGTTGCTACACCTTCAATGTCATTTCTCTTTCTTTACTGTTTGTGAGTCGACCAGGAGATTCAAAAGACCCTTGCTTGAAGATTTTAGGTGAGCTCCTTTTCTAGTCCTACACAGGCAAAGTGTCTCCCGAGCAAAGGATGGCAACTCTGAAGGGTTTCTGTAGTGTAGTGGTTATCATGTACGCCTTACACGCGAAAGGTCCCCGTTTCGAAACCGGGCAGAAACATAATGCACACACTAGTGCTTTTTGCCACAGTTGTTGATGCTTTCAGCAGTGATTTTCACCCATTGTACTTTAGCGTAAACTTTCGGCTTGCAAGGCACACAAAAAAAGCAAGAATGGGTTTCTGTAGTGTAGTGGTTATCATGTTCGCCTTACACGCGAAAAGTCCTCGGTTCGAAACCGGGCAGAAACAGTGCTTACCTTTAACTTTTTCACAGTCAGGAAAACTCAAAGCTCTTGCCATGCCATGCTCCTCTAGCAGCCGTGAGGGAAATCTGACAATACGAGGCACAGCTTAGTTGCTACACCTTCAATGTCATTTCTCTTTCTTTACTGTTTGTGAGTCGACCAGGAGATTCAAAAGACCCTTGCTTGAAGATTTTAGGTGAGCTCCTTTTCTAGTCCTACACAGGCAAAGTGTCTCCTGAGCAAAGGAAGGCAACTCTGAAGGGTTTCTGTAGTGTAGTGGTTATCACGTTCGCCTTACACGCGAAAGGTCCCCGTTTCGAAACCGGGCAGAAACACAGTGCATACACTAGTGCTTTTTGCCACAGTTGTTGATGCTTTCAGCAGTGATTTTCACCCATTGTACTTTAGCGTAGACTTTCGGTTTGCAAGGCACATGTAAAACGCAAGAATGGGTTTCTGTAGTGTAGTGGTTATCACGTTCGCCTAACACGCGAAAGGTCCCCGGTTCGAAACCGGGCAGAAACAGTGCTTACCTTTAACTTTTTCACAGTCAGGCAAACTCAAAGCTCTTGCCATGCCATGCTCCTCTAGCAGCCGTGAGTGAAATCTGACAATACGAGGCACAGCTTAGTTGCTACACCTTCAATGTCATTTCTCTTTCTTTACTGTTTGTGAGTCGACCAGGAGATTCAAAAGACCCTTGCTTGAAGATTTTAGGTGAGCTCCTTTTCTAGTCCTACACAGGCAAAGTGTCTCCCGAGCAAAGGATGGCAACTCTGAAGGCTTTCTGTAGTGTAGTGGTTATCACATTCGCCTTACACGCGAAAGGTCCCCGTTTCGAAACCGGGCAGAAACACAGTGCACACACTAGTGCTCTTTGCCACAGTTGTTGATGCTTTCAGCAGTTATTTTCACTCATTGTACTTTAGCGTAGACTTTCGGTTTGCAAGGCACATGTTAAAAGCAAGAATGGGTTTCTGTAGTGTAGTGGTTATCAGGTTCGCCTAACACGCGAAAGGTCCCCGGTTCGAAACCGGGCAGAAACAGTGCTTACCTTTAACTTTTTCACAGTCAGGAAAACTCAAAGCTCTTGCCATGCCATGCTCCTCTAGCAGCCGTGAGTGAAATCTGACAATACGAGGCATAGCTTAGTTGCTACACCTTCAATGTCATTTCTCTTTCTTTACTGTTTGTGAGTCGACCAGGAGATTCAAAAGACCCTTGCTTGAAGATTTTAGGTGAGCTCCTTTTCTAGTCCTACACAGGCAAAGTGTCTCCCGAGCAAAGGATGTCAACTCTGAAGGGTTTCTGTAGTGTAGTGGTTATCACGTTCGCCTTACACGGGAAAGGTCCCCGTTTCGAAACCGGGCAGAAACACAGTGCACACACTAGTGCTCTTTGTCACAGTTGTTGATGCTTTCAGCAGTTATTTTCACACATTGTACTTTAGCGTAGACTTTCGGTTTGCAAGGCACATGCAAAAAGCAAGAATGGGTTTCTGTAGTGTAGTGGTTATCACGTTCGCCTCACACGCGAAAGGTCCCCGGTTTGAAACGTGGCAGAAACAGTGCTTACCTTTAACTTTTTCACAGTCAGGCAAACTCAAAGCTCTTGCCATGCCATGCTCCTCTAGCAGCCGTAAGTGAAATCTGACAATACGAGGCACAGCTTAGTTGCTACACCTTCAATGTCATTTCTCTTTCTTTACTGTTTGTGAGTCGACCAGGAGATTCAAAAGACCCTTGCTTGAAGATTTTAGGTGAGCTCCTTTTCTAGTCCTACACAGGCAAAGTGTCTCCCGAGCAAAGGATGGCAACTCTGAAGGGTTTCTGTAGTGTAGTGGTTATCATGTACGCCTTACACGCGAAAGGTCCCCGTTTCGAAACCGGGCAGAAACATAATGCACACACTAGTGCTTTTTGCCACAGTTGTTGATGCTTTCAGCAGTGATTTTCACCCATTGTACTTTAGCGTAAACTTTCAGCTTGCAAGGCACACAAAAAAAGCAAGAATGGGTTTCTGTAGTGTAGTGGTTATCACGTTCGCCTTACACGCGAAAGGTCCTCGGTTCGAAACCGGGCAGAAACAGTGCTTACCTTTAACTTTTTCACAGTCAGGAAAACTCAAAGCTCTTGCCATGCCATGCTCCTCTAGCAGCCGTGAGTGAAATCTGACAATACGAGGCATAGCTTAGTTGCTACACCTTCAATGTCATTTCTCTTTCTTTACTGTTTGTGAGTCGACCAGGAGATTCAAAAGACCCTTGCTTGAAGATTTTAGGTGAGCTCCTTTTCTAGTCCTACACAGGCAAAGTGTCTCCTGAGCAAAGGAAGGCAACTCTGAAGGGTTTCTGTAGTGTAGTGGTTATCACGTTCGCCTTACACGCGAAAGGTCCCCGTTTCGAAACCGGGCAGAAACACAGTGCACACACTAGTGCTTTTTGCCACAGTTTTTGATGCTTTCAGCAGTTATTTTCACTCATTGTACTTTAGCGTAGACTTTCGGTTTGCAAGGCACATGTAAAAAGCAAGAATGGGTTTCTGTAGTGTAGTGGTTATCACGTTCGCCTAACACGCGAAAGGTCCCCGGTTCGAAACCGGGCAGAAACAGTGCTTAGCTTTAACTTTTTCACAGTCAGGCAAACTCAAAGCTCTTGCCATGCCATGCTCCTCTAGCAGCCGTAAGTGAAATCTGACAATACGAGGCACAGCTTAGTTGCTACACCTTCAATGTCATTTCTCTTTCTTTACAGTTTGTGAGTCGACCAGGAGATTCAAAAGACCCTTGCTTGAAGATTTTAGGTGAGCTCCTTTTCTAGTCCTACACAGGCAAAGTGTCTCCCGAGCAAAGGATGTCAACTCTGAAGGGTTTCTGTAGTGTAGTGGTTATCACGTTCGCCTTACACGGGAAAGGTCCCCGTTTCGAAACCGGGCAGAAACACAGTGCACACACTAGTGCTCTTTGTCACAGTTGTTGATGCTTTCAGCAGTTATTTTCACACATTGTACTTTAGCGTAGACTTTCGGTTTGCAAGGCACATGCAAAAAGCAAGAATGGGTTTCTGTAGTGTAGTGGTTATCACGTTCGCCTCACACGCGAAAGGTCCCCGGTTTGAAACGTGGCAGAAACAGTGCTTACCTTTAACTTTTTCACAGTCAGGCAAACTCAAAGCTCTTGCCATGCCATGCTCCTCTAGCAGCCGTGAGTGAAATCTGACAATACGAGGCACAGCTTAGTTGCTACACCTTCAATGTCATTTCTCTTTCTTTACTGTTTGTGAGTCGACCAGGAGATTCAAAAGACCCTTGCTTGAAGATTTTAGGTGAGCTCCTTTTCTAGTCCTACACAGGCAAAGTGTCTCCCGAGCAAAGGATGGCAACTCTGAAGGGTTTCTGTAGTGTAGTGGTTATCACATTCGCCTTACACGCGAAAGGTCCCCGTTTCGAAACCGGGCAGAAACACAGTGCACACACTAGTGCTCTTTGCCACAGTTGTTGATGCTTTCAGCAGTTATTTTCACTCATTGTACTTTAGCGTAGACTTTCGGTTTGCAAGGCACATGTAAAAAGCAAGAATGGGTTTCTGTAGTGTAGTGGTTATCACGTTCGCCTAACACGCGAAAGGTCCCCGGTTCGAAACCGGGCAGAAACAGTGCTTACCTTTAACTTTTTCACAGTCAGGCAAACTCAAAGCTCTTGCCATGCCATGCTCCTCTAGCAGCCGTAAGTGAAATCTGACAATACGAGGCACAGCTTAGTTGCTACACCTTCAATGTCATTTCTCTTTCTTTACAGTTTGTGAGTCGACCAGGAGATTCAAAAGACCCTTGCTTGAAGATTTTAGGTGAGCTCCTTTTCTAGTCCTACACAGGCAAAGTGTCTCCCGAGCAAAGGATGTCAACTCTGAAGGGTTTCTGTAGTGTAGTGGTTATCACGTTCGCCTTACACGGGAAAGGTCCCCGTTTCGAAACCGGGCAGAAACACAGTGCACACACTAGTGCTCTTTGTCACAGTTGTTGATGCTTTCAGCAGTTATTTTCACACATTGTACTTTAGCGTAGACTTTCGGTTTGCAAGGCACATGCAAAAAGCAAGAATGGGTTTCTGTAGTGTAGTGGTTATCACGTTCGCCTCACACGCGAAAGGTCCCCGGTTTGAAACGTGGCAGAAACAGTGCTTACCTTTAACTTTTTCACAGTCAGGCAAACTCAAAGCTCTTGCCATGCCATGCTCCTCTAGCAGCCGTAAGTGAAATCTGACAATACGAGGCACAGCTTAGTTGCTACACCTTCAATGTCATTTCTCTTTCTTTACTGTTTGTGAGTCGACCAGGAGATTCAAAAGACCCTTGCTTGAAGATTTTAGGTGAGCTCCTTTTCTAGTCCTACACAGGCAAAGTGTCTCCCGAGCAAAGGATGGCAACTCTGAAGGGTTTCTGTAGTGTAGTGGTTATCATGTACGCCTTACACGCGAAAGGTCCCCGTTTCGAAACCGGGCAGAAACATAATGCACACACTAGTGCTTTTTGCCACAGTTGTTGATGCTTTCAGCAGTGATTTTCACCCATTGTACTTTAGCGTAAACTTTCGGCTTGCAAGGCACACATAAAAAAGCAAGAATGGGTTTCTGTAGTGTAGTGGTTATCATGTTCGCCTTACACGCGAAAGGTCCTCGGTTCGAAACCGGGCAGAAACAGTGCTTACCTTTAACTTTTTCACAGTCAGGCAAACTCAAAGCTCTTGCCATGCCATGCTCCTCTAGCAGCCGTGAGTGAAATCTGACAATACGAGGCACAGCTTAGTTGCTACACCTTCAATGTCATTTCTCTTTCTTTACTGTTTGTGAGTCGACCAGGAGATTCAAAAGACCCTTGCTTGAAGATTTTAGGTGAGCTCCTTTTCTAGTCCTACACAGGCAAAGTGTCTCCCGAGCAAAGGATGGCAACTCTGAAGGGTTTCTGTAGTGTAGTGGTTATCACATTCGCCTTACACGCGAAAGGTCCCCGTTTCGAAACCGGGCAGAAACACAGTGCACACACTAGTGCTCTTTGCCACAGTTGTTGATGCTTTCAGCAGTTATTTTCACCCATTGTACTTTAGCGTAGACTTTCGGTTTGCAAGGCACATGTAAAAAGCAAGAATGGGTTTCTGTAGTGTAGTGGTTATCACGTTCGCCTAACACGCGAAAGGTCCCCGGTTCGAAACCGGGCAGAAACAGTGCTTACCTTTAACTTTTTCACAGTCAGGCAAACTCAAAGCTCTTGCCATGCCATGCTCCTCTAGCAGCCGTGAGTGAAATCTGACAATACGAGGCATAGCTTAGTTGCTACACCTTCAATGTCATTTCTCTTTCTTTACTGTTTGTGAGTCGACCAGGAGATTCAAAAGACCCTTGCTTGAAGATTTTAGGTGAGCTCCTTTTCTGGTCCTACACAGGCAAAGTGTCTCCCGAGCAAAGGATGGCAACTCTGAAGGGTTTCTGTA
This sequence comes from Pelophylax lessonae, assembly GCF_965119305.1. Taxonomy (NCBI): domain Eukaryota; kingdom Metazoa; phylum Chordata; class Amphibia; order Anura; family Ranidae; genus Pelophylax; species Pelophylax lessonae. The sequence goes on along the minus strand of NC_138771.1, from coordinate 292,153,843 downwards.
GTGTAGTGGTTATCACGTTCGCCTTACACGCGAAAGGTCCCCGTTTCGAAACCGGGCAGAAACACAGTGCACACACTAGTGCTCTTTGCCACAGTTGTTGATGCTTTCAGCAGTTATTTTCTCTCATTGTACTTTAGCGTAGACTTTCGGTTTGCAAGGCACATGCAAAAAGCAAGAATGGGTTTCTGTAGTGTAGTGGTTATCACGTTTGCCTCACACGCGAAAGGTCCCCGGTTCGAAACCGGGCAGAAAAAGTGCTTACCTTTAACTTTTTCACAGTCAGGCAAACTCAAAGCTCTTGCCATGCCATGCTCCTCTAGCAGCCGTGAGTGAAATCTGACAATACGAGGCATAGCTTAGTTGCTACACCTTCAATGTCATTTCTCTTTCTTTACTGTTTGTGAGTCGACCAGGAGATTCAAAAGACCCTTGCTTGAAGATTTTAGGTGAGCTCCTTTTCTAGTCCTACACAGGCAAAGTGTCTCCCGAGCAAAGGATGGCAACTCTGAAGGGTTTCTGTAGTGTAGTGGTTATCATGTACGCCTTACACGCGAAAGGTCCCCGTTTCGAAACCGGGCAGAAACATAATGCACACACTAGTGCTTTTTGCCACAGTTGTTGATGCTTTCAGCAGTGATTTTCACCCATTGTACTTTAGCGTAAACTTTCAGCTTGCAAGGCACACAAAAAAAGCAAGATTGGGTTTCTGTAGTGTAGTGGTTATCACGTTCGCCTTACACGCGAAAGGTCCTCGGTTCGAAACCGGGCAGAAACAGTGCTTACCTTTAACTTTTTCACAGTCAGGCAAACTCAAAGCTCTTGCCATGCCATGCTCCTCTAGCAGCCGTAAGTGAAATCTGACAATACGAGGCACAGCTTAGTTGCTACACCTTCAATGTCATTTCTCTTTCTTTACTGTTTGTGAGTCGACCAGGAGATTCAAAAGACCCTTGCTTGAAGATTTTAGGTGAGCTCCTTTTCTAGTCCTACACAGGCAAAGTGTCTCCCGAGCAAAGGATGTCAACTCTGAAGGGTTTCTGTAGTGTAGTGGTTATCACGTTCGCCTTACACGCGAAAGGTCCCCGTTTCGAAACCGGGCAGAAACACAGTGCACACACTAGTGCTCTTTGCCACAGTTGTTGATGCTTTCAGCAGTTATTTTCACTCATTGTACTTTAGCGTAGACTTTCGGTTTGCAAGGCACATGCTAAAAGCAAGAATGGGTTTCTGTAGTGTAGTGGTTATCACGTTCGCCTCACACGCGAAAGGTCCCCGGTTCGAAACCGGGCAGAAACAGTGCTTACCTTTAACTTTTTCACAGTCAGGCAAACTCAAAGCTCTTGCCATGCCATGCTCCTCTAGCAGCCGTAAGTGAAATCTGACAATACGAGGCACAGCTTAGTTGCTACACCTTCAATGTCATTTCTCTTTCTTTACTGTTTGTGAGTCGACCAGGAGATTCAAACGACCCTTGCTTGAAGATTTTAGGTGAGCTCCTTTTCTAGTCCTACACAGGCAAAGTGTCTCCCGAGCAAAGGATGGCAACTCTGAAGGGTTTCTGTAGTGTAGTGGTTATCAAGTTCGCCTTACACGCGAAAGGTCCCCGTTTCGAAACCAGGCAGAAACACAGTGCACACACTAGTGCTCTTTGCCACAGTTGTTGATGCTTTCAGCAGTTATTTTCACTCATTGTACTTTCGCGTAGACTTTCGGTTTGCAAGGCACATGCAAAAAGCAAGAATGGGTTTCTGTAGTGTAGTGGTTATCACGTTCGCCTCACACGCGAAAGGTCCCCGGTTCGAAACCGGGCAGAAACAGTGCTTACCTTTAACTTTTTCACAGTCAGGCAAACTCAAAGCTCTTGCCATGCCATGCTCCTCTAGCAGCCGTGAGTGAAATCTGACAATACGAGGCATAGCTTAGTTGCTACACCTTCAATGTCATTTCTCTTTCTTTACTGTTTGTGAGTCGACCAGGAGATTCAAAAGACCCTTGCTTGAAGATTTTAGGTGAGCTCCTTTTCTAGTCCTACACAGGCAAAGTGTCTCCCGAGCAAAGGATGGCAACTCTGAAGGGTTTCTGTAGTGTAGTGGTTATCACGTTCGCCTTACACGCGAAAGGTCCCCGTTTCGAAACCGGGCAGAAACACAGTGCACACACTAGTGCTCTTTGCCACAGTTGTTGATGCTTTCAGCAGTTATTTTCTCTCATTGTACTTTAGCGTAGACTTTCGGTTTGCAAGGCACATGCAAAAAGCAAGAATGGGTTTCTGTAGTGTAGTGGTTATCACGTTCGCCTCACACGCGAAAGGTCCCCGGTTCGAAACCGGGCAGAAACAGTGCTTACCTTTAACTTTTTCACAGTCAGGCAAACTCAAAGCTCTTGCCATGCCATGCTCCTCTAGCAGCCGTGAGTGAAATCTGACAATACGAGGCATAGCTTAGTTGCTACACCTTCAATGTCATTTCTCTTTCTTTACTGTTTGTGAGTCGACCAGGAGATTCAAAAGACCCTTGCTTGAAGATTTTAGGTGAGCTCCTTTTCTAGTCCTACACAGGCAAAGTGTCTCCCGAGCAAAGGATGGCAACTCTGAAGGGTTTCTGTAGTGTAGTGGTTATCATGTACGCCTTACACGCGAAAGGTCCCCGTTTCGAAACCGGGCAGAAACATAATGCACACACTAGTGCTTTTTGCCACAGTTGTTGATGCTTTCAGCAGTGATTTTCACCCATTGTACTTTAGCGTAAACTTTCAGCTTGCAAGGCACACAAAAAAAGCAAGATTGGGTTTCTGTAGTGTAGTGGTTATCACGTTCGCCTTACACGCGAAAGGTCCTCGGTTCGAAACCGGGCAGAAACAGTGCTTACCTTTAACTTTTTCACAGTCAGGCAAACTCAAAGCTCTTGCCATGCCATGCTCCTCTAGCAGCCGTAAGTGAAATCTGACAATACGAGGCACAGCTTAGTTGCTACACCTTCAATGTCATTTCTCTTTCTTTACTGTTTGTGAGTCGACCAGGAGATTCAAAAGACCCTTGCTTGAAGATTTTAGGTGAGCTCCTTTTCTAGTCCTACACAGGCAAAGTGTCTCCCGAGCAAAGGATGTCAACTCTGAAGGGTTTCTGTAGTGTAGTGGTTATCACGTTCGCCTTACACGCGAAAGGTCCCCGTTTCGAAACCGGGCAGAAACACAGTGCACACACTAGTGCTCTTTGCCACAGTTGTTGATGCTTTCAGCAGTTATTTTCACTCATTGTACTTTAGCGTAGACTTTCGGTTTGCAAGGCACATGCTAAAAGCAAGAATGGGTTCGCCTCACACGCGAAAGGTCCCCGGTTCGAAACCGGGCAGAAACAGTGCTTACCTTTAACTTTTTCACAGTCAGGCAAACTCAAAGCTCTTGCCATGCCATGCTCCTCTAGCAGCCGTAAGTGAAATCTGACAATACGAGGCACAGCTTAGTTGCTACACCTTCAATGTCATTTCTCTTTCTTTACTGTTTGTGAGTCGACCAGGAGATTCAAAAGACCCTTGCTTGAAGATTTTAGGTGAGCTCCTTTTCTAGTCCTACACAGGCAAAGTGTCTCCCGAGCAAAGGATGTCAACTCTGAAGGGTTTCTGTAGTGTAGTGGTTATCACGTTCGCCTTACACGCGAAAGGTCCCCGTTTCGAAACCGGGCAGAAACACAGTGCACACACTAGTGCTCTTTGCCACAGTTGTTGATGCTTTCAGCAGTTATTTTCACTCATTGTACTTTAGCGTAGACTTTCGGTTTGCAAGGCACATGCTAAAAGCAAGAATGGGTTTCTGTAGTGTAGTGGTTATCACGTTCGCCTCACACGCGAAAGGTCCCCGGTTCGAAACCGGGCAGAAACAGTGCTTACCTTTAACTTTTTCACAGTCAGGCAAACTCAAAGCTCTTGCCATGCCATGCTCCTCTAGCAGCCGTAAGTGAAATCTGACAATACGAGGCACAGCTTAGTTGCTACACCTTCAATGTCATTTCTCTTTCTTTACTGTTTGTGAGTCGACCAGGAGATTCAAACGACCCTTGCTTGAAGATTTTAGGTGAGCTCCTTTTCTAGTCCTACACAGGCAAAGTGTCTCCCGAGCAAAGGATGGCAACTCTGAAGGGTTTCTGTAGTGTAGTGGTTATCAAGTTCGCCTTACACGCGAAAGGTCCCCGTTTCGAAACCAGGCAGAAACACAGTGCACACACTAGTGCTCTTTGCCACAGTTGTTGATGCTTTCAGCAGTTATTTTCACTCATTGTACTTTCGCGTAGACTTTCGGTTTGCAAGGCACATGCAAAAAGCAAGAATGGGTTTCTGTAGTGTAGTGGTTATCACGTTCGCCTCACACGCGAAAGGTCCCCGGTTCGAAACCGGGCAGAAACAGTGCTTACCTTTAACTTTTTCACAGTCAGGCAAACTCAAAGCTCTTGCCATGCCATGCTCCTCTAGCAGCCGTGAGTGAAATCTGACAATACGAGGCATAGCTTAGTTGCTACACCTTCAATGTCATTTCTCTTTCTTTACTGTTTGTGAGTCGACCAGGAGATTCAAAAGACCCTTGCTTGAAGATTTTAGGTGAGCTCCTTTTCTAGTCCTACACAGGCAAAGTGTCTCCCGAGCAAAGGATGGCAACTCTGAAGGGTTTCTGTAGTGTAGTGGTTATCACGTTCGCCTTACACGCGAAAGGTCCCCGTTTCGAAACCGGGCAGAAACACAGTGCACACACTAGTGCTCTTTGCCACAGTTGTTGATGCTTTCAGCAGTTATTTTCTCTCATTGTACTTTAGCGTAGACTTTCGGTTTGCAAGGCACATGCAAAAAGCAAGAATGGGTTTCTGTAGTGTAGTGGTTATCACGTTCGCCTCACACGCGAAAGGTCCCCGGTTCGAAACCGGGCAGAAACAGTGCTTACCTTTAACTTTTTCACAGTCAGGCAAACTCAAAGCTCTTGCCATGCCATGCTCCTCTAGCAGCCGTGAGTGAAATCTGACAATACGAGGCATAGCTTAGTTGCTACACCTTCAATGTCATTTCTCTTTCTTTACTGTTTGTGAGTCGACCAGGAGATTCAAAAGACCCTTGCTTGAAGATTTTAGGTGAGCTCCTTTTCTAGTCCTACACAGGCAAAGTGTCTCCCGAGCAAAGGATGGCAACTCTGAAGGGTTTCTGTAGTGTAGTGGTTATCATGTACGCCTTACACGCCAAAGGTCCCCGTTTCGAAACCGGGCAGAAACATAATGCACACACTAGTGCTTTTTGCCACAGTTGTTGATGCTTTCAGCAGTGATTTTCACCCATTGTACTTTAGCGTAAACTTTCAGCTTGCAAGGCACACAAAAAAAGCAAGATTGGGTTTCTGTAGTGTAGTGGTTATCACGTTCGCCTTACACGCGAAAGGTCCTCGGTTCGAAACCGGGCAGAAACAGTGCTTACCTTTAACTTTTTCACAGTCAGGCAAACTCAAAGCTCTTGCCATGCCATGCTCCTCTAGCAGCCGTAAGTGAAATCTGACAATACGAGGCACAGCTTAGTTGCTACACCTTCAATGTCATTTCTCTTTCTTTACTGTTTGTGAGTCGACCAGGAGATTCAAAAGACCCTTGCTTGAAGATTTTAGGTGAGCTCCTTTTCTAGTCCTACACAGGCAAAGTGTCTCCCGAGCAAAGGATGTCAACTCTAAAGGGTTTCTGTAGTGTAGTGGTTATCACGTTCGCCTTACACGCGAAAGGTCCCCGTTTCGAAACCGGGCAGAAACACAGTGCACACACTAGTGCTCTTTGCCACAGTTGTTGATGCTTTCAGCAGTTATTTTCACTCATTGTACTTTAGCGTAGACTTTCGGTTTGCAAGGCACATGCTAAAAGCAAGAATGGGTTCGCCTCACACGCGAAAGGTCCCCGGTTCGAAACCGGGCAGAAACAGTGCTTACCTTTAACTTTTTCACAGTCAGGCAAACTCAAAGCTCTTGCCATGCCATGCTCCTCTAGCAGCCGTAAGTGAAATCTGACAATACGAGGCACAGCTTAGTTGCTACACCTTCAATGTCATTTCTCTTTCTTTACTGTTTGTGAGTCGACCAGGAGATTCAAAAGACCCTTGCTTGAAGATTTTAGGTGAGCTCCTTTTCTAGTCCTACACAGGCAAAGTGTCTCCCGAGCAAAGGATGGCAACTCTGAAGGGTTTCTGTAGTGTAGTGATTATCATGTACGCCTTACACGCGAAAGGTCCCCGTTTCGAAACCGGGCAGAAACATAATGCACACACTAGTGCTTTTTGCCACAGTTGTTGATGCTTTAAGCAGTGATTTTCACCCATTGTACTTTAGCGTAGACTTTCAGCTTGCAAGGCACACAAAAAAAGCAAGAATGGGTTTCTGTAGTGTAGTGGTTATCACGTTCGCCTTACACGCGAAAGGTCCTCGGTTCGAAACCGGGCAGAAACAGTGCTTACCTTTAACTTTTTCACAGTCAGGCAAACTCAAAGCTCTTGCCATGCCATGCTCCTCTAGCAGCCGTGAGTGAAATCTGACAATACAAGGCACAGCTTAGTTGCTACACCTTCAATGTCATTTCTCTTTCTTTACTGTTTGTGAGTCGACCAGGAGATTCAAAAGACCCTTGCTTGAAGATTTTAGGTGAGCTCCTTTTCTAGTCCTACACAGGCAAATTGTCTCCCGAGCAAAGGATGGCAACTCTGAAGGGTTTCTGTAGTGTAGTGGTTATCACGTTCGCCTTACACGCGAAAGGTCCCCGTTTCGAAACCGGGCAGAAACACAGTGCACACACTAGTGCTCTTTGCCACAGTTGTTGATGCTTTCAGCAGTTATTTTCTCTCATTGTACTTTAGCGTAGACTTTCGGTTTGCAAGGCACATGCAAAAAGCAAGAATGGGTTTCTGTAGTGTAGTGGTTATCACGTTCGCCTCACACGCGAAAGGTCCCCGGTTCGAAACCGGGCAGAAACAGTGCTTACCTTTAACTTTTTCACAGTCAGGCAAACTCAAAGCTCTTGCCATGCCATGCTCCTCTAGCAGCCGTGAGTGAAATCTGACAATACAAGGCACAGCTTAGTTGCTACACCTTCAATGTCATTTCTCTTTCTTTACTGTTTGTGAGTCGACCAGGAGATTCAAAAGACCCTTGCTTGAAGATTTTAGGTGAGCTCCTTTTCTAGTCCTACACAGGCAAATTGTCTCCCGAGCAAAGGATGGCAACTCTGAAGGGTTTCTGTAGTGTAGTGGTTATCACGTTCGCCTTACACGCGAAAGGTCCCCGTTTCGAAACCGGGCAGAAACACAGTGCACACACTAGTGCTCTTTGCCACAGTTGTTGATGCTTTCAGCAGTGATTTTCACCCATTGTACTTTAGCGTAGACTTTCGGTTTGCAAGGCACATGAAAAAGCAAGAATGGGTTTCTGTAGTGTAGTGGTTATCATGTACGCCTTACACGCGAAAGGTCCCCGTTTCGAAACCGGGCAGAAACACAGTGCACACACTAGTGCTTTTTGCCCCAGTTGTTGATGCTTTCAGCAGTGATTTTCACCCATTGTACTTTAGCGTAGACTTTCGGTTTGCAAGGCACATGTAAAAAGCAAGAATGGGTTTCTGTAGTGTAGTGGTTATCACGTTCGCCTCACACGCGAAAGGTCCCCGGTTCGAAACCGGGCAGAAACAGTGCTTACCTTTAACTTTTTCACAGTCAGGCAAACTCAAAGCTCTTGCCATGCCATGCTCCTCTAGCAGCCGTAAGTGAAATCTGACAATACGAGGCACAGCTTAGTTGCTACACCTTCAATGTCATTTCTCTTTCTTTACTGTTTGTGAGTCGACCAGGAGATTCAAACGACCCTTGCTTGAAGATTTTAGGTGAGCTCCTTTTCTAGTCCTACACAGGCAAAGTGTCTCCCGAGCAAAGGATGGCAACTCTGAAGGGTTTCTGTAGTGTAGTGGTTATCAAGTTCGCCTTACACGCGAAAGGTCCCCGTTTCGAAACCAGGCAGAAACACAGTGCACACACTAGTGCTCTTTGCCACAGTTGTTGATGCTTTCAGCAGTTATTTTCACTCATTGTACTTTAGCGTAGACTTTCGGTTTGCAAGGCACATGCAAAAAGCAAGAATGGGTTTCTGTAGTGTAGTGGTTATCACGTTCGCCTCACACGCGAAAGGTCCCCGGTTCGAAACCGGGCAGAAACAGTGCTTACCTTTAACTTTTTCACAGTCAGGCAAACTCAAAGCTCTTGCCATGCCATGCTCCTCTAGCAGCCGTGAGTGAAATCTGACAATACGAGGCATAGCTTAGTTGCTACACCTTCAATGTCATTTCTCTTTCTTTACTGTTTGTGAGTCGACCAGGAGATTCAAAAGACCCTTGCTTGAAGATTTTAGGTGAGCTCCTTTTCTAGTCCTACACAGGCAAAGTGTCTCCCGAGCAAAGGATGGCAACTCTGAAGGGTTTCTGTAGTGTAGTGGTTATCACGTTCGCCTTACACGCGAAAGGTCCCCGTTTCGAAACCGGGCAGAAACACAGTGCACACACTAGTGCTCTTTGCCACAGTTGTTGATGCTTTCAGCAGTTATTTTCTCTCATTGTACTTTAGCGTAGACTTTCGGTTTGCAAGGCACATGCAAAAAGCAAGAATGGGTTTCTGTAGTGTAGTGGTTATCACGTTCGCCTCACACGCGAAAGGTCCCCGGTTCGAAACCGGGCAGAAACAGTGCTTACCTTTAACTTTTTCACAGTCAGGCAAACTCAAAGCTCTTGCCATGCCATGCTCCTCTAGCAGCCGTGAGTGAAATCTGACAATACGAGGCATAGCTTAGTTGCTACACCTTCAATGTCATTTCTCTTTCTTTACTGTTTGTGAGTCGACCAGGAGATTCAAAAGACCCTTGCTTGAAGATTTTAGGTGAGCTCCTTTTCTAGTCCTACACAGGCAAAGTGTCTCCCGAGCAAAGGATGGCAACTCTGAAGGGTTTCTGTAGTGTAGTGGTTATCATGTACGCCTTACACGCGAAAGGTCCCCGTTTCGAAACCGGGCAGAAACATAATGCACACACTAGTGCTTTTTGCCACAGTTGTTGATGCTTTCAGCAGTGATTTTCACCCATTGTACTTTAGCGTAAACTTTCAGCTTGCAAGGCACACAAAAAAAGCAAGATTGGGTTTCTGTAGTGTAGTGGTTATCACGTTCGCCTTACACGCGAAAGGTCCTCGGTTCGAAACCGGGCAGAAACAGTGCTTACCTTTAACTTTTTCACAGTCAGGCAAACTCAAAGCTCTTGCCATGCCATGCTCCTCTAGCAGCCGTAAGTGAAATCTGACAATACGAGGCACAGCTTAGTTGCTACACCTTCAATGTCATTTCTCTTTCTTTACTGTTTGTGAGTCGACCAGGAGATTCAAAAGACCCTTGCTTGAAGATTTTAGGTGAGCTCCTTTTCTAGTCCTACACAGGCAAAGTGTCTCCCGAGCAAAGGATGTCAACTCTGAAGGGTTTCTGTAGTGTAGTGGTTATCACGTTCGCCTTACACGCGAAAGGTCCCCGTTTCGAAACCGGGCAGAAACACAGTGCACACACTAGTGCTCTTTGCCACAGTTGTTGATGCTTTCAGCAGTTATTTTCACTCATTGTACTTTAGCGTAGACTTTCGGTTTGCAAGGCACATGCTAAAAGCAAGAATGGGTTTCTGTAGTGTAGTGGTTATCACGTTCGCCTCACACGCGAAAGGTCCCCGGTTCGAAACCGGGCAGAAACAGTGCTTACCTTTAACTTTTTCACAGTCAGGCAAACTCAAAGCTCTTGCCATGCCATGCTCCTCTAGCAGCCGTAAGTGAAATCTGACAATACGAGGCACAGCTTAGTTGCTACACCTTCAATGTCATTTCTCTTTCTTTACTGTTTGTGAGTCGACCAGGAGATTCAAAAGACCCTTGCTTGAAGATTTTAGGTGAGCTCCTTTTCTAGTCCTACACAGGCAAAGTGTCTCCCGAGCAAAGGATGGCAACTCTGAAGGGTTTCTGTAGTGTAGTGGTTATCATGTACGCCTTACACGCGAAAGGTCCCCGTTTCGAAACCGGGCAGAAACATAATGCACACACTAGTGCTTTTTGCCACAGTTGTTGATGCTTTAAGCAGTGATTTTCACCCATTGTACTTTAGCGTAGACTTTCAGCTTGCAAGGCACACAAAAAAAGCAAGAATGGGTTTCTGTAGTGTAGTGGTTATCACGTTCGCCTTACACGCGAAAGGTCCTCGGTTCGAAACCGGGCAGAAACAGTGCTTACCTTTAACTTTTTCACAGTCAGGCAAACTCAAAGCTCTTGCCATGCCATGCTCCTCTAGCAGCCGTGAGTGAAATCTGACAATACAAGGCACAGCTTAGTTGCTACACCTTCAATGTCATTTCTCTTTCTTTACTGTTTGTGAGTCGACCAGGAGATTCAAAAGACCCTTGCTTGAAGATTTTAGGTGAGCTCCTTTTCTAGTCCTACACAGGCAAATTGTCTCCCGAGCAAAGGATGGCAACTCTGAAGGGTTTCTGTAGTGTAGTGGTTATCACGTTCGCCTTACACGCGAAAGGTCCCCGTTTCGAAACCGGGCAGAAACACAGTGCACACACTAGTGCTCTTTGCCACAGTTGTTGATGCTTTCAGCAGTGATTTTCACCCATTGTACTTTAGCGTAGACTTTCGGTTTGCAAGGCACATGAAAAAGCAAGAATGGGTTTCTGTAGTGTAGTGGTTATCATGTACGCCTTACACGCGAAAGGTCCCCGTTTCGAAACCGGGCAGAAACACAGTGCACACACTAGTGCTTTTTGCCCCAGTTGTTGATGCTTTCAGCAGTGATTTTCACCCATTGTACTTTAGCGTAGACTTTCGGTTTGCAAGGCACATGTAAAAAGCAAGAATGGGTTTCTGTAGTGTAGTGGTTATCACGTTCGCCTAACACGCGAAAGGTCCCCGGTTCGAAACCGGGCAGAAACAGTGCTTACCTTTAACTTTTTCACAGTCAGGCAAACTCAAAGCTCTTGCCATGCCATGCTCCTCTAGCAGCCGTGAGTGAAATCTGACAATACAAGGCACAGCTTAGTTGCTACACCTTCAATGTCATTTCTCTTTCTTTACTGTTTGTGAGTCGACCAGGAGATTCAAAAGACCCTTGCTTGAAGATTTTAGGTGAGCTCCTTTTCTAGTCCTACACAGGCAAATTGTCTCCCGAGCAAAGGATGGCAACTCTGAAGGGTTTCTGTAGTGTAGTGGTTATCACGTTCGCCTTACACGCGAAAGGTCCCCGTTTCGAAACCGGGCAGAAACACAGTGCACACACTAGTGCTCTTTGCCACAGTTGTTGATGCTTTCAGCAGTGATTTTCACCCATTGTACTTTAGCGTAGACTTTCGGTTTGCAAGGCACATGAAAAAGCAAGAATGGGTTTCTGTAGTGTAGTGGTTATCATGTACGCCTTACACGCGAAAGGTCCCCGTTTCGAAACCGGGCAGAAACACAGTGCACACACTAGTGCTTTTTGCCCCAGTTGTTGATGCTTTCAGCAGTGATTTTCACCCATTGTACTTTAGCGTAGACTTTCGGTTTGCAAGGCACATGTAAAAAGCAAGAATGGGTTTCTGTAGTGTAGTGGTTATCACGTTCGCCTAACACGCGAAAGGTCCCCGGTTCGAAACCGGGCAGAAACAGTGCTTACCTTTAACTTTTTCACAGTCAGGCAAACTCAAAGCTCTTGCCATGCCATGCTCCTCTAGCAGCCGTGAGTGAAATCTGACAATACAAGGCACAGCTTAGTTGCTACACCTTCAATGTCATTTCTCTTTCTTTACTGTTTGTGAGTCGACCAGGAGATTCAAAAGACCCTTGCTTGAAGATTTTAGGTGAGCTCCTTTTCTAGTCCTACACAGGCAAAGTGTCTCCCGAGCAAAGGATGGCAACTCTGAAGGGTTTCTGTAGTGTAGTGGTTATCACGTTCGCCTTACACGCGAAAGGTCCCCGTTTCGAAACCGGGCAGAAACACAGTGCACACACTAGTGCTCTTTGCCACAGTTGTTGATGCTTTCAGCAGTGATTTTCACCCATTGTACTTTAGCGTAGACTTTCGGTTTGCAAGGCACATGAAAAAGCAAGAATGGGTTTCTGTAGTGTAGTGGTTATCATGTACGCCTTACACACGAAAGGTCCCCGTTTCGAAACCGGGCAGAAACATAATGCACACACTAGTGCTTTTTGCCACAGTTGTTGATGCTTTCAGCAGTGATTTTCACCCATTGTACTTTAGCGTAAACTTTCGGCTTGCAAGGCACACAAAAAAAGCAAGAATGGGTTTCTGTAGTGTAGTGGTTATCACGTTCGCCTTACACGCGAAAGGTCCTCGGTTCGAAACCGGGCAGAAACAGTGCTTACCTTTAACTTTTTCACAGTCAGGCAAACTCAAAGCTCTTGCCATGCCATGCTCCTCTAGCAGCCGTGAGTGAAATCTGACAATACGAGGCATAGCTTAGTTGCTACACCTTCAATGTCATTTCTCTTTCTTTACTGTTTGTGAGTCGACCAGGAGATTCAAAAGACCCTTGCTTGAAGATTTTAGGTGAGCTCCTTTTCTAGTCCTACACAGGCAAAGTGTCTCCCGAGCAAAGGATGGCAACTCTGAAGGGTTTCTGTAGTGTAGTGGTTATCATGTACGCCTTACACGCGAAAGGTCCCCGTTTCAAAACCGGGCAGAAACATAATGCACACACTAGTGCTTTTTGCCACAGTTGTTGATGCTTTCAGCAGTGATTTTCACCCATTGTACTTTAGCGTAAACTTTCAGCTTGCAAGGCACACAAAAAAAGCAAGAATGGGTTTCTGTAGTGTAGTGGTTATCACGTTCGCCTTACACGCGAAAGGTCCTCGGTTCGAAACCGGGCAGAAACAGTGCTTACCTTTAACTTTTTCACAGTCAGGCAAACTCAAAGCTCTTGCCATGCCATGCTCCTCTAGCAGCCGTGAGTGAAATCTGACAATACAAGGCACAGCTTAGTTGCTACACCTTCAATGTCATTTCTCTTTCTTTACTGTTTGTGAGTCGACCAGGAGATTCAAAAGACCCTTGCTTGAAGATTTTAGGTGAGCTCCTTTTCTAGTCCTACACAGGCAAAGTGTCTCCCGAGCAAAGGATGGCAACTCTGAAGGGTTTCTGTAGTGTAGTGGTTATCACGTTCGCCTTACACGTGAAAGGTCCCCGTTTCGAAACCGGGCAGAAACACAGTGCACACACTAGTGCTCTTTGCCACAGTTGTTGATGCTTTCAGCAGTGATTTTCACCCATTGTACTTTAGCGTAGACTTTCGGTTTGCAAGGCACATGTAAAAAGCAAGAATGGGTTTCTGTAGTGTAGTGGTTATCATGTACGCCTTACACGCGAAAGGTCCCCGTTTCGAAACCGGGCAGAAACAGTGCTTACCTTTAACTTTTTCACAGTCAGGCAAACTCAAAGCTCTTGCCATGCCATGCTCCTCTAGCAGCCGTGAGTGAAATCTGACAATACGAGGCATAGCTTAGTTGCTACACCTTCAATGTCATTTCTCTTTCTTTACTGTTTGTGAGTCGACCAGGAGATTCAAAAGACCCTTGCTTGAAGATTTTAGGTGAGCTCCTTTTCTAGTCCTACACAGGCAAAGTGTCTCCCGAGCAAAGGATGGCAACTCTGAAGGGTTTCTGTAGTGTAGTGGTTATCATGTACGCCTTACACGCGAAAGGTCCCCGTTTCGAAACCGGGCAGAAACATAATGCACACACTAGTGCTTTTTGCCACAGTTGTTGATGCTTTAAGCAGTGATTTTCACCCATTGTACTTTAGCGTAAACTTTCAGCTTGCAAGGCACACAAAAAAAGCAAGAATGGGTTTCTGTAGTGTAGTGGTTATCACGTTCGCCTTACACGCGAAAGGTCCTCGGTTCGAAACCGGGCAGAAACAGTGCTTACTTTTAACTTTTTCACAGTCAGGCAAACTCAAAGCTCTTGCCATGCCATGCTCCTCTAGCAGCCGTGAGTGAAATCTGACAATACAAGGCACAGCTTAGTTGCTACACCTTCAATGTCATTTCTCTTTCTTTACTGTTTGTGAGTCGACCAGGAGATTCAAAAGACCCTTGCTTGAAGATTTTAGGTGAGCTCCTTTTCTAGTCCTACACAGGCAAAGTGTCTCCCGAGCAAAGGATGGCAACTCTGAAGGGTTTCTGTAGTGTAGTGGTTATCACGTTCGCCTTACACGCGAAAGGTCCCCGTTTCGAAACCGGGCAGAAACACAGTGCACACACTAGTGCTCTTTGCCACAGTTGTTGATGCTTTCAGCAGTGATTTTCACCCATTGTACTTTAGCGTAGACTTTCGGTTTGCAAGGCACATGAAAAAGCAAGAATGGGTTTCTGTAGTGTAGTGGTTATCATGTACGCCTTACACGCGAAAGGTCCCCGTTTCGAAACCGGGCAGAAACATAATGCACACACTAGTGCTTTTTGCCACAGTTGTTGATGCTTTCAGCAGTGATTTTCACCCATTGTACTTTAGCGTAAACTTTCGGCTTGCAAGGCACACAAAAAAAGCAAGAATGGGTTTCTGTAGTGTAGTGGTTATCACGTTCGCCTTACACGCGAAAGGTCCTCGGTTCGAAACCGGGCAGAAACAGTGCTTACCTTTAACTTTTTCACAGTCAGGCAAACTCAAAGCTCTTGCCATGCCATGCTCCTCTAGCAGCCGTGAGTGAAATCTGACAATACGAGGCATAGCTTAGTTGCTACACCTTCAATGTCATTTCTCTTTCTTTACTGTTTGTGAGTCGACCAGGAGATTCAAAAGACCCTTGCTTGAAGATTTTAGGTGAGCTCCTTTTCTAGTCCTACACAGGCAAAGTGTCTCCCGAGCAAAGGATGGCAACTCTGAAGGGTTTCTGTAGTGTAGTGGTTATCATGTACGCCTTACACGCGAAAGGTCCCCGTTTCAAAACCGGGCAGAAACATAATGCACACACTAGTGCTTTTTGCCACAGTTGTTGATGCTTTCAGCAGTGATTTTCACCCATTGTACTTTAGCGTAAACTTTCGGCTTGCAAGGCACACAAAAAAAGCAAGAATGGGTTTCTGTAGTGTAGTGGTTATCACGTTCGCCTTACACGCGAAAGGTCCTCGGTTCGAAACCGGGCAGAAACAGTGCTTACCTTTAACTTTTTCACAGTCAGGCAAACTCAAAGCTCTTGCCATGCCATGCTCCTCTAGCAGCCGTGAGTGAAATCTGACAATACAAGGCACAGCTTAGTTGCTACACCTTCAATGTCATTTCTCTTTCTTTAATGTTTGTGAGTCGACCAGGAGATTCAAAAGACCCTTGCTTGAAGATTTTAGGTGAGCTCCTTTTCTAGTCCTACACAGGCAAAGTGTCTCCCGAGCAAAGGATGGCAACTCTGAAGGGTTTCTGTAGTGTAGTGGTTATCATGTACGCCTTACACGCGAAAGGTCCCCGTTTCGAAACCGGGCAGAAACATAATGCACACACTAGTGCTTTTTGCCACAGTTGTTGATGCTTTAAGCAGTGATTTTCACCCATTGTACTTTAGCGTAGACTTTCAGCTTGCAAGGCACACAAAAAAAGCAAGAATGGGTTTCTGTAGTGTAGTGGTTATCACGTTCGCCTTACACGCGAAAGGTCCTCGGTTCGAAACCGGGCAGAAACAGTGCTTACCTTTAACTTTTTCACAGTCAGGCAAACTCAAAGCTCTTGCCATGCCATGCTCCTCTAGCAGCCGTGAGTGAAATCTGACAATACAAGGCACAGCTTAGTTGCTACACCTTCAATGTCATTTCTCTTTCTTTACTGTTTGTGAGTCGACCAGGAGATTCAAAAGACCCTTGCTTGAAGATTTTAGGTGAGCTCCTTTTCTAGTCCTACACAGGCAAATTGTCTCCCGAGCAAAGGATGGCAACTCTGAAGGGTTTCTGTAGTGTAGTGGTTATCACGTTCGCCTTACACGCGAAAGGTCCCCGTTTCGAAACCGGGCAGAAACACAGTGCACACACTAGTGCTCTTTGCCACAGTTGTTGATGCTTTCAGCAGTGATTTTCACCCATTGTACTTTAGCGTAGACTTTCGGTTTGCAAGGCACATGAAAAAGCAAGAATGGGTTTCTGTAGTGTAGTGGTTATCATGTACGCCTTACACGCGAAAGGTCCCCGTTTCGAAACCGGGCAGAAACACAGTGCACACACTAGTGCTTTTTGCCCCAGTTGTTGATGCTTTCAGCAGTGATTTTCACCCATTGTACTTTAGCGTAGACTTTCGGTTTGCAAGGCACATGTAAAAAGCAAGAATGGGTTTCTGTAGTGTAGTGGTTATCACGTTCGCCTAACACGCGAAAGGTCCCCGGTTCGAAACCGGGCAGAAACAGTGCTTACCTTTAACTTTTTCACAGTCAGGCAAACTCAAAGCTCTTGCCATGCCATGCTCCTCTAGCAGCCGTGAGTGAAATCTGACAATACAAGGCACAGCTTAGTTGCTACACCTTCAATGTCATTTCTCTTTCTTTACTGTTTGTGAGTCGACCAGGAGATTCAAAAGACCCTTGCTTGAAGATTTTAGGTGAGCTCCTTTTCTAGTCCTACACAGGCAAATTGTCTCCCGAGCAAAGGATGGCAACTCTGAAGGGTTTCTGTAGTGTAGTGGTTATCACGTTCGCCTTACACGCGAAAGGTCCCCGTTTCGAAACCGGGCAGAAACACAGTGCACACACTAGTGCTCTTTGCCACAGTTGTTGATGCTTTCAGCAGTGATTTTCACCCATTGTACTTTAGCGTAGACTTTCGGTTTGCAAGGCACATGAAAAAGCAAGAATGGGTTTCTGTAGTGTAGTGGTTATCATGTACGCCTTACACACGAAAGGTCCCCGTTTCGAAACCGGGCAGAAACATAATGCACACACTAGTGCTTTTTGCCACAGTTGTTGATGCTTTCAGCAGTGATTTTCACCCATTGTACTTTAGCGTAAACTTTCGGCTTGCAAGGCACACAAAAAAAGCAAGAATGGGTTTCTGTAGTGTAGTGGTTATCACGTTCGCCTTACACGCGAAAGGTCCTCGGTTCGAAACCGGGCAGAAACAGTGCTTACCTTTAACTTTTTCACAGTCAGGCAAACTCAAAGCTCTTGCCATGCCATGCTCCTCTAGCAGCCGTGAGTGAAATCTGACAATACGAGGCATAGCTTAGTTGCTACACCTTCAATGTCATTTCTCTTTCTTTACTGTTTGTGAGTCGACCAGGAGATTCAAAAGACCCTTGCTTGAAGATTTTAGGTGAGCTCCTTTTCTAGTCCTACACAGGCAAAGTGTCTCCCGAGCAAAGGATGGCAACTCTGAAGGGTTTCTGTAGTGTAGTGGTTATCATGTACGCCTTACACGCGAAAGGTCCCCGTTTCAAAACCGGGCAGAAACATAATGCACACACTAGTGCTTTTTGCCACAGTTGTTGATGCTTTCAGCAGTGATTTTCACCCATTGTACTTTAGCGTAAACTTTCAGCTTGCAAGGCACACAAAAAAAGCAAGAATGGGTTTCTGTAGTGTAGTGGTTATCACGTTCGCCTTACACGCGAAAGGTCCTCGGTTCGAAACCGGGCAGAAACAGTGCTTACCTTTAACTTTTTCACAGTCAGGCAAACTCAAAGCTCTTGCCATGCCATGCTCCTCTAGCAGCCGTGAGTGAAATCTGACAATACAAGGCACAGCTTAGTTGCTACACCTTCAATGTCATTTCTCTTTCTTTACTGTTTGTGAGTCGACCAGGAGATTCAAAAGACCCTTGCTTGAAGATTTTAGGTGAGCTCCTTTTCTAGTCCTACACAGGCAAAGTGTCTCCCGAGCAAAGGATGGCAACTCTGAAGGGTTTCTGTAGTGTAGTGGTTATCACGTTCGCCTTACACGTGAAAGGTCCCCGTTTCGAAACCGGGCAGAAACACAGTGCACACACTAGTGCTCTTTGCCACAGTTGTTGATGCTTTCAGCAGTGATTTTCACCCATTGTACTTTAGCGTAGACTTTCGGTTTGCAAGGCACATGTAAAAAGCAAGAATGGGTTTCTGTAGTGTAGTGGTTATCATGTACGCCTTACACGCGAAAGGTCCCCGTTTCGAAACCGGGCAGAAACAGTGCTTACCTTTAACTTTTTCACAGTCAGGCAAACTCAAAGCTCTTGCCATGCCATGCTCCTCTAGCAGCCGTGAGTGAAATCTGACAATACGAGGCATAGCTTAGTTGCTACACCTTCAATGTCATTTCTCTTTCTTTACTGTTTGTGAGTCGACCAGGAGATTCAAAAGACCCTTGCTTGAAGATTTTAGGTGAGCTCCTTTTCTAGTCCTACACAGGCAAAGTGTCTCCCGAGCAAAGGATGGCAACTCTGAAGGGTTTCTGTAGTGTAGTGGTTATCATGTACGCCTTACACGCGAAAGGTCCCCGTTTCGAAACCGGGCAGAAACATAATGCACACACTAGTGCTTTTTGCCACAGTTGTTGATGCTTTAAGCAGTGATTTTCACCCATTGTACTTTAGCGTAAACTTTCAGCTTGCAAGGCACACAAAAAAAGCAAGAATGGGTTTCTGTAGTGTAGTGGTTATCACGTTCGCCTTACACGCGAAAGGTCCTCGGTTCGAAACCGGGCAGAAACAGTGCTTACTTTTAACTTTTTCACAGTCAGGCAAACTCAAAGCTCTTGCCATGCCATGCTCCTCTAGCAGCCGTGAGTGAAATCTGACAATACAAGGCACAGCTTAGTTGCTACACCTTCAATGTCATTTCTCTTTCTTTACTGTTTGTGAGTCGACCAGGAGATTCAAAAGACCCTTGCTTGAAGATTTTAGGTGAGCTCCTTTTCTAGTCCTACACAGGCAAAGTGTCTCCCGAGCAAAGGATGGCAACTCTGAAGGGTTTCTGTAGTGTAGTGGTTATCACGTTCGCCTTACACGCGAAAGGTCCCCGTTTCGAAACCGGGCAGAAACACAGTGCACACACTAGTGCTCTTTGCCACAGTTGTTGATGCTTTCAGCAGTGATTTTCACCCATTGTACTTTAGCGTAGACTTTCGGTTTGCAAGGCACATGAAAAAGCAAGAATGGGTTTCTGTAGTGTAGTGGTTATCATGTACGCCTTACACGCGAAAGGTCCCCGTTTCGAAACCGGGCAGAAACATAATGCACACACTAGTGCTTTTTGCCACAGTTGTTGATGCTTTCAGCAGTGATTTTCACCCATTGTACTTTAGCGTAAACTTTCGGCTTGCAAGGCACACAAAAAAAGCAAGAATGGGTTTCTGTAGTGTAGTGGTTATCACGTTCGCCTTACACGCGAAAGGTCCTCGGTTCGAAACCGGGCAGAAACAGTGCTTACCTTTAACTTTTTCACAGTCAGGCAAACTCAAAGCTCTTGCCATGCCATGCTCCTCTAGCAGCCGTGAGTGAAATCTGACAATACGAGGCATAGCTTAGTTGCTACACCTTCAATGTCATTTCTCTTTCTTTACTGTTTGTGAGTCGACCAGGAGATTCAAAAGACCCTTGCTTGAAGATTTTAGGTGAGCTCCTTTTCTAGTCCTACACAGGCAAAGTGTCTCCCGAGCAAAGGATGGCAACTCTGAAGGGTTTCTGTAGTGTAGTGGTTATCATGTACGCCTTACACGCGAAAGGTCCCCGTTTCAAAACCGGGCAGAAACATAATGCACACACTAGTGCTTTTTGCCACAGTTGTTGATGCTTTCAGCAGTGATTTTCACCCATTGTACTTTAGCGTAAACTTTCGGCTTGCAAGGCACACAAAAAAAGCAAGAATGGGTTTCTGTAGTGTAGTGGTTATCACGTTCGCCTTACACGCGAAAGGTCCTCGGTTCGAAACCGGGCAGAAACAGTGCTTACCTTTAACTTTTTCACAGTCAGGCAAACTCAAAGCTCTTGCCATGCCATGCTCCTCTAGCAGCCGTGAGTGAAATCTGACAATACAAGGCACAGCTTAGTTGCTACACCTTCAATGTCATTTCTCTTTCTTTAATGTTTGTGAGTCGACCAGGAGATTCAAAAGACCCTTGCTTGAAGATTTTAGGTGAGCTCCTTTTCTAGTCCTACACAGGCAAAGTGTCTCCCGAGCAAAGGATGGCAACTCTGAAGGGTTTCTGTAGTGTAGTGGTTATCATGTACGCCTTACACGCGAAAGGTCCCCGTTTCGAAACCGGGCAGAAACATAATGCACACACTAGTGCTTTTTGCCACAGTTGTTGATGCTTTAAGCAGTGATTTTCACCCATTGTACTTTAGCGTAAACTTTCAGCTTGCAAGGCACACAATAAAAGCAAGAATGGGTTTCTGTAGTGTAGTGGTTATCACGTTCGCCTTATACGCGAAAGGTCCTCGGTTCGAAACCGGGCAGAAACAGTGCTTACCTTTAACTTTTTCACAGTCAGGCAAACTCAAAGCTCTTGCCATGCCATGCTCCTCTAGCAGCCGTGAGTGAAATCTGACAATACAAGGCACAGCTTAGTTGCTACACCTTCAATGTCATTTCTCTTTCTTTACTGTTTGTGAGTCGACCAGGAGATTCAAAAGACCCTTGCTTGAAGATTTTAGGTGAGCTCCTTTTCTAGTCCTACATAGGCAAAGTGTCTCCCGAGCAAAGGATGGCAACTCTGAAGGATTTCTGTAGTGTAGTGGTTATCACGTTCGCCTTACACGCGAAAGGTCCCCGTTTCGAAACCGGGCAGAAACACAGTGCACACACTAGTGCTCTTTGCCACAGTTGTTGATGCTTTCAGCAGTGATTTTCACCCATTGTACTTTAGCGTAGACTTTCGGTTTGCAAGGCACATGAAAAAGCAAGAATGGGTTTCTGTAGTGTAGTGGTTATCATGTACGCCTTACACGCGAAAGGTCCCCGTTTCAAAACCGGGCAGAAACATAATGCACACACTAGTGCTTTTTGCCACAGTTGTTGATGCTTTCAGCAGTGATTTTCACCCATTGTACTTTAGCGTAAACTTTCAGCTTGCAAGGCACACAAAAAATGCAAGAATGGGTTTCTGTAGTGTAGTGGTTATCACGTTCGCCTTACACGCGAAAGGTCCTCGGTTCGAAACCGGGCAGAAACAGTGCTTACCTTTAACTTTTTCACAGTCAGGCAAACTCAAAGCTCTTGCCATGCCATGCTCCTCTAGCAGCCGTGAGTGAAATCTGACAATACAAGGCACAGCTTAGTTGCTACACCTTCAATGTCATTTCTCTTTCTTTACTGTTTGTGAGTCGACCAGGAGATTCAAAAGACCCTTGCTTGAAGATTTTAGGTGAGCTCCTTTTCTAGTCCTACACAGGCAAAGTGTCTCCCGAGCAAAGGATGGCAACTCTGAAGGGTTTCTGTAGTGTAGTGGTTATCACGTTCGCCTTACACGCGAAAGGTCCCCGTTTCGAAACCGGGCAGAAACATAATGCACACACTAGTGCTTTTTGCCCCAGTTGTTGATGCTTTAAGCAGTTATTTTCACCCATTGTACTTTAGCGTAGACTTTCGGTTTGCAAGGCACATGTAAAAAGCAAGAATGGGTTTCTGTAGTGTAGTGGTTATCACGTTCGCCTAACACGCGAAAGGTCCCCGGTTCGAAACCGGGCAGAAACAGTGCTTACCTTTAACTTTTTCACAGTCAGGCAAACTCAAAGCTCTTGCCATGCCATGCTCCTCTAGCAGCCGTGAGTGAAATCTGACAATACGAGGCATAGCTTAGTTGCTACACCTTCAATGTCATTTCTCTTTCTTTACTGTTTGTGAGTCGACCAGGAGACTCAAAAGACCCTTGCTTGAAGATTTTAGGTGAGCTCCTTTTCTAGTCCTACACAGGCAAAGTGTCTCCCGAGCAAAGGATGTCAACTCTGAAGGGTTTCTGTAGTGTAGTGGTTATCATGTACGCCTTACACGCGAAAGGTCCCCATTTCGAAACCGGGCAGAAACATAATGCACACACTAGTGCTTTTTGCCACAGTTGTTGATGCTTTCAGCAGTGATTTTCACCCATTGTACTTTAGCGTAGACTTTCGGTTTGCAAGGCACATGTAAAAAGCAAGAATGGGTTTCTGTAGTGTAGTGGTTATCACGTTCGCCTAACACGCGAAAGGTCCCCGGTTCGAAACCGGGCAGAAACAGTACTTACCTTTAACTTTTTCACAGTCAGGCAAACTCAAAGCTCTTGCCATGCCATGCTCCTCTAGCAGCCGTGAGTGAAATCTGACAATACGAGGCATAGCTTAGTTGCTACACCTTCAATGTCATTTCTCTTTCTTTACTGTTTGTGAGTCGACCAGGAGATTCAAAAGACCCTTGCTTGAAGATTTTAGGTGAGCTCCTTTTCTAGTCCTACACAGGCAAAGTGTCTCCCGAGCAAAGGATGGCAACTCTGAAGGGTTTCTGTAGTGTAGTGGTTATCATGTACGCCTTACACGCCAAAGGTCCCCGTTTCGAAACCGGGCAGAAACATAATGCACACACTAGTGCTTTTTGCCACAGTTGTTGATGCTTTCAGCAGTGATTTTCACCCATTGTACTTTAGCGTAGACTTTCGGTTTGCAAGGCACATGTAAAAAGCAAGAATGGGTTTCTGTAGTGTAGTGGTTATCACGTTCGCCTAACACGCGAAAGGTCCCCGGTTCGAAACAGTGCTTACCTTTAACTTTTTCACAGTCAGGCAAACTCAAAGCTCTTGCCATGCCATGCTCCCTTAGCAGCCGTGAGTGAAATCTGACAATACGAGGCACAGCTTAGTTGCTACACCTTCAATGTCATTTCTCTTTCTTTACTGTTTGTGAGTCGACCAGGAGATTCAAAAGACCCTTGCTTGAAGATTTTAGGTGAGCTCCTTTTCTAGTCCTACACAGGCAAAGTGTCTCCCGAGCAAAGGATGGCAACTCTGAAGGGTTTCTGTAGTGTAGTGGTTATCACGTTCGCCTTACACGCGAAAGGTCCCCGTTTCGAAACCGGGCAGAAACATAGTGCACACACTAGTGCTCTTTGCCACAGTTGTTGATGCTTTCAGCAGTGATTTTCACCCATTGTACTTTAGCGTAGACTTTCGGTTTGCAAGGCACATGTAAAAAGCAAGAATGGGTTTCTGTAGTGTAGTGGTTATCACGTTCGCCTAACATGCGAAAGGTCCCCGGTTCGAAACCGTGCAGAAACAGTGCTTACCTTTAACTTTTTCACAGTCAGGCAAACTCAAAGCTCTTGCCATGCCATGCTCCCTTAGCAGCCGTGAGTGAAATCTGACAATACGAGGCACAGCTTAGTTGCTACACCTTCAATGTCATTTCTCTTTCTTTACTGTTTGTGAGTCGACCAGGAGATTCAAAAGACCCTTGCTTGAAGATTTTAGGTGAGCTCCTTTTCTAGTCCTACACAGGCAAAGTGTCTCCCGAGCAAAGGATGGCAACTCTGAAGGGTTTCTGTAGTGTAGTGGTTATCACGTTCGCCTTACACGCGAAAGGTCCCCGTTTCGAAACCGGGCAGAAACATAGTGCACACACTAGTGCTCTTTGCCACAGTTGTTGATGCTTTCAGCAGTGATTTTCACCCATTGTACTTTAGCGTAGACTTTCGGTTTGCAAGGCACATGTAAAAAGCAAGAATGGGTTTCTGTAGTGTAGTGGTTATCACGTTCGCCTAACACGCGAAAGGTCCCCGGTTCGAAACCGTGCAGAAACAGTGCTTACCTTTAACTTTTTCACAGTCAGGCAAACTCAAAGCTCTTGCCATGCCATGCTCCTCTAGCAGCCGTAAGTGAAATCTGACAATATGAGGCACAGCTTAGTTGCTACACCTTCAATGTCATTTCTCTTTCTTTACTGTTTGTGAGTCGACCAGGAGATTCAAAAGACCCTTGCTTGAAGATTTTAGGTGAGCTCCTTTTCTAGTCCTACACAGGCAAAGTGTCGCCCGAGCAAAGGATGTCAACTCTGAAGGGTTTCTGTAGTGTAGTGGTTAACATGTTCGCCTTACACGCGAAAGGTCCCCGTTTCAAAACCGGGCAGAAACATAGTGCACACACTAGTGCTTTTTGCCCCAGTTGTTGATGCTTTCAGCAGTGATTTTCACCCATTGTACTTTAGCGTAGACTTTCGGTTTGCAAGGCACATGCAAAAAGCAAGAATGGGTTTCTGTAGTGTAGTGGTTATCACGTTCGCCTAACACGCGAAAGGTCCCCGGTTCGAAACCGGGCAGAAACAGTGCTTACCTTTTAACTTTTTCACAGTCAGGCAAACTCAAAGCTCTTGCCATGCCATGCTCCTCTAGCAGCCGTGAGTGAAATCTGACAATACGAGGCATAGCTTAGTTGCTACACCTTCAATGTCATTTCTCTTTCTTTACTGTTTGTGAGTCGACCAGGAGACTCAAAAGACCCTTGCTTGAAGATTTTAGGTGAGCTCCTTTTCTAGTCCTACACAGGCAAAGTGTCTCCCGAGCAAAGGATGTCAACTCTGAAGGGTTTCTGTAGTGTAGTGGTTATCACGTTCGCCTTACACGCGAAAGGTCCCCGTTTCGAAACCGGGCAGAAACATAGTGCACACACTAGTGCTCTTTGCCACAGTTGTTGATGCTTTCAGCAGTGTTTTTCACCCATTGTACTTTAGCGTAGACTTTCGGTTTGCAAGGCACATGTAAAAAGCAAGAATGGGTTTCTGTAGTGTAGTGGTTATCACGTTCGCCTAACATGCGAAAGGTCCCCGGTTCGAAACCGTGCAGAAACAGTGCTTACCTTTAACTTTTTCACAGTCAGGCAAACTCAAAGCTCTTGCCATGCCATGCTCCCTTAGCAGCCGTGAGTGAAATCTGACAATACGAGGCACAGCTTAGTTGCTACACCTTCAATGTCATTTCTCTTTCTTTACTGTTTGTGAGTCGACCAGGAGATTCAAAAGACCCTTGCTTGAAGATTTTAGGTGAGCTCCTTTTCTAGTCCTACACAGGCAAAGTGTCTCCCGAGCAAAGGATGGCAACTCTGAAGGGTTTCTGTAGTGTAGTGGTTATCACGTTCGCCTTACATGCGAAAGGTCCCCGTTTCGAAACCGGGCAGAAACATAGTGCACACACTAGTGCTCTTTGCCACAGTTGTTGATGCTTTCAGCAGTGATTTTCACCCATTGTACTTTAGCGTAGACTTTCGGTTTGCAAGGCACATGTAAAAAGCAAGAATGGGTTTCTGTAGTGTAGTGGTTATCACGTTCGCCTAACACGCGAAAGGTCCCCGGTTCGAAACCGTGCAGAAACAGTGCTTACCTTTAACTTTTTCACAGTCAGGCAAACTCAAAGCTCTTGCCATGCCATGCTCCTCTAGCAGCCGTAAGTGAAATCTGACAATATGAGGCACAGCTTAGTTGCTACACCTTCAATGTCATTTCTCTTTCTTTACTGTTTGTGAGTCGACCAGGAGATTCAAAAGACCCTTGCTTGAAGATTTTAGGTGAGCTCCTTTTCTAGTCCTACACAGGCAAAGTGTCGCCCGAGCAAAGGATGTCAACTCTGAAGGGTTTCTGTAGTGTAGTGGTTAACATGTTCGCCTTACACGCGAAAGGTCCCCGTTTCAAAACCGGGCAGAAACATAGTGCACACACTAGTGCTTTTTGCCCCAGTTGTTGATGCTTTCAGCAGTGATTTTCACCCATTGTACTTTAGCGTAGACTTTCGGTTTGCAAGGCACATGCAAAAAGCAAGAATGGGTTTCTGTAGTGTAGTGGTTATCACGTTCGCCTAACACGCGAAAGGTCCCCGGTTCGAAACCGGGCAGAAACAGTGCTTACCTTTAACTTTTTCACAGTCAGGCAAACTCAAAGCTCTTGCCATGCCATGCTCCTCTAGCAGCCGTGAGTGAAATCTGACAATACGAGGCATAGCTTAGTTGCTACACCTTCAATGTCATTTCTCTTTCTTTACTGTTTGTGAGTCGACCAGGAGACTCAAAAGACCCTTGCTTGAAGATTTTAGGTGAGCTCCTTTTCTAGTCCTACACAGGCAAAGTGTCTCCCGAGCAAAGGATGTCAACTCTGAAGGGTTTCTGTAGTGTAGTGGTTATCATGTACGCCTTACACGCGAAAGGTCCCCGTTTCGAAACCGGGCAGAAACATAATGCACACACTAGTGCTTTTTGCCACAGTTGTTGATGCTTTCAGCAGTGATTTTCACCCATTGTACTTTAGCGTAGACTTTCGGTTTGCAAGGCACATGTAAAAAGCAAGAATGGGTTTCTGTAGTGTAGTGGTTATCACGTTCGCCTAACACGCGAAAGGTCCCCGGTTCGAAACCGGGCAGAAACAGTACTTAACTTTAACTTTTTCACAGTCAGGCAAACTCAAAGTTCTTGCCATGCCATGCTCCTCTAGCAGCCGTGAGTGAAATCTGACAATACGAGGCATAGCTTAGTTGCTACACCTTCAATGTCATTTCTCTTTCTTTACTGTTTGTGAGTCGACCAGGAGATTCAAAAGACCCTTGCTTGAAGATTTTAGGTGAGCTCCTTTTCTAGTCCTACACAGGCAAAGTGTCTCCCGAGCAAAGGATGTCAACTCTGAAGGGTTTCTGTAGTGTAGTGGTTATCACGTTCGCCTTACACGCGAAAGGTCCCCGTTTCGAAACCGAGCAGAAACACAGTGCACACACTAGTGCTCTTTGCCACAGTTGTTGATGCTTTCAGCAGTTATTTTCACTCATTGTACTTTAGCGTAGACTTTCGGTTTGCAAGGCACATGCAAAAAGCAAGAATGGGTTTCTGTAGTGTAGTGGTTATCACGTTCGCCTCACACGCGAAAGGTCCCCGGTTCGAAACAGGGCAGAAACAGTGCTTACCTTTAACTTTTTCACAGTCAGGC
Organism: Pelophylax lessonae; assembly: GCF_965119305.1. Lineage (NCBI taxonomy): Eukaryota > Metazoa > Chordata > Amphibia > Anura > Ranidae > Pelophylax > Pelophylax lessonae. The sequence continues at coordinate 292,126,909 of NC_138771.1, read as the reverse complement.
AAACTCAAAGCTCTTGCCATGCCATGCTCCTCTAGCAGCCGTGAGTGAAATCTGACAATACAAGGCACAGCTTAGTTGCTACACCTTCAATGTCATTTCTCTTTCTTTACTGTTTGTGAGTCGACCAGGAGATTCAAAAGACCCTTGCTTGAAGATTTTAGGTGAGCTCCTTTTCTAGTCCTACACAGGCAAAGTGTCTCCCGAGCAAAGGATGTCAACTCTGAAGGGTTTCTGTAGTGTAGTGGTTATCACGTTCGCCTTACACGCGAAAGGTCCCCGTTTCGAAACCGAGCAGAAACACAGTGCACACACTAGTGCTCTTTGCCACAGTTGTTGATGCTTTCAGCAGTTATTTTCACTCATTGTACTTTAGCGTAGACTTTCGGTTTGCAAGGCACATGCAAAAAGCAAGAATGGGTTTCTGTAGTGTAGTGGTTATCACGTTCGCCTCACACGCGAAAGGTCCCCGGTTCGAAACAGGGCAGAAACAGTGCTTACCTTTAACTTTTTCACAGTCAGGCAAACTCAAAGCTCTTGCCATGCCATGCTCCTCTAGCAGCCGTGAGTGAAATCTGACAATACAAGGCACAGCTTAGTTGCTACACCTTCAATGTCATTTCTCTTTCTTTACTGTTTGTGAGTCGACCAGGAGATTCAAAAGACCCTTGCTTGAAGATTTTAGGTGAGCTCCTTTTCTAGTCCTACACAGGCAAAGTGTCTCCCGAGCAAAGGATGGCAACTCTGGAGGGTTTCTGTAGTGTAGTGGTTATCATGTACGCCTTACACGCGAAAGGTCCCCATTTCGAAACCGGGCAGAAACATAATGCACACACTAGTGCTTTTTGCCACAGTTGTTAATGCTTTCAGCAGTGATTTTCACCCATTGTACTTTAGCGTAAACTTTCGGCTTGCAAGGCACACAAAAAAAGCAAGAATGGGTTTCTGTAGTGTAGTGGTTATCACGTTCGCCTTACACGCGAAAGGTCCCCGTTTCGAAACCGGGCAGAAACACAGTGCACACACTAGTGCTCTTTGCCACAGTTGTTGATGCTTTCAGCAGTTATTTTCACTCATTGTACTTTAGCGTAGACTTTCGGTTTGCAAGGCACATGCAAAAAGCAAGAATGGGTTTCTGTAGTGTAGTGGTTATCACGTTCGCCTCACACGCGAAAGGTCCCCGGTTCGAAACCGGGCAGAAACAGTGCTTACCTTTAACTTTTTCACAGTCAGGCAAACTCAAAGCTCTTGCCATGCCATGCTCCTCTAGCAGGCGTAAGTGAAATCTGACAATACGAGGCACAGCTTAGTTGCTACACCTTCAATGTCATTTCTCTTTCTTTACTGTTTGTGAGTCGACCAGGAGATTCAAAAGACCCTTGCTTGAAGATTTTAGGTGAGCTCCTTTTCTAGTCCTACACAGGCAAAGTGTCTCCCGAGCAAAGGATGGCAACTCTGAAGGGTTTCTGTAGTGTAGTGGTTATCACGTTCGCCTTACACGCGAAAGGTCCCCGTTTCGAAACCGGGCAGAAACATAGTGCACACACTAGTGCTCTTTGCCACAGTTGTTGATGCTTTCAGCAGTGATTTTCACCCATTGTACTTTAGCGTAGACTTTCGGTTTGCAAGGCACATGTAAAAAGCAAGAATGGGTTTCTGTAGTGTAGTGGTTATCACGTTCGCCTAACATGCGAAAGGTCCCCGGTTCAAAACCGTGTAGAAACAGTGCTTACCTTTAACTTTTTCACAGTCAGGCAAACTCAAAGCTCTTGCCATGCCATGCTCCCTTAGCAGCCGTGAGTGAAATCTGACAATACGAGGCACAGCTTAGTTGCTACACCTTCAATGTCATTTCTCTTTCTTTACTGTTTGTGAGTCGACCAGGAGATTCAAAAGACCCTTGCTTGAAGATTTTAGGTGAGCTTCTTTTCTAGTCCTACACAGGCAAAGTGTCTCCCGAGCAAAGGATGGCAACTCTGAAGGGTTTCTGTAGTGTAGTGGTTATCACGTTCGCCTTACACGCGAAAGGTCCCCGTTTCGAAACCGGGTAGAAACATAGTGCACACACTAGTGCTCTTTGCCACAGTTGTTGATGCTTTCAGCAGTTATTTTCACTCATTGTACTTTAGCGTAGACTTTCGGTTTGCAAGGCACATGCAAAAAGCAAGAATGGGTTTCTGTAGTGTAGTGGTTATCACGTTCGCCTCACACGCGAAAGGTCCCCGGTTCGAAACCGGGCAGAAACAGTGCTTACCTTTAACTTTTTCACAGTCAGGCAAACTCAAAGCTCTTGCCATGCCATGCTCCTCTAGCAGGCGTAAGTGAAATCTGACAATACGAGGCACAGCTTAGTTGCTACACCTTCAATGTCATTTCTCTTTCTTTACTGTTTGTGAGTCGACCAGGAGATTCAAAAGACCCTTGCTTGAAGATTTTAGGTGAGCTCCTTTTCTAGTCCTACACAGGCAAAGTGTCTCCCGAGCAAAGGATGGCAACTCTGAAGGGTTTCTGTAGTGTAGTGGTTATCACGTTCGCCTTACACGCGAAAGGTCCCCGTTTCGAAACCGGGCAGAAACATAGTGCACACACTAGTGCTCTTTGCCACAGTTGTTGATGCTTTCAGCAGTGATTTTCACCCATTGTACTTTAGCGTAGACTTTCGGTTTGCAAGGCACATGTAAAAAGCAAGAATGGGTTTCTGTAGTGTAGTGGTTATCACGTTCGCCTAACATGCGAAAGGTCCCCGGTTCAAAACCGTGTAGAAACAGTGCTTACCTTTAACTTTTTCACAGTCAGGCAAACTCAAAGCTCTTGCCATGCCATGCTCCCTTAGCAGCCGTGAGTGAAATCTGACAATACGAGGCACAGCTTAGTTGCTACACCTTCAATGTCATTTCTCTTTCTTTACTGTTTGTGAGTCGACCAGGAGATTCAAAAGACCCTTGCTTGAAGATTTTAGGTGAGCTTCTTTTCTAGTCCTACACAGGCAAAGTGTCTCCCGAGCAAAGGATGGCAACTCTGAAGGGTTTCTGTAGTGTAGTGGTTATCACGTTCGCCTTACACGCGAAAGGTCCCCGTTTCGAAACCGGGTAGAAACATAGTGCACACACTAGTGCTCTTTGCCACAGTTGTTGATGCTTTCAGCAGTGATTTTCACCCATTGTACTTTAGCGTAGACTTTCGGTTTGCAAGGCACATGCAAAAAGCAAGAATGGGTTTCTGTAGTGTAGTGGTTATCACGTTCGCCTCACACGCGAAAGGTCCCCGGTTCGAAACCGGGCAGAAACAGTGCTTACCTTTAACTTTTTCACAGTCAGGCAAACTCAAAGCTCTTGCCATGCCATGCTCCTCTAGCAGCCGTAAGTGAAATCTGACAATACGAGGCACAGCTTAGTTGCTACACCTTCAATGTCATTTCTCTTTCTTTACTATTTGTGAGTCGACCAGGAGATTCAAAAGACCCTTGCTTGAAGATTTTAGGTGAGCTCCTTTTCTAGTCCTACACAGGCAAAGTGTCTCCCGAGCAAAGGATGTCAACTCCGAAGGGTTTCTGTAGTGTAGTGGTTAACATGTTCGCCTTACACGCGAAAGGTCCCCGTTTCAAAACCGGGCAGAAACATAGTGCACACACTAGTGCTTTTTGCCCCAGTTGTTGATGCTTTCAGCAGTGATTTTCACCCATTGTACTTTAGCGTAAACTTTCGGCTTGCAAGGCACACAAAAAAAGCAAGAATGGGTTTCTATAGTGTAGTGGTTATCACATTTGCCTTACACGCGAAAGGTCCCCGGTTTGAAACCGGGCAGAAACAGTGCTTACCTTTAACTTTTTCACAGTCAGGCAAACTCAAAGCTCTTGTCATGCCATGCTCCTCTAGCAGCCGTGAGTGAAATCTGACAATACGAGGCACAGCTTAGTTGCTACACCTTCAATGTCATTTCTCTTTCTTTACTGTTTGTGAGTCGACCAGGAGATTCAAAAGACCCTTGCTTGAAGATTTAAGGTGAGCTCCTTTTCTAGTCCTACACAGGCAAAGTGTCTCCCGAGCAAAGGAAGGCAACTCTGAAGGGTTTCTGTAGTGTAGTGATTATCACGTTCGCCTTACACGCGAAAGGTCCCCGTTTCGAAACCGGGCAGAAACACAGTGCACACACTAGTGCTTTTTGCCACAGTTGTTGATGCTTTCAGCAGTGATTTTCACCCATTGTTCTTTAGCGTAGACTTTCGGTTTGCAAGGCACATGTAAAAAGCAAGAAAGGGTTTCTGTAGTGTAGTGGTTATCACGTTCGCCTCACACGCGAAAGGTCCCCGGTTCGAAACCGGGCAGAAACAGTGCTTACCTTTAACTTTTTCACAGTCAGGCAAACTCAAAGCTCTTGCCATGCCATGCTCCTCTAGCAGCCGTGAGTGAAATCTGACAATACGAGGCATAGCTTAGTTGCTACACCTTCAATGTCATTTCTCTTTCTTTACTGTTTGTGAGTCGACCAGGAGATTCAAAAGACCCTTGCTTAAAGATTTTAGGTGAGCTCCTTTTCTAGTCCTACACAGGCAAAGTGTCTCCCGAGCAAAGGATGTCAGCTCTGAAGGGTTTCTGTAGTGTAGTGGTTATCACGTTCGCCTTACACGCGAAAGGTCCCCGTTTCGAAACCGGCCAGAAACACAGTGCACACACTAGTGCTCTTTGCCACAGTTGTTGATGCTTTCAGCAGTTATTTTCACTCATTGTACTTTAGCGTAGACTTTCGGTTTGCAAGGCACATGCAAAAAGCAAGAATGGGTTTCTTTAGTGTAGTGGTTATCACGTTCGCCTCACACGCGAAAGGTCCCCGGTTCGAAACTGGGCAGAAACAGTGCTTACCTTTAACTTTTTCACAGTCAGGCAAACTCAAAGCTCTTGCCATGCCATGCTCCTCTAGCAGCCGTAAGTGAAATCTGACAATACGAGGCATAGCTTAGTTGCTACACCTTCAATGTCATTTCTCTTTCTTTACTGTTTGTGAGTCGACCAGGAGATTCAAAAGACCCTTGCTTGAAGATTTTAGGTGAGCTCCTTTTCTAGTCCTACACAGGAAAAGTGTCTCCTGAGCAAAGGAAGGCAACTCTGAAGGGTTTCTGTAGTGTAGTGGTTATCACGTTCGCCTTACACGCGAAAGGTCCTCGTTTCGAAACCGGGCAGAAACACAGTGCACACACTAGTGCTTTTTGCCACAGTTGTTGATGCTTTCAGCAGTGATTTTCACCCATTGTACTTTAGCGTAGACTTTCGGTTTGCAAGGCACATGTAAAAAGCAAGAATGGGTTTCTGTAGTGTAGTGGTTATCACGTTCGCCTAACACGCGAAAAGTCCCCGGTTCGAAACCGGGCAGAAAAAGTGCTTACCTTTAACTTTTTCACAGTCAGGCAAACTCAAAGCTCTTGCCATGCCATGCTCCTCTAGCAGCCGTAAGTGAAATCTGACAATACGAGGCATAGCTTAGTTGCTACACCTTCAATGTCATTTCTCTTTCTTTACTGTTTGTGAGTCGACCAGGAGATTCAAAAGACCCTTGCTTGAAGATTTTAGGTGAGCTCCTTTTCTAGTCCTACACAGGAAAAGTGTCTCCTGAGCAAAGGAAGGCAACTCTGAAGGGTTTCTGTAGTGTAGTGGTTATCACGTTCGCCTTACACGCGAAAGGTCCCCGTTTTGAAACCGGGCAGAAACACAGTGCACACACTAGTGCTTTTTGCCACAGTTGTTGATGCTTTCAGCAGTGATTTTCACCCATTGTACTTTAGCGTAGACTTTCGGTTTGCAAGGCACATGTAAAAAGCAAGAATGGGTTTCTGTAGTGTAGTGGTTATCACGTTCGCCTAACACGCGAAAGGTCCCCGGTTCGAAACCGGGCAGAAACAGTGCTTACCTTTAACTTTTTCACAGTCAGGCAAACTCAAAGCTCTTGCCATGCCATGCTCCTCTAGCAGCCGTAAGTGAAATCTGACAATACGAGGCACAGCTTAGTTGCTACACCTTCAATGTCATTTCTCTTTCTTTACTGTTTGTGAGTCGACCAGGAGATTCAAAAGACCCTTGCTTGAAGATTTTAGGTGAGCTCCTTTTCTAGTCCTACACAGGCAAAGTGTCTCCCGAGCAAAGGATGTCAGCTCTGAAGGGTTTCTGTAGTGTAGTGGTTATCACGTTCGCCTTACACGCGAAAGGTCCCCGTTTCGAAACCGGGCAGAAACACAGTGCACACACTAGTGCTCTTTGCCACAGTTGTTGATGCTTTCAGCAGTTATTTTCACTCATTGTACTTTAGCGTAGACTTTCGGTTTGCAAGGCACATGCAAAAAGCAAGAATGGGTTTCTTTAGTGTAGTGGTTATCACGTTCGCCTCACACGCGAAAGGTCCCCGGTTCGAAACTGGGCAGAAACAGTGCTTACCTTTAACTTTTTCACAGTCAGGCAAACTCAAAGCTCTTGCCATGCCATGCTCCTCTAGCAGCCGTAAGTGAAATCTGACAATACGAGGCATAGCTTAGTTGCTACACCTTCAATGTCATTTCTCTTTCTTTACTGTTTGTGAGTCGACCAGGAGATTCAAAAGACCCTTGCTTGAAGATTTTAGGTGAGCTCCTTTTCTAGTCCTACACAGGAAAAGTGTCTCCTGAGCAAAGGAAGGCAACTCTGAAGGGTTTCTGTAGTGTAGTGGTTATCACGTTCGCCTTACACGCGAAAGGTCCTCGTTTCGAAACCGGGCAGAAACACAGTGCACACACTAGTGCTTTTTGCCACAGTTGTTGATGCTTTCAGCAGTGATTTTCACCCATTGTACTTTAGCGTAGACTTTCGGTTTGCAAGGCACATGTAAAAAGCAAGAATGGGTTTCTGTAGTGTAGTGGTTATCACGTTCGCCTAACACGCGAAAAGTCCCCGGTTCGAAACCGGGCAGAAAAAGTGCTTACCTTTAACTTTTTCACAGTCAGGCAAACTCAAAGCTCTTGCCATGCCATGCTCCTCTAGCAGCCGTAAGTGAAATCTGACAATACGAGGCATAGCTTAGTTGCTACACCTTCAATGTCATTTCTCTTTCTTTACTGTTTGTGAGTCGACCAGGAGATTCAAAAGACCCTTGCTTGAAGATTTTAGGTGAGCTCCTTTTCTAGTCCTACACAGGCAAAGTGTCTCCCGAGCAAAGGATGTCAACTCCGAAGGGTTTCTGTAGTGTAGTGGTTAACATGTTCGCCTTACACGCGAAAGGTCCCCGTTTCAAAACCGGGCAGAAACATAGTGCACACACTAGTGCTTTTTGCCCCAGTTGTTGATGCTTTCAGCAGTGATTTTCACCCATTGTACTTTAGCGTAAACTTTCGGCTTGCAAGGCACACAAAAAAAGCAAGAATGGTTTTCTGTAGTGTAGTGGTTATCACGTTCGCCTAACACGCGAAAGGTCCCCGGTTTGAAACCGGGCAGAAACAGTGCTTACCTTTAACTTTTTCACAGTCAGGCAAACTCAAAGCTCTTGTCATGCCATGCTCCTCTAGCAGCCGTGAGTGAAATCTGACAATACGAGGCACAGCTTAGTTGCTACACCTTCAATGTCATTTCTCTTTCTTTACTGTTTGTGAGTCGACCAGGAGATTCAAAAGACCCTTGCTTGAAGATTTAAGGTGAGCTCCTTTTCTAGTCCTACACAGGCAAAGTGTCTCCCGAGCAAAGGAAGGCAACTCTGAAGGGTTTCTGTAGTGTAGTGATTATCACGTTCGCCTTACACGCGAAAGGTCCCCGTTTCGAAACCGGGCAGAAACACAGTGCACACACTAGTGCTTTTTGCCACAGTTGTTGATGCTTTCAGCAGTGATTTTCACCCATTGTTCTTTAGCGTAGACTTTCGGTTTGCAAGGCACATGTAAAAAGCAAGAAAGGGTTTCTGTAGTGTAGTGGTTATCACGTTCGCCTCACACGCGAAAGGTCCCCGGTTCGAAACCGGGCAGAAACAGTGCTTACCTTTAACTTTTTCACAGTCAGGCAAACTCAAAGCTCTTGCCATGCCATGCTCCTCTAGCAGCCGTGAGTGAAATCTGACAATACGAGGCATAGCTTAGTTGCTACACCTTCAATGTCATTTCTCTTTCTTTACTGTTTGTGAGTCGACCAGGAGATTCAAAAGACCCTTGCTTAAAGATTTTAGGTGAGCTCCTTTTCTAGTCCTACACAGGCAAAGTGTCTCCCGAGCAAAGGATGTCAGCTCTGAAGGGTTTCTGTAGTGTAGTGGTTATCACGTTCGCCTTACACGCGAAAGGTCCCCGTTTCGAAACCGGGCAGAAACACAGTGCACACACTAGTGCTCTTTGCCACAGTTGTTGATGCTTTCAGCAGTTATTTTCACTCATTGTACTTTAGCGTAGACTTTCGGTTTGCAAGGCACATGCAAAAAGCAAGAATGGGTTTCTTTAGTGTAGTGGTTATCACGTTCGCCTCACACGCGAAAGGTCCCCGGTTCGAAACTGGGCAGAAACAGTGCTTACCTTTAACTTTTTCACAGTCAGGCAAACTCAAAGCTCTTGCCATGCCATGCTCCTCTAGCAGCCGTAAGTGAAATCTGACAATACGAGGCATAGCTTAGTTGCTACACCTTCAATGTCATTTCTCTTTCTTTACTGTTTGTGAGTCGACCAGGAGATTCAAAAGACCCTTGCTTGAAGATTTTAGGTGAGCTCCTTTTCTAGTCCTACACAGGAAAAGTGTCTCCTGAGCAAAGGAAGGCAACTCTGAAGGGTTTCTGTAGTGTAGTGGTTATCACGTTCGCCTTACACGCGAAAGGTCCTCGTTTCGAAACCGGGCAGAAACACAGTGCACACACTAGTGCTTTTTGCCACAGTTGTTGATGCTTTCAGCAGTGATTTTCACCCATTGTACTTTAGCGTAGACTTTCGGTTTGCAAGGCACATGTAAAAAGCAAGAATGGGTTTCTGTAGTGTAGTGGTTATCACGTTCGCCTAACACGCGAAAAGTCCCCGGTTCGAAACCGGGCAGAAAAAGTGCTTACCTTTAACTTTTTCACAGTCAGGCAAACTCAAAGCTCTTGCCATGCCATGCTCCTCTAGCAGCCGTAAGTGAAATCTGACAATACGAGGCATAGCTTAGTTGCTACACCTTCAATGTCATTTCTCTTTCTTTACTGTTTGTGAGTCGACCAGGAGATTCAAAAGACCCTTGCTTGAAGATTTAAGGTGAGCTCCTTTTCTAGTCCTACACAGGCAAAGTGTCTCCTGAGCAAAGGAAGGCAACTCTGAAGGGTTTCTGTAGTGTAGTGGTTATCACGTTCGCCTTACACGCGAAAGGTCCTCGTTTCGAAACCGGGCAGAAACACAGTGCACACACTAGTGCTTTTTGCCACAGTTGTTGATGCTTTCAGCAGTGATTTTCACCCATTGTACTTTAGCGTAGACTTTCGGTTTGCAAGGCACATGTAAAAAGCAAGAATGGGTTTCTGTAGTGTAGTGGTTATCACGTTCGCCTAACACGCGAAAAGTCCCCGGTTCGAAACCGGGCAGAAAAAGTGCTTACCTTTAACTTTTTCACAGTCAGGCAAACTCAAAGCTCTTGCCATGCCATGCTCCTCTAGCAGCCGTAAGTGAAATCTGACAATACGAGGCATAGCTTAGTTGCTACACCTTCAATGTCATTTCTCTTTCTTTACTGTTTGTGAGTCGACCAGGAGATTCAAAAGACCCTTGCTTGAAGATTTTAGGTGAGCTCCTTTTCTAGTCCTACACAGGAAAAGTGTCTCCTGAGCAAAGGAAGGCAACTCTGAAGGGTTTCTGTAGTGTAGTGGTTATCACGTTCGCCTTACACGCGAAAGGTCCCCGTTTCGAAACCGGGCAGAAACACAGTGCACACACTAGTGCTCTTTGCCACAGTTGTTGATGCTTTCAGCAGTTATTTTCACTCATTGTACTTTAGCGTAGACTTTCGGTTTGCAAGGCACATGTAAAAAGCAAGAAAGGGTTTCTGTAGTGTAGTGGTTATCACGTTCGCCTCACACGCGAAAGGTCCCCGGTTCGAAACCGGGCAGAAACAGTGCTTACCTTTAACTTTTTCACAGTCAGGCAAACTCAAAGCTCTTGCCATGCCATGCTCCTCTAGCAGCCGTGAGTGAAATCTGACAATACGAGGCATAGCTTAGTTGCTACACCTTCAATGTCATTTCTCTTTCTTTACTGTTTGTGAGTCGACCAGGAGATTCAAAAGACCCTTGCTTGAAGATTTTAGGTGAGCTCCTTTTCTAGTCCTACACAGGAAAAGTGTCTCCTGAGCAAAGGAAGGCAACTCTGAAGGGTTTCTGTAGTGTAGTGGTTATCACGTTCGCCTTACACGCGAAAGGTCCTCGTTTCGAAACCGGGCAGAAACACAGTGCACACACTAGTGCTCTTTGCCACAGTTGTTGATGCTTTCAGCAGTGATTTTCACCCATTGTTCTTTAGCGTAGACTTTCGGTTTGCAAGGCACATGTAAAAAGCAAGAAAGGGTTTCTGTAGTGTAGTGGTTATCACGTTCGCCTCACACGCGAAAGGTCCCCGGTTCGAAACCGGGCAGAAACAGTGCTTACCTTTAACTTTTTCACAGTCAGGCAAACTCAAAGCTCTTGCCATGCCATGCTCCTCTAGCAGCCGTGAGTGAAATCTGACAATACGAGGCATAGCTTAGTTGCTACACCTTCAATGTCATTTCTCTTTCTTTACTGTTTGTGAGTCGACCAGGAGATTCAAAAGACCCTTGCTTAAAGATTTTAGGTGAGCTCCTTTTCTAGTCCTACACAGGAAAAGTGTCTCCTGAGCAAAGGAAGGCAACTCTGAAGGGTTTCTGTAGTGTAGTGGTTATCACGTTCGCCTTACACGGGAAAGGTCCCCGTTTCGAAACCGGGCAGAAACACAGTGCACACACTAGTGCTCTTTGCCACAGTTGTTGATGCTTTCAGCAGTGATTTTCACCCATTGTACTTTAGCGTAGACTTTCGGTTTGCAAGGCACATGAAAAAGCAAGAATGGGTTTCTGTAGTGTAGTGGTTATCATGTACGCCTTACACGCGAAAGGTCCCCGTTTCGAAACCGGGCAGAAACACAGTGCACACACTAGTGCTTTTTGCCCCAGTTGTTGATGCTTTCAGCAGTGATTTTCACCCATTGTACTTTAGCGTAGACTTTCGGTTTGCAAGGCACATGTAAAAAGCAAGAATGGGTTTCTGTAGTGTAGTGGTTATCACGTTCGCCTCACACGCGAAAGGTCCCCGGTTCGAAACCGGGCAGAAACAGTGCTTACCTTTAACTTTTTCACAGTCAGGCAAACTCAAAGCTCTTGCCATGCCATGCTCCTCTAGCAGCCGTGAGTGAAATCTGACAATACGAGGCATAGCTTAGTTGCTACACCTTCAATGTCATTTCTCTTTCTTTACTGTTTGTGAGTCGACCAGGAGATTCAAAAGACCCTTGCTTGAAGATTTTAGGTGAGCTCCTTTTCTAGTCCTACACAGGAAAAGTGTCTCCTGAGCAAAGGAAGGCAACTCTGAAGGGTTTCTGTAGTGTAGTGGTTATCACGTTCGCCTTACACGCGAAAGGTCCTCGTTTCGAAACCGGGCAGAAACACAGTGCACACACTAGTGCTCTTTGCCACAGTTGTTGATGCTTTCAGCAGTGATTTTCACCCATTGTTCTTTAGCGTAGACTTTCGGTTTGCAAGGCACATGTAAAAAGCAAGAAAGGGTTTCTGTAGTGTAGTGGTTATCACGTTCGCCTCACACGCGAAAGGTCCCCGGTTCGAAACCGGGCAGAAACAGTGCTTACCTTTAACTTTTTCACAGTCAGGCAAACTCAAAGCTCTTGCCATGCCATGCTCCTCTAGCAGCCGTGAGTGAAATCTGACAATACGAGGCATAGCTTAGTTGCTACACCTTCAATGTCATTTCTCTTTCTTTACTGTTTGTGAGTCGACCAGGAGATTCAAAAGACCCTTGCTTAAAGATTTTAGGTGAGCTCCTTTTCTAGTCCTACACAGGAAAAGTGTCTCCTGAGCAAAGGAAGGCAACTCTGAAGGGTTTCTGTAGTGTAGTGGTTATCACGTTCGCCTTACACGCGAAAGGTCCCCGTTTCGAAACCGGGCAGAAACACAGTGCACACACTAGTGCTCTTTGCCACAGTTGTTGATGCTTTCAGCAGTTATTTTCACTCATTGTACTTTAGCGTAGACTTTCGGTTTGCAAGGCACATGCAAAAAGCAAGAATGGGTTTCTGTAGTGTAGTGGTTATCACGTTCGCCTCACACGCGAAAGGTCCCCGGTTCGAAACCGGGCAGAAACAGTGCTTACCTTTAACTTTTTCACAGTCAGGCAAACTCAAAGCTCTTGCCATGCCATGCTCCTCTAGCAGCCGTGAGTAAAATCTGACAATACGAGGCATAGCTTAGTTGCTACACCTTCAATGTCATTTCTCTTTCTTTACTGTTTGTGAGTCGACCAGGAGATTCAAAAGACCCTTGCTTGAAGATTTTAGGTGAGCTCCTTTTCTAGTCCTACACAGGCAAAGTGTCTCCCGAGCAAAGGAAGGCAACTCTGAAGGGTTTCTGTAGTGTAGTGATTATCACGTTCGCCTTACACGCGGAAGGTCCCCGTTTCGAAACCGGGCAGAAACACAGTGCACACACTAGTGCTTTTTGCCACAGTTGTTGATGCTTTCAGCAGTGATTTTCACCCATTGTTCTTTAGCGTAGACTTTCGGTTTGCAAGGCACATGTAAAAAGCAAGAAAGGGTTTCTGTAGTGTAGTGGTTATCACGTTCGCCTCACACGCGAAAGGTCCCCGGTTCGAAACCGGGCAGAAACAGTGCTTACCTTTAACTTTTTCACAGTCAGGCAAACTCAAAGCTCTTGCCATGCCATGCTCCTCTAGCAGCCGTGAGTGAAATCTGACAATACGAGGCATAGCTTAGTTGCTACACCTTCAATGTCATTTCTCTTTCTTTACTGTTTGTGAGTCGACCAGGAGATTCAAAAGACCCTTGCTTGAAGATTTTAGGTGAGCTCCTTTTCTAGTCCTACACAGGAAAAGTGTCTCCTGAGCAAAGGAAGGCAACTCTGAAGGGTTTCTGTAGTGTAGTGGTTATCACGTTCGCCTTACACGCGAAAGGTCCTCGTTTCGAAACCGGGCAGAAACACAGTGCACACACTAGTGCTTTTTGCCACAGTTGTTGATGCTTTCAGCAGTGATTTTCACCCATTGTACTTTAGCGTAGACTTTCGGTTTGCAAGGCACATGTAAAAAGCAAGAATGGGTTTCTGTAGTGTAGTGGTTATCACGTTCGCCTAACACGCGAAAAGTCCCCGGTTCGAAACCGGGCAGAAAAAGTGCTTACCTTTAACTTTTTCACAGTCAGGCAAACTCAAAGCTCTTGCCATGCCATGCTCCTCTAGCAGCCGTAAGTGAAATCTGACAATACGAGGCATAGCTTAGTTGCTACACCTTCAATGTCATTTCTCTTTCTTTACTGTTTGTGAGTCGACCAGGAGATTCAAAAGACCCTTGCTTGAAGATTTTAGGTGAGCTCCTTTTCTAGTCCTACACAGGAAAAGTGTCTCCTGAGCAAAGGAAGGCAACTCTGAAGGGTTTCTGTAGTGTAGTGGTTATCACGTTCGCCTTACACGCGAAAGGTCCCCGTTTCGAAACCGGGCAGAAACACAGTGCACACACTAGTGCTCTTTGCCACAGTTGTTGATGCTTTCAGCAGTTATTTTCACTCATTGTACTTTAGCGTAGACTTTCGGTTTGCAAGGCACATGCAAAAAGCAGGAATGGGTTTCTGTAGTGTAGTGGTTATCACGTTCGCCTCACACGCGAAAGGTCCCCGGTTCGAAACCGGGCAGAAACAGTGCTTACCTTTAACTTTTTCACAGTCAGGCAAACTCAAAGCTCTTGCCATGCCATGCTCCTCTAGCAGCCGTGAGTGAAATCTGACAATACGAGGCATAGCTTAGTTGCTACACCTTCAATGTCATTTCTCTTTCTTTACTGTTTGTGAGTCGACCAGGAGATTCAAAAGACCCTTGCTTGAAGATTTTAGGTGAGCTCCTTTTCTAGTCCTACACAGGAAAAGTGTCTCCTGAGTAAAGGAAGGCAACTCTGAAGGGTTTCTGTAGTGTAGTGGTTATCACGTTCGCCTTACACGCGAAAGGTCCCCGTTTTGAAACCGGGCAGAAACACAGTGCACACACTAGTGCTTTTTGCCACAGTTGTTGATGCTTTCAGCAGTGATTTTCACCCATTGTACTTTAGCGTAGACTTTCGGATTGCAAGGCACATGTAAAAAGCAAGAATGGGTTTCTGTAGTGTAGTGGTTATCACGTTCGCCTAACACGCGAAAGGTCCCCGGTTCGAAACCGGGCAGAAACAGTGCTTACCTTTAACTTTTTCACAGTCAGGCAAACTCAAAGCTCTTGCCATGCCATGCTCCTCTAGCAGCCGTAAGTGAAATCTGACAATACGAGGCACAGCTTAGTTGCTACACCTTCAATGTCATTTCTCTTTCTTTACTGTTTGTGAGTCGACCAGGAGATTCAAAAGACCCTTGCTTGAAGATTTTAGGTGAGCTCCTTTTCTAGTCCTACACAGGCAAAGTGTCTCCCGAGCAAAGGATGTCAGCTCTGAAGGGTTTCTGTAGTGTAGTGGTTATCACGTTCGCCTTACACGCGAAAGGTCCCCGTTTCGAAACCGGGCAGAAACACAGTGCACACACTAGTGCTCTTTGCCACAGTTGTTGATGCTTTCAGCAGTTATTTTCACTCATTGTACTTTAGCGTAGACTTTCGGTTTGCAAGGCACATGCAAAAAGCAAGAATGGGTTTCTTTAGTGTAGTGGTTATCACGTTCGCCTCACACGCGAAAGGTCCCCGGTTCGAAACTGGGCAGAAACAGTGCTTACCTTTAACTTTTTCACAGTCAGGCAAACTCAAAGCTCTTGCCATGCCATGCTCCTCTAGCAGCCGTAAGTGAAATCTGACAATACGAGGCACAGCTTAGTTGCTACACCTTCAATGTCATTTCTCTTTCTTTACTGTTTGTGAGTCGACCAGGAGATTCAAAAGACCCTTGCTTGAAGATTTTAGGTGAGCTCCTTTTCTAGTCCTACACAGGCAAAGTGTCTCCCGAGCAAAGGATGTCAACTCCGAA
This sequence comes from Pelophylax lessonae, assembly GCF_965119305.1. Lineage (NCBI taxonomy): Eukaryota > Metazoa > Chordata > Amphibia > Anura > Ranidae > Pelophylax > Pelophylax lessonae. The sequence continues at coordinate 292,111,717 of NC_138771.1, read as the reverse complement.
GGGTTTCTGTAGTGTAGTGGTTAACATGTTCGCCTTACACGCGAAAGGTCCCCGTTTCAAAACCGGGCAGAAACATAGTGCACACACTAGTGCTTTTTGCCCCAGTTGTTGATGCTTTCAGCAGTGATTTTCACCCATTGTACTTTAGCGTAAACTTTCGGCTTGCAAGGCACACAAAAAAAGCAAGAATGGTTTTCTGTAGTGTAGTGGTTATCACGTTCGCCTAACACGCGAAAGGTCCCCGGTTTGAAACCGGGCAGAAACAGTGCTTACCTTTAACTTTTTCACAGTCAGGCAAACTCAAAGCTCTTGTCATGCCATGCTCCTCTAGCAGCCGTGAGTGAAATCTGACAATACGAGGCACAGCTTAGTTGCTACACCTTCAATGTCATTTCTCTTTCTTTACTGTTTGTGAGTCGACCAGGAGATTCAAAAGACCCTTGCTTGAAGATTTAAGGTGAGCTCCTTTTCTAGTCCTACACAGGCAAAGTGTCTCCCGAGCAAAGGAAGGCAACTCTGAAGGGTTTCTGTAGTGTAGTGATTATCACGTTCGCCTTACACGCGAAAGGTCCCCGTTTCGAAACCGGGCAGAAACACAGTGCACACACTAGTGCTTTTTGCCACAGTTGTTGATGCTTTCAGCAGTGATTTTCACCCATTGTTCTTTAGCGTAGACTTTCGGTTTGCAAGGCACATGTAAAAAGCAAGAAAGGGTTTCTGTAGTGTAGTGGTTATCACGTTCGCCTCACACGCGAAAGGTCCCCGGTTCGAAACCGGGCAGAAACAGTGCTTACCTTTAACTTTTTCACAGTCAGGCAAACTCAAAGCTCTTGCCATGCCATGCTCCTCTAGCAGCCGTGAGTGAAATCTGACAATACGAGGCATAGCTTAGTTGCTACACCTTCAATGTCATTTCTCTTTCTTTACTGTTTGTGAGTCGACCAGGAGATTCAAAAGACCCTTGCTTGAAGATTTTAGGTGAGCTCCTTTTCTAGTCCTACACAGGAAAAGTGTCTCCTGAGCAAAGGAAGGCAACTCTGAAGGGTTTCTGTAGTGTAGTGGTTATCACGTTCGCCTTACACGCGAAAGGTCCCCGTTTCGAAACCGGGCAGAAACACAGTGCACACACTAGTGCTCTTTGCCACAGTTGTTGATGCTTTCAGCAGTTATTTTCACTCATTGTACTTTAGCGTAGACTTTCGGTTTGCAAGGCACATGCAAAAAGCAAGAATGGGTTTCTGTAGTGTAGTGGTTATCACATTCGCCTCACACGCGAAAGGTCCCCGGTTCGAAACCGGGCAGAAACAGTGCTTACCTTTAACTTTTTCACAGTCAGGCAAACTCAAAGCTCTTGCCATGCCATGCTCCTCTAGCAGCCGTGAGTAAAATCTGACAATACGAGGCATAGCTTAGTTGCTACACCTTCAATGTCATTTCTCTTTCTTTACTGTTTGTGAGTCGACCAGGAGATTCAAAAGACCCTTGCTTGAAGATTTTAGGTGAGCTCCTTTTCTAGTCCTACACAGGCAAAGTGTCTCCTGAGCAAAGGAAGGCAACTCTGAAGGGTTTCTGTAGTGTAGTGGTTATCACGTTCGCCTTACACGCGAAAGGTCCCCGTTTTGAAACCGGGCAGAAACACAGTGCACACACTAGTGCTCTTTGCCACAGTTGTTGATGCTTTCAGCAGTTATTTTCACTCATTGTACTTTAGCGTAGACTTTCAGTTTGCAAGGCACATGCAAAAAGCAAGAATGGGTTTCTGTAGTGTAGTGGTTATCACGTTCGCCTCACACGCGAAAGGTCCCCGGTTTGAAACTGGGCAGAAACAGTGCTTACCTTTAACTTTTTCACAGTCAGGCAAACTCAAAGCTCTTGCCATGCCATGCTCCTCTAGCAGCCGTAAGTGAAATCTGACAATACGAGGCACAGCTTAGTTGCTACACCTTCAATGTCATTTCTCTTTCTTTACTGTTTGTGAGTCGACCAGGAGATTCAAAAGACCCTTGCTTGAAGATTTTAGGTGAGCTCCTTTTCTAGTCCTACACAGGCAAAGTGTCTCCCGAGCAAAGGATGTCAACTCCGAAGGGTTTCTGTAGTGTAGTGGTTAACATGTTCGCCTTACACGCGAAAGGTCCCCGTTTCAAAACCGGACAGAAACATAGTGCACACACTAGTGCTTTTTGCCCCAGTTGTTGATGCTTTCAGCAGTGATTTTCACCCATTGTACTTTAGCGTAAACTTTCGGCTTGCAAGGCACACAAAAAAAGCAAGAATGGGTTTCTATAGTGTAGTGGTTATCACATTTGCCTTACACGCGAAAGGTCCCCGGTTCGAAACAGTGCTTACCTTTAACTTTTTCACAGTCAGGCAAACTCAAAGCTCTTGTCATGCCATGCTCCTCTAGCAGCCGTGAGTGAAATCTGACAATACGAGGCACAGCTTAGTTGCTACACCTTCAATGTCATTTCTCTTTCTTTACTGTTTGTGAGTCGACCAGGAGATTCAAAAGACCCTTGCTTGAAGATTTTAGGTGAGCTCCTTTTCTAGTCCTACACAGGAAAAGTGTCTCCTGAGCAAAGGAAGGCAACTCTGAAGGGTTTCTGTAGTGTAGTGGTTGTCACGTTCGCCTTACACGCGAAAGGTCCCCCTTTCGAAACCGGGCAGAAACACAGTGCACACACTAGTGCTCTTTGCCACAGTTGTTGATGCTTTCAGCAGTTATTTTCACTCATTGTACTTTAGCGTAGACTTTCGGTTTGCAAGGCACATGCAAAAAGCAAGAATGGGTTTCTGTAGTGTAGTGGTTATCACGTTCGCCTCACACGCGAAAGGTCCCTGGTTTGAAACCGGGCAGAAACAGTGCTTACCTTTAACTTTTTCACAGTCAGGCAAACTCAAAGCTCTTGCCATGCCATGCTCCTCTAGCAGGCGTAAGTGAAATCTGACAATACGAGGCACAGCTTAGTTGCTACACCTTCAATGTCATTTCTCTTTCTTTACTGTTTGTGAGTCGACCAGGAGAGTCAAAAGACCCTTGCTTGAAGATTTTAGGTGAGCTCCTTTTCTAGTCCTACACAGGAAAAGTGTCTCCTGAGCAAAGGAAGGCAACTCTGAAGGGTTTCTGTAGTGTAGTGGTTATCACGTTCGCCTAACACGTGAAAGGTCCCCGGTTCGAAACCGGGCAGAAACACAGTGCACACACTAGTGCTCTTTGCCACAGTTGTTGATGCTTTCAGCAGTTATTTTCACTCATTGTACTTTAGCGTAGACTTTCGGTTTGCAAGGCACATGCAAAAAGCAAGAATGGGTTTCTGTAGTGTAGTGGTTATCACGTTCGCCTCACACGCGAAAGGTCCCCGGTTCGAAACCGGGCAGAAACAGTGCTTACCTTTAACTTTTTCACAGTCAGGCAAACTCAAAGCTCTTGCCATGCCATGCTCCTCTAGCAGCCGTAAGTGAAATCTGACAATACGAGGCACAGCTTAGTTGCTACACCTTCAATGTCATTTCTCTTTCTTTACTGTTTGTGAGTCGACCAGGAGATTCAAAAGACCCTTGCTTGAAGATTTTAGGTGAGCTCCTTTTCTAGTCCTACACAGGCAAAGTGTCTCCCGAGCAAAGGATGTCAACTCCGAAGGGTTTCTGTAGTGTAGTGGTTAACATGTTCGCCTTACACGCGAAAGGTCCTCGTTTCAAAACCGGGCAGAAACATAGTGCACACACTAGTGCTTTTTGCCCCAGTTGTTGATGCTTTCAGCAGTGATTTTCACCCATTGTACTTTAGCGTAAACTTTCGGCTTGCAAGGCACACAAAAAAAGCAAGAATGGTTTTCTGTAGTGTAGTGGTTATCACGTTCGCCTAACACGCGAAAGGTCCCCGGTTTGAAACCGGGCAGAAACAGTGCTTACCTTTAACTTTTTCACAGTCAGGCAAACTCAAAGCTCTTGTCATGCCATGCTCCTCTAGCAGCCGTGAGTGAAATCTGACAATACGAGGCACAGCTTAGTTGCTACACCTTCAATGTCATTTCTCTTTCTTTACTGTTTGTGAGTCGACCAGGAGATTCAAAAGACCCTTGCTTGAAGATTTAAGGTGAGCTCCTTTTCTAGTCCTACACAGGCAAAGTGTCTCCCGAGCAAAGGAAGGCAACTCTGAAGGGTTTCTGTAGTGTAGTGGTTATCACGTTCGCCTTACACGCGAAAGGTCCCCGTTTCGAAACCGGGCAGAAACACAGTGCACACACTAGTGCTCTTTGCCACAGTTGTTGATGCTTTCAGCAGTTATTTTCACTCATTGTACTTTAGCGTAGACTTTCGGTTTGCAAGGCACATGCAAAAAGCAAGAATGGGTTTCTGTAGTGTAGTGGTTATCACATTCGCCTCACACGCGAAAGGTCCCCGGTTCGAAACCGGGCAGAAACAGTGCTTACCTTTAACTTTTTCACAGTCAGGCAAACTCAAAGCTCTTGCCATGCCATGCTCCTCTAGCAGCCGTAAGTGAAATCTGACAATACGAGGCACAGCTTAGTTGCTACACCTTCAATGTCATTTCTCTTTCTTTACTGTTTGTGAGTCGACCAGGAGATTCAAAAGACCCTTGCTTGAAGATTTTAGGTGAGCTCCTTTTCTAGTCCTACACAGGCAAAGTGTCTCCCGAGCAAAGGATGTCAACTCCGAAGGGTTTCTGTAGTGTAGTGGTTAACATGTTCGCCTTACACGCGAAAGGTCCCCGTTTCAAAACCGGACAGAAACATAGTGCACACACTAGTGCTTTTTGCCCCAGTTGTTGATGCTTTCAGCAGTGATTTTCACCCATTGTACTTTAGCGTAAACTTTCGGCTTGCAAGGCACACAAAAAAAGCAAGAATGGGTTTCTATAGTGTAGTGGTTATCACATTTGCCTTACACGCGAAAGGTCCCCGGTTCGAAACAGTGCTTACCTTTAACTTTTTCACAGTCAGGCAAACTCAAAGCTCTTGTCATGCCATGCTCCTCTAGCAGCCGTGAGTGAAATCTGACAATACGAGGCACAGCTTAGTTGCTACACCTTCAATGTCATTTCTCTTTCTTTACTGTTTGTGAGGCGACCAGGAGATTCAAAAGACCCTTGCTTGAAGATTTTAGGTGAGCTCCTTTTCTAGTCCTACACAGGAAAAGTGTCTCCTGAGCAAAGGAAGGCAACTCTGAAGGGTTTCTGTAGTGTAGTGGTTGTCACGTTCGCCTTACACGCGAAAGGTCCCCGTTTCGAAACCGGGCAGAAACACAGTGCACACACTAGTGCTCTTTGCCACAGTTGTTGATGCTTTCAGCAGTTATTTTCACTCATTGTACTTTAGCGTAGGCTTTCGGTTTGCAAGGCACATGCAAAAAGCAAGAATGGGTTTCTGTAGTGTAGTGGTTATCACGTTCGCCTCACACGCGAAAGGTCCCTGGTTTGAAACCGGGCAGAAACAGTGCTTACCTTTAACTTTTTCACAGTCAGGCAAACTCAAAGCTCTTGCCATGCCATGCTCCTCTAGCAGGCGTAAGTGAAATCTGACAATACGAGGCACAGCTTAGTTGCTACACCTTCAATGTCATTTCTCTTTCTTTACTGTTTGTGAGTCGACCAGGAGATTCAAAAGACCCTTGCTTGAAGATTTTAGGTGAGCTCCTTTTCTAGTCCTACACAGGAAAAGTGTCTCCTGAGCAAAGGAAGGCAACTCTGAAGGGTTTCTGTAGTGTAGTGGTTATCACGTTCGCCTAACACGTGAAAGGTCCCCGGTTCGAAACCGGGCAGAAACACAGTGCACACACTAGTGCTCTTTGCCACAGTTGTTGATGCTTTCAGCAGTTATTTTCACTCATTGTACTTTAGCGTAGACTTTCGGTTTGCAAGGCACATGCAAAAAGCAAGAATGGGTTTCTGTAGTGTAGTGGTTATCACGTTCGCCTCACACGCGAAAGGTCCCCGGTTCGAAACTGGGCAGAAACAGTGCTTACCTTTAACTTTTTCACAGTCAGGCAAACTCAAAGCTCTTGCCATGCCATGCTCCTCTAGCAGCCGTAAGTGAAATCTGACAATACGAGGCACAGCTTAGTTGCTACACCTTCAATGTCATTTCTCTTTCTTTACTGTTTGTGAGTCGACCAGGAGATTCAAAAGACCCTTGCTTGAAGATTTTAGGTGAGCTCCTTTTCTAGTCCTACACAGGCAAAGTGTCTCCCGAGCAAAGGATGTCAACTCCGAAGGGTTTCTGTAGTGTAGTGGTTAACATGTTCGCCTTACACGCGAAAGGTCCCCGTTTCAAAACCGGACAGAAACATAGTGCACACACTAGTGCTTTTTGCCCCAGTTGTTGATGCTTTCAGCAGTGATTTTCACCCATTGTACTTTAGCGTAAACTTTCGGCTTGCAAGGCACACAAAAAAAGCAAGAATGGGTTTCTATAGTGTAGTGGTTATCACATTTGCCTTACACGCGAAAGGTCCCCGGTTCGAAACAGTGCTTACCTTTAACTTTTTCACAGTCAGGCAAACTCAAAGCTCTTGTCATGCCATGCTCCTCTAGCAGCCGTGAGTGAAATCTGACAATACGAGGCACAGCTTAGTTGCTACACCTTCAATGTCATTTCTCTTTCTTTACTGTTTGTGAGTCGACCAGGAGATTCAAAAGACCCTTGCTTGAAGATTTTAGGTGAGCTCCTTTTCTAGTCCTACACAGGAAAAGTGTCTCCTGAGCAAAGGAAGGCAACTCTGAAGGGTTTCTGTAGTGTAGTGGTTGTCACGTTCGCCTTACACGCGAAAGGTCCCCGTTTCGAAACCGGGCAGAAACACAGTGCACACACTAGTGCTCTTTGCCACAGTTGTTGATGCTTTCAGCAGTGATTTTCACCCATTGTACTTTAGCGTAGACTTTCGGTTTGCAAGGCACATGTAAAAAGCAAGAATGGGTTTCTGTAGTGTAGTGGTTATCACGTTCGCCTAACACGCGAAAGGTCCCCGGTTCGAAACCGGGCAGAAACAGTGCTTACCTTTAACTTTTTCACAGTCAGGCAAACTCAAAGCTCTTGCCATGCCATGCTCCTCTAGCAGCCGTAAGTGAAATCTGACAATACGAGGCACAGCTTAGTTGCTACACCTTCAATGTCATTTCTCTTTCTTTACTGTTTGTGAGTCGACCAGGAGATTCAAAAGACCCTTGCTTGAAGATTTTAGGTGAGCTCCTTTTCTAGTCCTACACAGGAAAAGTGTCTCCTGAGCAAAGGAAGGCAACTCTGAAGGGTTTCTGTAGTGTAGTGGTTGTCACGTTCGCCTTACACGCGAAAGGTCCCCGTTTCGAAACCGGGCAGAAACACAGTGCACACACTAGTGCTTTTTGCCACAGTTGTTGATGCTTTCAGCAGTGATTTTCACCCATTGTACTTTAGCGTAGACTTTCGGTTTGCAAGGCACATGTAAAAAGCAAGAATGGGTTTCTGTAGTGTAGTGGTTATCACGTTCGCCTAACACGCGAAAGATCCCCGTTTTGAAACCGAGCAGAAACAGGGCTTACCTTTAACTTTTTCACAGTCAGGCAAACTCAAAGCTCTTGCCATGCCATGCTCCTCTAGCAGCCGTGAGTGAAATCTGACAATACGAGGCATAGCTTAGTTGCTACACCTTCAATGTCATTTCTCTTTCTTTACTGTTTGTGAGTCGACCAGGAGATTCAAAAGACCCTTGCTTGAAGATTTTAGGTGAGCTCCTTTTCTAGTCCTACACAGGCAAAGTGTCTCCCGAGCAAAGGATGGCAACTCTGAAGGGTTTCTGTAGTGTAGTGGTTATCACATTCGCCTTACACGCGAAAGGTCCCCGTTTCGAAACCGGGCAGAAACACAGTGCACACACTAGTGCTCTTTGCCACAGTTGTTGATGCTTTCAGCAGTGATTTTCACCCATTGTACTTTAGCGTAGGCTTTCGGTTTGCAAGGCACATGTAAAAAGCAAGAATGGGTTTCTGTAGTGTAGTGGTTATCACGTTCGCCTAACACGTGAAAGGTACCCGGTTCGAAAACGGGCAGAAACAGTGCTTACCTTTTACTTTTTCACAGTCAGGCAAACTCAAAGCTCTTGCCATGCCATGCTCCTCTAGCAGCCGTAAGTGAAATCTGACAATACGAGGCACAGCTTAGTTGCTACACCTTCAATGTCATTTCTCTTTCTTTACTGTTTGTGAGTCGACCAGGAGATTCAAAAGACCCTTGCTTGAAGATTTTAGGTGAGCTCCTTTTCTAGTCCTACACAGGAAAGGTGTCTCCTGAGCAAAGGAAGGCAACTCTGAAGGGTTTCTGTAGTGTAGTGGTTATCACGTTCGCCTAACACGCGAAAGGTCCCCGGTTCGAAACCGGGCAGAAACAGTGCTTACCTTTAACTTTTTCACAGTCAGGCAAACTCAAAGCTCTTGCCATGCCATGCTCCTCTAGCAGCCGTGAGTGAAATCTGACAATACGAGGCATAGCTTAGTTGCTATACCTTCAATGTCATTTCTCTTTCTTTACTGTTTGTGAGTCGACCAGGAGATTCAAAAGACCCTTGCTTGAAGATTTTAGGTGAGCTCCTTTTCTAGTCCTACACAGGAAAAGTGTCTCCTGAGCAAAGGAAGGCAACTCTGAAGGGTTTCTGTAGTGTAGTGGTTATCACGTTCGCCTTACACGCGCAAGGTCCCCGGTTCGAAACCGGGCAGAAACAGTGCTTACCTTTTACTTTTTCACAGTCAGGCAAACTCAAAGCTCTTGCCATGCCATGCTCCTCTAGCAGCCGTAAGTGAAATCTGACAATACGAGGCACAGCTTAGTTGCTACACCTTCAATGTCATTTCTCTTTCTTTACTGTTTGTGAGTCGACCAGGAGATTCAAAAGACCCTTGCTTGAAGATTTTAGGTGAGCTCCTTTTCTAGTCCTACACAGGAAAAGTGTCTCCTGAGCAAAGGAAGGCAACTCTGAAGGGTTTCTGTAGTGTAGTGGTTATCACGTTCGCCTTACACGCGAAAGGTCCCCGTTTCGAAACCGGGCAGAAACACAGTGCACACACTAGTGCTTTTTGCCACAGTTGTTGATGCTTTCAGCAGTGATTTTCACCCATTGTACTTTAGCGTAGACTTTCGGTTTGCAAGGCACATGTAAAAAGCAAGAATGGGTTTCTGTAGTGTAGTGGTTATCACGTTCGCCTAACACGCGAAAGGTCCCCGGTTCGAAACCGGGCAGAAACAGTGCTTACCTTTAACTTTTTCACAGTCAGGCAAACTCAAAGCTCTTGCCATGCCATGCTCCTCTAGCAGCCGTGAGTGAAATCTGACAATACGAGGCACAGCTTAGTTGCTACACCTTCAATGTCATTTCTCTTTCTTTACTGTTTGTGAGTCGACCAGGAGATTCAAAAGACCCTTGCTTGAAGATTTTAGGTGAGCTCCTTTTCTAGTCCTACACAGGCAAAGTGTCTCCCGAGCAAAGGATGTCAACTCCGAAGGGTTTCTGTAGTGTAGTGGTTAACATGTTCGCCTTACACGCGAAAGGTCCCCGTTTCAAAACCGGACAGAAACATAGTGCACACACTAGTGCTTTTTGCCCCAGTTGTTGATGCTTTCAGCAGTGATTTTCACCCATTGTACTTTAGCGTAAACTTTCGGCTTGCAAGGCACACAAAAAAAGCAAGAATGGGTTTCTATAGTGTAGTGGTTATCACATTTGCCTTACACGCGAAAGGTCCCCGGTTCGAAACAGTGCTTACCTTTAACTTTTTCACAGTCAGGCAAACTCAAAGCTCTTGTCATGCCATGCTCCTCTAGCAGCCGTGAGTGAAATCTGACAATACGAGGCACAGCTTAGTTGCTACACCTTCAATGTCATTTCTCTTTCTTTACTGTTTGTGAGTCGACCAGGAGATTCAAAAGACCCTTGCTTGAAGATTTTAGGTGAGCTCCTTTTCTAGTCCTACACAGGAAAAGTGTCTCCTGAGCAAAGGAAGGCAACTCTGAAGGGTTTCTGTAGTGTAGTGGTTATCACGTTCGCCTAACACGTGAAAGGTCCCCGGTTCGAAACCGGGCAGAAACACAGTGCACACACTAGTGCTCTTTGCCACAGTTGTTGATGCTTTCAGCAGTTATTTTCACTCATTGTACTTTAGCGTAGACTTTCGGTTTGCAAGGCACATGCAAAAAGCAAGAATGGGTTTCTGTAGTGTAGTGGTTATCACGTTCGCCTCACACGCGAAAGGTCCCCGGTTCGAAACTGGGCAGAAACAGTGCTTACCTTTAACTTTTTCACAGTCAGGCAAACTCAAAGCTCTTGCCATGCCATGCTCCTCTAGCAGCCGTAAGTGAAATCTGACAATACGAGGCACAGCTTAGTTGCTACACCTTCAATGTCATTTCTCTTTCTTTACTGTTTGTGAGTCGACCAGGAGATTCAAAAGACCCTTGCTTGAAGATTTTAGGTGAGCTCCTTTTCTAGTCCTACACAGGCAAAGTGTCTCCCGAGCAAAGGATGTCAACTCCGAAGGGTTTCTGTAGTGTAGTGGTTAACATGTTCGCCTTACACGCGAAAGGTCCTCGTTTCAAAACCGGGCAGAAACATAGTGCACACACTAGTGCTTTTTGCCCCAGTTGTTGATGCTTTCAGCAGTGATTTTCACCCATTGTACTTTAGCGTAAACTTTCGGCTTGCAAGGCACACAAAAAAAGCAAGAATGGTTTTCTGTAGTGTAGTGGTTATCACGTTCGCCTAACACGCGAAAGGTCCCCGGTTTGAAACCGGGCAGAAACAGTGCTTACCTTTAACTTTTTCACAGTCAGGCAAACTCAAAGCTCTTGTCATGCCATGCTCCTCTAGCAGCCGTGAGTGAAATCTGACAATACGAGGCACAGCTTAGTTGCTACACCTTCAATGTCATTTCTCTTTCTTTACTGTTTGTGAGTCGACCAGGAGATTCAAAAGACCCTTGCTTGAAGATTTAAGGTGAGCTCCTTTTCTAGTCCTACACAGGCAAAGTGTCTCCCGAGCAAAGGAAGGCAACTCTGAAGGGTTTCTGTAGTGTAGTGGTTATCACGTTCGCCTTACACGCGAAAGGTCCCCGTTTCGAAACCGGGCAGAAACACAGTGCACACACTAGTGCTCTTTGCCACAGTTGTTGATGCTTTCAGCAGTTATTTTCACTCATTGTACTTTAGCGTAGACTTTCGGTTTGCAAGGCACATGCAAAAAGCAAGAATGGGTTTCTGTAGTGTAGTGGTTATCACATTCGCCTCACACGCGAAAGGTCCCCGGTTCGAAACCGGGCAGAAACAGTGCTTACCTTTAACTTTTTCACAGTCAGGCAAACTCAAAGCTCTTGCCATGCCATGCCATGCTCCTCTAGCAGCCGTGAGTAAAATCTGACAATACGAGGCATAGCTTAGTTGCTACACCTTCAATGTCATTTCTCTTTCTTTACTGTTTGTGAGTCGACCAGGAGATTCAAAAGACCCTTGCTTGAAGATTTTAGGTGAGCTCCTTTTCTAGTCCTACACAGGCAAAGTGTCTCCTGAGCAAAGGAAGGCAACTCTGAAGGCAACTCTGAAGGCAACTCTGAAGGCAACTCTGAAGGCAACTCTGAAGGCAACTCTGAAGGCAACTCTGAAGGCAACTCTGAAGGGTTTCTGTAGTGTAGTGGTTATCACGTTCGCCTTACACGCGAAAGGTCCCCGTTTTGAAACCGGGCAGAAACACAGTGCACACACTAGTGCTCTTTGCCACAGTTGTTGATGCTTTCAGCAGTTATTTTCACTCATTGTACTTTAGCGTAGACTTTCAGTTTGCAAGGCACATGCAAAAAGCAAGAATGGGTTTCTGTAGTGTAGTGGTTATCACGTTCGCCTCACACGCGAAAGGTCCCCGGTTTGAAACTGGGCAGAAACAGTGCTTACCTTTAACTTTTTCACAGTCAGGCAAACTCAAAGCTCTTGCCATGCCATGCTCCTCTAGCAGCCGTAAGTGAAATCTGACAATACGAGGCACAGCTTAGTTGCTACACCTTCAATGTCATTTCTCTTTCTTTACTGTTTGTGAGTCGACCAGGAGATTCAAAAGACCCTTGCTTGAAGATTTTAGGTGAGCTCCTTTTCTAGTCCTACACAGGCAAAGTGTCTCCCGAGCAAAGGATGTCAACTCCGGAGGGTTTCTGTAGTGTAGTGGTTAACATGTTCGCCTTACACGCGAAAGGTCCCCGTTTCAAAACCGGACAGAAACATAGTGCACACACTAGTGCTTTTTGCCCCAGTTGTTGATGCTTTCAGCAGTGATTTTCACCCATTGTACTTTAGCGTAAACTTTCGGCTTGCAAGGCACACAAAAAAAGCAAGAATGGGTTTCTATAGTGTAGTGGTTATCACATTTGCCTTACACGCGAAAGGTCCCCGGTTCGAAACAGTGCTTACCTTTAACTTTTTCACAGTCAGGCAAACTCAAAGCTCTTGTCATGCCATGCTCCTCTAGCAGCCGTGAGTGAAATCTGACAATACGAGGCACAGCTTAGTTGCTACACCTTCAATGTCATTTCTCTTTCTTTACTGTTTGTGAGGCGACCAGGAGATTCAAAAGACCCTTGCTTGAAGATTTTAGGTGAGCTCCTTTTCTAGTCCTACACAGGAAAAGTGTCTCCTGAGCAAAGGAAGGCAACTCTGAAGGGTTTCTGTAGTGTAGTGGTTGTCACGTTCGCCTTACACGCGAAAGGTCCCCGTTTCGAAACCGGGCAGAAACACAGTGCACACACTAGTGCTTTTTGCCACAGTTGTTGATGCTTTCAGCAGTGATTTTCACCCATTGTACTTTAGCGTAGACTTTCGGTTTGCAAGGCACATGTAAAAAGCAAGAATGGGTTTCTGTAGTGTAGTGGTTATCACGTTCGCCTAACACGCGAAAAGTCCCCGGTTCGAAACCGGGCAGAAAAAGTGCTTACCTTTAACTTTTTCACAGTCAGGCAAACTCAAAGCTCTTGCCATGCCATGCTCCTCTAGCAGCCGTAAGTGAAATCTGACAATACGAGGCATAGCTTAGTTGCTACACCTTCAATGTCATTTCTCTTTCTTTACTGTTTGTGAGTCGACCAGGAGATTCAAAAGACCCTTGCTTGAAGATTTTAGGTGAGCTCCTTTTCTAGTCCTACACAGGAAAAGTGTCTCCTGAGCAAAGGAAGGCAACTCTGAAGGGTTTCTGTAGTGTAGTGGTTATCACGTTCGCCTAACACGTGAAAGGTCCCCGGTTCGAAACCGGGCAGAAACACAGTGCACACACTAGTGCTCTTTGCCACAGTTGTTGATGCTTTCAGCAGTTATTTTCACTCATTGTACTTTAGCGTAGACTTTCGGTTTGCAAGGCACATGCAAAAAGCAAGAATGGGTTTCTGTAGTGTAGTGGTTATCACGTTCGCCTCACACGCGAAAGGTCCCCGGTTCGAAACTGGGCAGAAACAGTGCTTACCTTTAACTTTTTCACAGTCAGGCAAACTCAAAGCTCTTGCCATGCCATGCTCCTCTAGCAGCCGTGAGTGAAATCTGACTATACGAGGCATAGCTTAGTTGCTACACCTTCAATGTCATTTCTCTTTCTTTACTGTTTGTGAGTCGACCAGGAGATTCAAAAGACCCTTGCTTGAAGATTTTAGGTGAGCTCCTTTTCTAGTCCTACACAGGAAAAGTGTCTCCTGAGCAAAGGAAGGCAACTCTGAAGGGTTTCTGTAGTGTAGTGGTTATCACGTTCGCCTTACACGCGAAAGGTCCTCGTTTCGAAACCGGGCAGAAACACAGTGCACACACTAGTGCTTTTTGCCACAGTTGTTGATGCTTTCAGCAGTGATTTTCACCCATTGTACTTTAGCGTAGACTTTCGGTTTGCAAGGCACATGTAAAAAGCAAGAATGGGTTTCTGTAGTGTAGTGGTTATCACGTTCGCCTAACACGCGAAAAGTCCCCGGTTCGAAACCGGGCAGAAAAAGTGCTTACCTTTAACTTTTTCACAGTCAGGCAAACTCAAAGCTCTTGCCATGCCATGCTCCTCTAGCAGCCGTAAGTGAAATCTGACAATACGAGGCACAGCTTAGTTGCTACACCTTCAATGTCATTTCTCTTTCTTTACTGTTTGTGAGTCGACCAGGAGATTCAAAAGACCCTTGCTTGAAGATTTTAGGTGAGCTCCTTTTCTAGTCCTACACAGGAAAAGTGTCTCCTGAGCAAAGGAAGGCAACTCTGAAGGGTTTCTGTAGTGTAGTGGTTATCACGTTCGCCTTACACGCGAAAGGTCCCCGTTTCGAAACCGGGCAGAAACACAGTGCACACACTAGTGCTTTTTGCCACAGTTGTTGATGCTTTCAGCAGTGATTTTCACCCATTGTACTTTAGCGTAGACTTTCGGTTTGCAAGGCACATGTAAAAAGCAAGAATGGGTTTCTGTAGTGTAGTGGTTATCACGTTCGCCTAACACGCGAAAGGTCCCCGGTTCGAAACCGGGCAGAAACATTGCTTACCTTTAACTTTTTCACAGTCAGGCAAACTCAAAGCTCTTGCCATGCCATGCTCCTCTAGCAGCCGTGAGTGAAATCTGACTATACGAGGCATAGCTTAGTTGCTACACCTTCAATGTCATTTCTCTTTCTTTACTGTTTGTGAGTCGACCAGGAGATTCAAAAGACCCTTGCTTGAAGATTTTAGGTGAGCTCCTTTTCTAGTCCTACACAGGAAAAGTGTCTCCTGAGCAAAGGAAGGCAACTCTGAAGGGTTTCTGTAGTGTAGTGGTTATCACGTTCGCCTTACACGCGAAAGGTCCTCGTTTCGAAACCGGGCAGAAACACAGTGCACACACTAGTGCTTTTTGCCACAGTTGTTGATGCTTTCAGCAGTGATTTTCACCCATTGTACTTTAGCGTAGACTTTCGGTTTGCAAGGCACATGTAAAAAGCAAGAATGGGTTTCTGTAGTGTAGTGGTTATCACGTTCGCCTAACACGCGAAAGGTCCCCGGTTCGAAACCGGGCAGAAACAGTGCTTACCTTTAACTTTTTCACAGTCAGGCAAACTCAAAGCTCTTGCCATGCCATGCTCCTCTAGCAGCCGTGAGTGAAATCTGACAATACGAGGCATAGCTTAGTTGCTACACCTTCAATGTCATTTCTCTTTACTGTTTGTGAGTCGACCAGGAGATTCAAAAGACCCTTGCTTGAAGATTTTAGGTGAGCTCCTTTTCTAGTCCTACACAGGCAAAGTGTCTCCCGAGCAAAGGATGGCAGCTCTGAAGGGTTTCTGTAGTGTAGTGGTTATCACATTCGCCTTACACGCGAAAGGTCCCCGTTTCGAAACAGGGCAGAAACACAGTGCACACACTAGTGCTCTTTGCCACAGTTGTTGATGCTTTCAGCAGTGATTTTCACCCATTGTACTTTAGCGTAGACTTTCGGTTTGCAAGGCACATGTAAAAAGCAAGAATGGGTTTCTGTAGTGTAGTGGTTATCACGTTCGCCTAACACGCGAAAGGTCCCCGGTTCGAAACCGGGCAGAAACAGTGCTTACCTTTAACTTTTTCACAGTCAGGCAAACTCAAAGCTCTTGCCATGCCATGCTCCTCTAGCAGCCGTGAGTGAAATCTGACTATACGAGGCATAGCTTAGTTGCTACACCTTCAATGTCATTTCTCTTTCTTTACTGTTTGTGAGTCGACCAGGAGATTCAAAAGACCCTTGCTTGAAGATTTTAGGTGAGCTCCTTTTCTAGTCCTACACAGGAAAAGTGTCTCCTGAGCAAAGGAAGGCAACTCTGAAGGGTTTCTGTAGTGTAGTGGTTATCACGTTCGCCTTACACGCGAAAGGTCCTCGTTTCGAAACCGGGCAGAAACACAGTGCACACACTAGTGCTTTTTGCCACAGTTGTTGATGCTTTCAGCAGTGATTTTCACCCATTGTACTTTAGCGTAGACTTTCGGTTTGCAAGGCACATGTAAAACGCAAGAATGGGTTTCTGTAGTGTAGTGGTTATCACGTTCGCCTAACACGCGAAAAGTCCCCGGTTCGAAACCGGGCAGAAAAAGTGCTTACCTTTAACTTTTTCACAGTCAGGCAAACTCAAAGCTCTTGCCATGCCATGCTCCTCTAGCAGCCGTAAGTGAAATCTGACAATACGAGGCACAGCTTAGTTGCTACACCTTCAATGTCATTTCTCTTTCTTTACTGTTTGTGAGTCGACCAGGAGATTCAAAAGACCCTTGCTTGAAGATTTTAGGTGAGCTCCTTTTCTAGTCCTACACAGGAAAAGTGTCTCCTGAGCAAAGGAAGGCAACTCTGAAGGGTTTCTGTAGTGTAGTGGTTATCACGTTCGCCTTACACGCGAAAGGTCCCCGTTTCGAAACCGGGCAGAAACACAGTGCACACACTAGTGCTTTTTGCCACAGTTGTTGATGCTTTCAGCAGTGATTTTCACCCATTGTACTTTAGCGTAGACTTTCGGTTTGCAAGGCACATGTAAAAAGCAAGAATGGGTTTCTGTAGTGTAGTGGTTATCACGTTCGCCTAACACGCGAAAGGTCCCCGGTTCGAAACCGGGCAGAAACATTGCTTACCTTTAACTTTTTCACAGTCAGGCAAACTCAAAGCTCTTGCCATGCCATGCTCCTCTAGCAGCCGTGAGTGAAATCTGACTATACGAGGCATAGCTTAGTTGCTACACCTTCAATGTCATTTCTCTTTCTTTACTGTTTGTGAGTCGACCAGGAGATTCAAAAGACCCTTGCTTGAAGATTTTAGGTGAGCTCCTTTTCTAGTCCTACACAGGAAAAGTGTCTCCTGAGCAAAGGAAGGCAACTCTGAAGGGTTTCTGTAGTGTAGTGGTTATCACGTTCGCCTTACACGCGAAAGGTCCTCGTTTCGAAACCGGGCAGAAACACAGTGCACACACTAGTGCTTTTTGCCACAGTTGTTGATGCTTTCAGCAGTGATTTTCACCCATTGTACTTTAGCGTAGACTTTCGGTTTGCAAGGCACATGTAAAAAGCAAGAATGGGTTTCTGTAGTGTAGTGGTTATCACGTTCGCCTAACACGCGAAAAGTCCCCGGTTCGAAACCGGGCAGAAAAAGTGCTTACCTTTAACTTTTTCACAGTCAGGCAAACTCAAAGCTCTTGCCATGCCATGCTCCTCTAGCAGCCGTAAGTGAAATCTGACAATACGAGGCACAGCTTAGTTGCTACACCTTCAATGTCATTTCTCTTTCTTTACTGTTTGTGAGTCGACCAGGAGATTCAAAAGACCCTTGCTTGAAGATTTTAGGTGAGCTCCTTTTCTAGTCCTACACAGGAAAAGTGTCTCCTGAGCAAAGGAAGGCAACTCTGAAGGGTTTCTGTAGTGTAGTGGTTATCACGTTCGCCTTACACGCGAAAGGTCCCCGTTTCGAAACCGGGCAGAAACACAGTGCACACACTAGTGCTTTTTGCCACAGTTGTTGATGCTTTCAGCAGTGATTTTCACCCATTGTACTTTAGCGTAGACTTTCGGTTTGCAAGGCACATGTAAAAAGCAAGAATGGGTTTCTGTAGTGTAGTGGTTATCACGTTCGCCTAACACGCGAAAGGTCCCCGGTTCGAAACCGGGCAGAAACATTGCTTACCTTTAACTTTTTCACAGTCAGGCAAACTCAAAGCTCTTGCCATGCCATGCTCCTCTAGCAGCCGTGAGTGAAATCTGACTATACGAGGCATAGCTTAGTTGCTACACCTTCAATGTCATTTCTCTTTCTTTACTGTTTGTGAGTCGACCAGGAGATTCAAAAGACCCTTGCTTGAAGATTTTAGGTGAGCTCCTTTTCTAGTCCTACACAGGAAAAGTGTCTCCTGAGCAAAGGAAGGCAACTCTGAAGGGTTTCTGTAGTGTAGTGGTTATCACGTTCGCCTTACACGCGAAAGGTCCTCGTTTCGAAACCGGGCAGAAACACAGTGCACACACTAGTGCTTTTTGCCACAGTTGTTGATGCTTTCAGCAGTGATTTTCACCCATTGTACTTTAGCGTAGACTTTCGGTTTGCAAGGCACATGTAAAAAGCAAGAATGGGTTTCTGTAGTGTAGTGGTTATCACGTTCGCCTAACACGCGAAAGGTCCCCGGTTCGAAACCGGGCAGAAACAGTGCTTACCTTTAACTTTTTCACAGTCAGGCAAACTCAAAGCTCTTGCCATGCCATGCTCCTCTAGCAGCCGTGAGTGAAATCTGACAATACGAGGCATAGCTTAGTTGCTACACCTTCAATGTCATTTCTCTTTCTTTACTGTTTGTGAGTCGACCAGGAGATTCAAAAGTCCCTTGCTTGAAGATTTTAGGTGAGCTCCTTTTCTAGTCCTACACAGGAAAAGTTTCTCCTGAGCAAAGGAAGGCAACTCTGAAGGGTTTCTGTAGTGTAGTGGTTATCACGTTCGCCTTACACGCGAAAGGTCCCCGTTTCGAAACCGGGCAGAAACACAGTGCACACACTAGTGCTTTTTGCCACAGTTGTTGATGCTTTCAGCAGTGATTTTTACCCATTGTACTTTAGCGTAGACTTTCGGTTTGAAAGGCACATGTAAAAAGCAAGAATGGGTTTCTGTAGTGTAGTGGTTATCACGTTCGCCTAACACGCGAAAGGTCCCCGGTTCGAAACCGGGCAGAAACAGTGCTTACCTTTAACTTTTTCACAGTCAGGCAAACTCAAAGCTCTTGCCATGCCATGCTCCTCTAGCAGCCGTGAGTGAAATCTGACAATACGAGGCATAGCTTAGTTGCTACACCTTCAATGTCATTTCTCTTTCTTTACTGTTTGTGAGTCGACCAGGAGATTCAAAAGACCCTTGCTTGAAGATTTTAGGTGAGCTCCTTTTCTAGTCCTACACAGGCAAAGTGTCTCCCGAGCAAAGGATGGCAACTCTGAAGGGTTTCTGTAGTGTAGTGGTTATCACATTCGCCTTACACGCGAAAGGTCCCCGTTTCGAAACCGGGCAGAAACACAGTGCACACACTAGTGCTCTTTGCCACAGTTGTTGATGCTTTCAGCAGTGATTTTCACCCATTGTACTTTAGCGTAGACTTTCGGTTTGCAAGGCACATGTAAAAAGCAAGAATGGGTTTCTGTAGTGTAGTGGTTATCACGTTCGCCTAACACGCGAAAGGTCCCCGGTTCGAAACCGGGCAGAAACAGTGCTTACCTTTTACTTTTTCACAGTCAGGCAAACTCAAAGCTCTTGCCATGCCATGCTCCTCTAGCAGCCGTAAGTGAAATCTGACAATACGAGGCACAGCTTAGTTGCTACACCTTCAATGTCATTTCTCTTTCTTTACTGTTTGTGAGTCGACCAGGAGATTCAAAAGACCCTTGCTTGAAGATTTTAGGTGAGCTCCTTTTCTAGTCCTACACAGGAAAAGTGTCTCCTGAGCAAAGGAAGGCAACTCTGAAGGGTTTCTGTAGTGTAGTCGTTATCACGTTCGCCTTACACGCGAAAGGTCCCCGTTTCGAAACCGGGCAGAAACACAGTGCACACACTAGTGCTTTTTGCCACAGTTGTTGATGCTTTCAGCAGTGATTTTCACCCATTGTACTTTAGCGTAGACTTTCGGTTTGCAAGGCACATGTAAAAAGCAAGAATGGGTTTCTGTAGTGTAGTGGTTATCACGTTCGCCTAACACGCGAAAGGTCCCCGATTCGAAACCGGGCAGAAACAGTGCTTACCTTTAACTTTTTCACAGTCAGGCAAACTCAAAGCTCTTGCCATGCCATGCTCCTCTAGCAGCCGTGAGTGAAATCTGACAATACGAGGCATAGCTTAGTTGCTACACCTTCAATGTCATTTCTCTTTCTTTACTGTTTGTGAGTCGACCAGGAGATTCAAAAGACCCTTGCTTGAAGATTTTAGGTGAGCTCCTTTTCTAGTCCTACACAGGAAAAGTGTCTCCTGAGCAAAGGAAGGCAACTCTGAAGGGTTTCTGTAGTGTAGTGGTTATCACGTACGCCTTACACGCGAAAGGTCCCCGTTTCGAAACCGGGCAGAAACACAGTGCACACACTAGTGCTTTTTGCCACAGTTGTTGATGCTTTCAGCAGTGATTTTCACCCATTGTACTTTAGCGTAGACTTTCGGTTTGCAAGGCACATGTAAAAAGCAAGAATGGGTTTCTGTAGTGTAGTGGTTATCACGTTCGCCTAACACGCGAAAGGTCCCCGGTTCGAAACCGGGCAGAAACAGTGCTTACCTTTAACTTTTTCACAGTCAGGCAAACTCAAAGCTCTTGCCATGCCATGCTCCTCTAGCAGCCGTGAGTGAAATCTGACAATACGAGGCATAGCTTAGTTGCTACACCTTCAATGTCATTTCTCTTTCTTTACTGTTTGTGAGTCGACCAGGAGATTCAAAAGACCCTTGCTTGAAGATTTTAGGTGAGCTCCTTTTCTAGTCCTACACAGGCAAAGTGTCTCCCGAGCAAAGGATGGCAACTCTGAAGGGTTTCTGTAGTGTAGTGGTTATCACATTCGCCTTACACGCGAAAGGTCCCCGTTTCGAAACCGGGCAGAAACACAGTGCACACACTAGTGCTCTTTGCCACAGTTGTTGATGCTTTCAGCAGTGATTTTCACCCATTGTACTTTAGCGTAGACTTTCGGTTTGCAAGGCACATGTAAAAAGCAAGAATGGGTTTCTGTAGTGTAGTGGTTATCACGTTCGCCTAACACGCGAAAGGTCCCCGGTTCGAAACCGGGCAGAAACAGTGCTTACCTTTTACTTTTTCACAGTCAGGCAAACTCAAAGCTCTTGCCATGCCATGCTCCTCTAGCAGCCGTAAGTGAAATCTGACAATACGAGGCACAGCTTAGTTGCTACACCTTCAATGTCATTTCTCTTTCTTTACTGTTTGTGAGTCGACCAGGAGATTCAAAAGACCCTTGCTTGAAGATTTTAGGTGAGCTCCTTTTCTAGTCCTACACAGGAAAAGTGTCTCCTGAGCAAAGGAAGGCAACTCTGAAGGGTTTCTGTAGTGTAGTGGTTATCACGTTCGCCTTACACGCGAAAGGTCCCCGTTTCGAAACCGGGCAGAAACACAGTGCACACACTAGTGCTTTTTGCCACAGTTGTTGATGCTTTCAGCAGTGATTTTCACCCATTGTACTTTAGCGTAGACTTTCGGTTTGCAAGGCACATGTAAAAAGCAAGAATGGGTTTCTGTAGTGTAGTGGTTATCACGTTCGCCTAACACGCGAAAGGACCCCGGTTTGAAACCGGGCAGAAACAGTGCTTACCTTTTACTTTTTCACAGTCAGGCAAACTCAAAGCTCTTGCCATGCCATGCTCCTCTAGCAGCCGTAAGTGAAATCTGACAATACGAGGCACAGCTTAGTTGCTACACCTTCAATGTCATTTCTCTTTCTTTACTGTTTGTGAGTCGACCAGGAGATTCAAAAGACCCTTGCTTGAAGATTTTAGGTGAGCTCCTTTTCTAGTCCTACACAGGAAAAGTGTCTCCTGAGCAAAGGAAGGCAACTCTGAAGGGTTTCTGTAGTGTAGTCGTTATCACGTTCGCCTTACACGCGAAAGGTCCCCGTTTCGAAACCGGGCAGAAACACAGTGCACACACTAGTGCTTTTTGCCACAGTTGTTGATGCTTTCAGCAGTGATTTTCACCCATTGTACTTTAGCGTAGACTTTCGGTTTGCAAGGCACATGTAAAAAGCAAGAATGGGTTTCTGTAGTGTAGTGGTTATCACGTTCGCCTAACACGCGAAAGGTCCCCGATTCGAAACCGGGCAGAAACAGTGCTTACCTTTAACTTTTTCACAGTCAGGCAAACTCAAAGCTCTTGCCATGCCATGCTCCTCTAGCAGCCGTGAGTGAAATCTGACAATACGAGGCATAGCTTAGTTGCTACACCTTCAATGTCATTTCTCTTTCTTTACTGTTTGTGAGTCGACCAGGAGATTCAAAAGACCCTTGCTTGAAGATTTTAGGTGAGCTCCTTTTCTAGTCCTACACAGGAAAAGTGTCTCCTGAGCAAAGGAAGGCAACTCTGAAGGGTTTCTGTAGTGTAGTGGTTATCACGTTCGCCTTACACGCGAAAGGTCCCCGTTTCGAAACCGGGCAGAAACACAGTGCACACACTAGTGCTTTTTGCCACAGTTGTTGATGCTTTCAGCAGTGATTTTCACCCATTGTACTTTAGCGTAGACTTTCGGTTTGCAAGGCACATGTAAAAAGCAAGAATGGGTTTCTGTAGTGTAGTGGTTATCACGTTCGCCTAACACGCGAAAGGTCCCCGGTTCGAAACCGGGCAGAAACAGTGCTTACCTTTAACTTTTTCACAGTCAGGCAAACTCAAAGCTCTTGCCATGCCATGCTCCTCTAGCAGCCGTGAGTGAAATCTGACAATACGAGGCATAGCTTAGTTGCTACACCTTCAATGTCATTTCTCTTTCTTTACTGTTTGTGAGTCGACCAGGAGATTCAAAAGACCCTTGCTTGAAGATTTTAGGTGAGCTCCTTTTCTAGTCCTACACAGGCAAAGTGTCTCCCGAGCAAAGGATGGCAACTCTGAAGGGTTTCTGTAGTGTAGTGGTTATCACATTCGCCTTACACGCGAAAGGTCCCCGTTTCGAAACCGGGCAGAAACACAGTGCACACACTAGTGCTCTTTGCCACAGTTGTTGATGCTTTCAGCAGTGATTTTCACCCATTGTACTTTAGCGTAGACTTTCGGTTTGCAAGGCACATGTAAAAAGCAAGAATGGGTTTCTGTAGTGTAGTGGTTATCACGTTCGCCTAACACGCGAAAGGTCCCCGGTTCGAAACCGGGCAGAAACAGTGCTTACCTTTTACTTTTTCACAGTCAGGCAAACTCAAAGCTCTTGCCATGCCATGCTCCTCTAGCAGCCGTAAGTGAAATCTGACAATACGAGGCACAGCTTAGTTGCTACACCTTCAATGTCATTTCTCTTTCTTTACTGTTTGTGAGTCGACCAGGAGATTCAAAAGACCCTTGCTTGAAGATTTTAGGTGAGCTCCTTTTCTAGTCCTACACAGGAAAAGTGTCTCCTGAGCAAAGGAAGGCAACTCTGAAGGGTTTCTGTAGTGTAGTGGTTATCACGTTCGCCTTACACGCGAAAGGTCCCCGTTTCGAAACCGGGCAGAAACACAGTGCACACACTAGTGCTTTTTGCCACAGTTGTTGATGCTTTCAGCAGTGATTTTCACCCATTGTACTTTAGCGTAGACTTTCGGTTTGCAAGGCACATGTAAAAAGCAAGAATGGGTTTCTGTAGTGTAGTGGTTATCACGTTCGCCTAACACGCGAAAGGTCCCCGGTTCGAAACCGGGCAGAAACAGTGCTTACCTTTAACTTTTTCACAGTCAGGCAAACTCAAAGCTCTTGCCATGCCATGCTCCTCTAGCAGCCGTGAGTGAAATCTGACAATACGAGGCATAGCTTAGTTGCTACACCTTCAATGTCATTTCTCTTTACTGTTTGTGAGTCGACCAGGAGATTCAAAAGACCCTTGCTTGAAGATTTTAGGTGAGCTCCTTTTCTAGTCCTACACAGGCAAAGTGTCTCCCGAGCAAAGGATGGCAGCTCTGAAGGGTTTCTGTAGTGTAGTGGTTATCACATTCGCCTTACACGCGAAAGGTCCCCGTTTCGAAACAGGGCAGAAACACAGTGCACACACTAGTGCTCTTTGCCACAGTTGTTGATGCTTTCAGCAGTGATTTTCACCCATTGTACTTTAGCGTAGACTTTCGGTTTGCAAGGCACATGTAAAAAGCAAGAATGGGTTTCTGTAGTGTAGTGGTTATCACGTTCGCCTAACACGCGAAAGGTCCCCGGTTCGAAACCGGGCAGAAACAGTGCTTACCTTTAACTTTTTCACAGTCAGGCAAACTCAAAGCTCTTGCCATGCCATGCTCCTCTAGCAGCCGTGAGTGAAATCTGACTATACGAGGCATAGCTTAGTTGCTACACCTTCAATGTCATTTCTCTTTCTTTACTGTTTGTGAGTCGACCAGGAGATTCAAAAGACCCTTGCTTGAAGATTTTAGGTGAGCTCCTTTTCTAGTCCTACACAGGAAAAGTGTCTCCTGAGCAAAGGAAGGCAACTCTGAAGGGTTTCTGTAGTGTAGTGGTTATCACGTTCGCCTTACACGCGAAAGGTCCTCGTTTCGAAACCGGGCAGAAACACAGTGCACACACTAGTGCTTTTTGCCACAGTTGTTGATGCTTTCAGCAGTGATTTTCACCCATTGTACTTTAGCGTAGACTTTCGGTTTGCAAGGCACATGTAAAACGCAAGAATGGGTTTCTGTAGTGTAGTGGTTATCACGTTCGCCTAACACGCGAAAAGTCCCCGGTTCGAAACCGGGCAGAAAAAGTGCTTACCTTTAACTTTTTCACAGTCAGGCAAACTCAAAGCTCTTGCCATGCCATGCTCCTCTAGCAGCCGTAAGTGAAATCTGACAATACGAGGCACAGCTTAGTTGCTACACCTTCAATGTCATTTCTCTTTCTTTACTGTTTGTGAGTCGACCAGGAGATTCAAAAGACCCTTGCTTGAAGATTTTAGGTGAGCTCCTTTTCTAGTCCTACACAGGAAAAGTGTCTCCTGAGCAAAGGAAGGCAACTCTGAAGGGTTTCTGTAGTGTAGTGGTTATCACGTTCGCCTTACACGCGAAAGGTCCCCGTTTCGAAACCGGGCAGAAACACAGTGCACACACTAGTGCTTTTTGCCACAGTTGTTGATGCTTTCAGCAGTGATTTTCACCCATTGTACTTTAGCGTAGACTTTCGGTTTGCAAGGCACATGTAAAAAGCAAGAATGGGTTTCTGTAGTGTAGTGGTTATCACGTTCGCCTAACACGCGAAAGGTCCCCGGTTCGAAACCGGGCAGAAACAGTGCTTACCTTTAACTTTTTCACAGTCAGGCAAACTCAAAGCTCTTGCCATGCCATGCTCCTCTAGCAGCCGTGAGTGAAATCTGACTATACGAGGCATAGCTTAGTTGCTACACCTTCAATGTCATTTCTCTTTCTTTACTGTTTGTGAGTCGACCAGGAGATTCAAAAGACCCTTGCTTGAAGATTTTAGGTGAGCTCCTTTTCTAGTCCTACACAGGAAAAGTGTCTCCTGAGCAAAGGAAGGCAACTCTGAAGGGTTTCTGTAGTGTAGTGGTTATCACGTTCGCCTTACACGCGAAAGGTCCTCGTTTCGAAACCGGGCAGAAACACAGTGCACACACTAGTGCTTTTTGCCACAGTTGTTGATGCTTTCAGCAGTGATTTTCACCCATTGTACTTTAGCGTAGACTTTCGGTTTGCAAGGCACATGTAAAAAGCAAGAATGGGTTTCTGTAGTGTAGTGGTTATCACGTTCGCCTAACACGCGAAAGGTCCCCGGTTCGAAACCGGGCAGAAACAGTGCTTACCTTTAACTTTTTCACAGTCAGGCAAACTCAAAGCTCTTGCCATGCCATGCTCCTCTAGCAGCCGTGAGTGAAATCTGACAATACGAGGCATAGCTTAGTTGCTACACCTTTAATGTCATTTCTCTTTCTTTACTGTTTGTGAGTCGACCAGGAGATTCAAAAGACCCTTGCTTGAAGATTTTAGGTGAGCTCCTTTTCTAGTCCTACACAGGAAAAGTTTCTCCTGAGCAAAGGAAGGCAACTCTGAAGGGTTTCTGTAGTGTAGTGGTTATCACGTTCGCCTTACACGCGAAAGGTCCCCGTTTCGAAACCGGGCAGAAACACAGTGCACACACTAGTGCTTTTTGCCACAGTTGTTGATGCTTTCAGCAGTGATTTTCACCCATTGTACTTTAGCGTAGACTTTCGGTTTGAAAGGCACATGTAAAAAGCAAGAATGGGTTTCTGTAGTGTAGTGGTTATCACGTTCGCCTAACACGCGAAAGGTCCCCGGTTCGAAACCGGGCAGAAACAGTGCTTACCTTTAACTTTTTCACAGTCAGGCAAACTCAAAGCTCTTGCCATGCCATGCTCCTCTAGCAGCCGTGAGTGAAATCTGACTATACGAGGCATAGCTTAGTTGCTACACCTTCAATGTCATTTCTCTTTCTTTACTGTTTGTGAGTCGACCAGGAGATTCAAAAGACCCTTGCTTGAAGATTTTAGGTGAGCTCCTTTTCTAGTCCTACACAGGAAAAGTGTCTCCTGAGCAAAGGAAGGCAACTCTGAAGGGTTTCTGTAGTGTAGTGGTTATCACGTTCGCCTTACACGCGAAAGGTCCTCGTTTCGAAACCGGGCAGAAACACAGTGCACACACTAGTGCTTTTTGCCACAGTTGTTGATGCTTTCAGCAGTGATTTTCACCCATTGTACTTTAGCGTAGACTTTCGGTTTGCAAGGCACATGTAAAAAGCAAGAATGGGTTTCTGTAGTGTAGTGGTTATCACGTTCGCCTAACACGCGAAAGGTCCCCGGTTCGAAACCGGGCAGAAACAATGCTTACCTTTAACTTTTTCACAGTCAGGCAAACTCAAAGCTCTTGCCATGCCATGCTCCTCTAGCAGCCGTGAGTGAAATCTGACAATACGAGGCATAGCTTAGTTGCTACACCTTCAATGTCATTTCTCTTTCTTTACTGTTTGTGAGTCGACCAGGAGATTCAAAAGACCCTTGCTTGAAGATTTTAGGTGAGCTCCTTTTCTAGTCCTACACAGGAAAAGTTTCTCCTGAGCAAAGGAAGGCAACTCTGAAGGGTTTCTGTAGTGTAGTGGTTATCACATTCGCCTTACACGCGAAAGGTCCCCGTTTCGAAACCGGGCAGAAACACAGTGCACACACTAGTGCTCTTTGCCACAGTTGTTGATGCTTTCAGCAGTGATTTTCACCCATTGTACTTTAGCGTAGACTTTCGGTTTGCAAGGCACATGTAAAAAGCAAGAATGGGTTTCTGTAGTGTAGTGGTTATCACGTTCGCCTAACACGCGAAAGGTCCCCGGTTCGAAACCGGGCAGAAACAGTGCTTACCTTTTACTTTTTCACAGTCAGGCAAACTCAAAGCTCTTGCCATGCCATGCTCCTCTAGCAGCCGTAAGTGAAATCTGACAATACGAGGCACAGCTTAGTTGCTACACCTTCAATGTCATTTCTCTTTCTTTACTGTTTGTGAGTCGACCAGGAGATTCAAAAGACCCTTGCTTGAAGATTTTAGGTGAGCTCCTTTTCTAGTCCTACACAGGAAAAGTGTCTCCTGAGCAAAGGAAGGCAACTCTGAAGGGTTTCTGTAGTGTAGTCGTTATCACGTTCGCCTTACACGCGAAAGGTCCCCGTTTCGAAACCGGGCAGAAACACAGTGCACACACTAGTGCTTTTTGCCACAGTTGTTGATGCTTTCAGCAGTGATTTTCACCCATTGTACTTTAGCGTAGACTTTCGGTTTGCAAGGCACATGTAAAAAGCAAGAATGGGTTTCTGTAGTGTAGTGGTTATCACGTTCGCCTAACACGCGAAAGGTCCCCGATTCGAAACCGGGCAGAAACAGTGCTTACCTTTAACTTTTTCACAGTCAGGCAAACTCAAAGCTCTTGCCATGCCATGCTCCTCTAGCAGCCGTGAGTGAAATCTGACAATACGAGGCATAGCTTAGTTGCTACACCTTCAATGTCATTTCTCTTTCTTTACTGTTTGTGAGTCGACCAGGAGATTCAAAAGACCCTTGCTTGAAGATTTTAGGTGAGCTCCTTTTCTAGTCCTACACAGGAAAAGTGTCTCCTGAGCAAAGGAAGGCAACTCTGAAGGGTTTCTGTAGTGTAGTGGTTATCACGTTCGCCTTACACGCGAAAGGTCCCCGTTTCGAAACCGGGCAGAAACACAGTGCACACACTAGTGCTTTTTGCCACAGTTGTTGATGCTTTCAGCAGTGATTTTCACCCATTGTACTTTAGCGTAGACTTTCGGTTTGCAAGGCACATGTAAAAAGCAAGAATGGGTTTCTGTAGTGTAGTGGTTATCACGTTCGCCTAACACGCGAAAGGTCCCCGGTTCGAAACCGGGCAGAAACAGTGCTTACCTTTAACTTTTTCACAGTCAGGCAAACTCAAAGCTCTTGCCATGCCATGCTCCTCTAGCAGCCGTGAGTGAAATCTGACAATACGAGGCATAGCTTAGTTGCTACACCTTCAATGTCATTTCTCTTTCTTTACTGTTTGTGAGTCGACCAGGAGATTCAAAAGACCCTTGCTTGAAGATTTTAGGTGAGCTCCTTTTCTAGTCCTACACAGGCAAAGTGTCTCCCGAGCAAAGGATGGCAACTCTGAAGGGTTTCTGTAGTGTAGTGGTTATCACATTCGCCTTACACGCGAAAGGTCCCCGTTTCGAAACCGGGCAGAAACACAGTGCACACACTAGTGCTCTTTGCCACAGTTGTTGATGCTTTCAGCAGTGATTTTCACCCATTGTACTTTAGCGTAGACTTTCGGTTTGCAAGGCACATGTAAAAAGCAAGAATGGGTTTCTGTAGTGTAGTGGTTATCACGTTCGCCTAACACGCGAAAGGTCCCCGGTTCGAAACCGGGCAGAAACAGTGCTTACCTTTTACTTTTTCACAGTCAGGCAAACTCAAAGCTCTTGCCATGCCATGCTCCTCTAGCAGCCGTAAGTGAAATCTGACAATACGAGGCACAGCTTAGTTGCTACACCTTCAATGTCATTTCTCTTTCTTTACTGTTTGTGAGTCGACCAGGAGATTCAAAAGACCCTTGCTTGAAGATTTTAGGTGAGCTCCTTTTCTAGTCCTACACAGGAAAAGTGTCTCCTGAGCAAAGGAAGGCAACTCTGAAGGGTTTCTGTAGTGTAGTGGTTATCACGTTCGCCTTACACGCGAAAGGTCCCCGTTTCGAAACCGGGCAGAAACACAGTGCACACACTAGTGCTTTTTGCCACAGTTGTTGATGCTTTCAGCAGTGATTTTCACCCATTGTACTTTAGCGTAGACTTTCGGTTTGCAAGGCACATGTAAAAAGCAAGAATGGGTTTCTGTAGTGTAGTGGTTATCACGTTCGCCTAACACGCGAAAGGTCCCCGGTTCGAAACCGGGCAGAAACAGTGCTTACCTTTAACTTTTTCACAGTCAGGCAAACTCAAAGCTCTTGCCATGCCATGCTCCTCTAGCAGCCGTGAGTGAAATCTGACAATACGAGGCATAGCTTAGTTGCTACACCTTCAATGTCATTTCTCTTTCTTTACTGTTTGTGAGTCGACCAGGAGATTCAAAAGACCCTTGCTTGAAGATTTTAGGTGAGCTCCTTTTCTAGTCCTACACAGGAAAAGTGTCTCCTGAGCAAAGGAAGGCAACTCTGAAGGGTTTCTGTAGTGTAGTGGTTATCACGTTCGCCTTACACGCGAAAGGTCCCCGTTTCGAAACCGGGCAGAAACACAGTGCACACACTAGTGCTTTTTGCCACAGTTGTTGATGCTTTCAGCAGTGATTTTCACCCATTGTACTTTAGCGTAGACTTTCGGTTTGCAAGGCACATGTAAAAAGCAAGAATGGGTTTCTGTAGTGTAGTGGTTATCACGTTCGCCTAACACGCGAAAGGTCCCCGGTTCGAAACCGGGCAG
This sequence comes from Pelophylax lessonae, assembly GCF_965119305.1. NCBI lineage: Eukaryota > Metazoa > Chordata > Amphibia > Anura > Ranidae > Pelophylax > Pelophylax lessonae. The sequence continues at coordinate 292,082,114 of NC_138771.1, read as the reverse complement.
AAACAGTGCTTACCTTTAACTTTTTCACAGTCAGGCAAACTCAAAGCTCTTGCCATGCCATGCTCCTCTAGCAGCCGTGAGTGAAATCTGACAATACGAGGCATAGCTTAGTTGCTACACCTTCAATGTCATTTCTCTTTCTTTACTGTTTGTGAGTCGACCAGGAGATTCAAAAGACCCTTGCTTGAAGATTTTAGGTGAGCTCCTTTTCTAGTCCTACACAGGCAAAGTGTCTCCCGAGCAAAGGATGGCAGCTCTGAAGGGTTTCTGTAGTGTAGTGGTTATCACATTCGCCTTACACGCGAAAGGTCCCCGTTTCGAAACAGGGCAGAAACACAGTGCACACACTAGTGCTCTTTGCCACAGTTGTTGATGCTTTCAGCAGTGATTTTCACCCATTGTACTTTAGCGTAGACTTTCGGTTTGCAAGGCACATGTAAAAAGCAAGAATGGGTTTCTGTAGTGTAGTGGTTATCACGTTCGCCTAACACGCGAAAGGTCCCCGGTTTGAAACCGGCCAGAAACAGTGCTTACCTTTAACTTTTTCACAGTCAGGCAAACTCAAAGCTCTTGCCATGCCATGCTCCTCTAGCAGCCGTGAGTGAAATCTGACAATACGAGGCATAGCTTAGTTGCTACACCTTCAATGTCATTTCTCTTTCTTTACTGTTTGTGAGTCGACCAGGAGATTCAAAAGACCCTTGCTTGAAGATTTTAGGTGAGCTCCTTTTCTAGTCCTACACAGGAAAAGTGTCTCCTGAGCAAAGGAAGGCAACTCTGAAGGGTTTCTGTAGTGTAGTGGTTATCACGTTCGCCTTACACGCGAAAGGTCCCCGTTTCGAAACCGGGCAGAAACACAGTGCACACACTAGTGCTTTTTGCCACAGTTGTTGATGCTTTCAGCAGTGATTTTCACCCATTGTACTTTAGCGTAGACTTTCGGTTTGCAAGGCACATGTAAAAAGCAAGAATGGGTTTCTGTAGTGTAGTGGTTATCACGTTCGCCTAACACGCGAAAGGTCCCCGGTTCGAAACCGGGCAGAAACAGTGCTTACCTTTAACTTTTTCACAGTCAGGCAAACTCAAAGCTCTTGCCATGCCATGCTCCTCTAGCAGCCGTGAGTGAAATCTGACAATACGAGGCATAGCTTAGTTGCTACACCTTCAATGTCATTTCTCTTTCTTTACTGTTTGTGAGTCGACCAGGAGATTCAAAAGACCCTTGCTTGAAGATTTTAGGTGAGCTCCTTTTCTAGTCCTACACAGGCAAAGTGTCTCCCGAGCAAAGGATGGCAACTCTGAAGGGTTTCTGTAGTGTAGTGGTTATCACATTCGCCTTACACGCGAAAGGTCCCCGTTTCGAAACCGGGCAGAAACACAGTGCACACACTAGTGCTCTTTGCCACAGTTGTTGATGCTTTCAGCAGTGATTTTCACCCATTGTACTTTAGCGTAGACTTTCGGTTTGCAAGGCACATGTAAAAAGCAAGAATGGGTTTCTGTAGTGTAGTGGTTATCACGTTCGCCTAACACGCGAAAGGTCCCCGGTTCGAAACCGGGCAGAAACAGTGCATACCTTTTACTTTTTCACAGTCAGGCAAACTCAAAGCTCTTGCCATGCCATGCTCCTCTAGCAGCCGTAAGTGAAATCTGACAATACGAGGCACAGCTTAGTTGCTACACCTTCAATGTCATTTCTCTTTCTTTACTGTTTGTGAGTCGACCAGGAGATTCAAAAGACCCTTGCTTGAAGATTTTAGGTGAGCTCCTTTTCTAGTCCTACACAGGAAAAGTGTCTCCTGAGCAAAGGAAGGCAACTCTGAAGGGTTTCTGTAGTGTAGTGGTTATCACGTTCGCCTTACACGCGAAAGGTCCCCGTTTCGAAACCGGGCAGAAACACAGTGCACACACTAGTGCTTTTTGCCACAGTTGTTGATGCTTTCAGCAGTGATTTTCACCCATTGTACTTTAGCGTAGACTTTCGGTTTGCAAGGCACATGTAAAAAGCAAGAATGCGTTTCTGTAGTGTAGTGGTTATCACGTTCGCCTAACACGCGAAAGGTCCCCGGTTCGAAACCGGGCAGAAACAGTGCTTACCTTTAACTTTTTCACAGTCAGGCAAACTCAAAGCTCTTGCCATGCCATGCTCCTCTAGCAGCCGTGAGTGAAATCTGACTATACGAGGCATAGCTTAGTTGCTACACCTTCAATGTCATTTCTCTTTCTTTACTGTTTGTGAGTCGACCAGGAGATTCAAAAGACCCTTGCTTGAAGATTTTAGGTGAGCTCCTTTTCTAGTCCTACACAGGAAAAGTGTCTCCTGAGCAAAGGAAGGCAACTCTGAAGGGTTTCTGTAGTGTAGTGGTTATCACGTTCGCCTTACACGCGAAAGGTCCTCGTTTCGAAACCGGGCAGAAACACAGTGCACACACTAGTGCTTTTTGCCACAGTTGTTGATGCTTTCAGCAGTGATTTTCACCCATTGTACTTTAGCGTAGACTTTCGGTTTGCAAGGCACATGTAAAAAGCAAGAATGGGTTTCTGTAGTGTAGTGGTTATCACGTTCGCCTAACACGCGAAAGGTCCCCGGTTCGAAACCGGGCAGAAACAGTGCTTACCTTTAACTTTTTCACAGTCAGGCAAACTCAAAGCTCTTGCCATGCCATGCTCCTCTAGCAGCCGTGAGTGAAATCTGACAATACGAGGCATAGCTTAGTTGCTACACCTTCAATGTCATTTCTCTTTCTTTACTGTTTGTGAGTCGACCAGGAGATTCAAAAGACCCTTGCTTGAAGATTTTAGGTGAGCTCCTTTTCTAGTCCTACACAGGAAAAGTTTCTCCTGAGCAAAGGAAGGCAACTCTGAAGGGTTTCTGTAGTGTAGTGGTTATCACGTTCGCCTTACACGCGAAAGGTCCCCGTTTCGAAACCGGGCAGAAACACAGTGCACACACTAGTGCTTTTTGCCACAGTTGTTGATGCTTTCAGCAGTGATTTTCACCCATTGTACTTTAGCGTAGACTTTCGGTTTGAAAGGCACATGTAAAAAGCAAGAATGGGTTTCTGTAGTGTAGTGGTTATCACGTTCGCCTAACACGCGAAAGGTCCCCGGTTCGAAACCGGGCAGAAACAGTGCTTACCTTTAACTTTTTCACAGTCAGGCAAACTCAAAGCTCTTGCCATGCCATGCTCCTCTAGCAGCCGTGAGTGAAATCTGACTATACGAGGCATAGCTTAGTTGCTACACCTTCAATGTCATTTCTCTTTCTTTACTGTTTGTGAGTCGACCAGGAGATTCAAAAGACCCTTGCTTGAAGATTTTAGGTGAGCTCCTTTTCTAGTCCTACACAGGAAAAGTGTCTCCTGAGCAAAGGAAGGCAACTCTGAAGGGTTTCTGTAGTGTAGTGGTTATCACGTTCGCCTTACACGCGAAAGGTCCTCGTTTCGAAACCGGGCAGAAACACAGTGCACACACTAGTGCTTTTTGCCACAGTTGTTGATGCTTTCAGCAGTGATTTTCACCCATTGTACTTTAGCGTAGACTTTCGGTTTGCAAGGCACATGTAAAAAGCAAGAATGGGTTTCTGTAGTGTAGTGGTTATCACGTTCGCCTAACACGCGAAAGGTCCCCGGTTCGAAACCGGGCAGAAACAATGCTTACCTTTAACTTTTTCACAGTCAGGCAAACTCAAAGCTCTTGCCATGCCATGCTCCTCTAGCAGCCGTGAGTGAAATCTGACAATACGAGGCATAGCTTAGTTGCTACACCTTCAATGTCATTTCTCTTTCTTTACTGTTTGTGAGTCGACCAGGAGATTCAAAAGACCCTTGCTTGAAGATTTTAGGTGAGCTCCTTTTCTAGTCCTACACAGGAAAAGTTTCTCCTGAGCAAAGGAAGGCAACTCTGAAGGGTTTCTGTAGTGTAGTGGTTATCACATTCGCCTTACACGCGAAAGGTCCCCGTTTCGAAACCGGGCAGAAACACAGTGCACACACTAGTGCTCTTTGCCACAGTTGTTGATGCTTTCAGCAGTGATTTTCACCCATTGTACTTTAGCGTAGACTTTCGGTTTGCAAGGCACATGTAAAAAGCAAGAATGGGTTTCTGTAGTGTAGTGGTTATCACGTTCGCCTAACACGCGAAAGGTCCCCGGTTCGAAACCGGGCAGAAACAGTGCTTACCTTTTACTTTTTCACAGTCAGGCAAACTCAAAGCTCTTGCCATGCCATGCTCCTCTAGCAGCCGTAAGTGAAATCTGACAATACGAGGCACAGCTTAGTTGCTACACCTTCAATGTCATTTCTCTTTCTTTACTGTTTGTGAGTCGACCAGGAGATTCAAAAGACCCTTGCTTGAAGATTTTAGGTGAGCTCCTTTTCTAGTCCTACACAGGAAAAGTGTCTCCTGAGCAAAGGAAGGCAACTCTGAAGGGTTTCTGTAGTGTAGTCGTTATCACGTTCGCCTTACACGCGAAAGGTCCCCGTTTCGAAACCGGGCAGAAACACAGTGCACACACTAGTGCTTTTTGCCACAGTTGTTGATGCTTTCAGCAGTGATTTTCACCCATTGTACTTTAGCGTAGACTTTCGGTTTGCAAGGCACATGTAAAAAGCAAGAATGGGTTTCTGTAGTGTAGTGGTTATCACGTTCGCCTAACACGCGAAAGGTCCCCGATTCGAAACCGGGCAGAAACAGTGCTTACCTTTAACTTTTTCACAGTCAGGCAAACTCAAAGCTCTTGCCATGCCATGCTCCTCTAGCAGCCGTGAGTGAAATCTGACAATACGAGGCATAGCTTAGTTGCTACACCTTCAATGTCATTTCTCTTTCTTTACTGTTTGTGAGTCGACCAGGAGATTCAAAAGACCCTTGCTTGAAGATTTTAGGTGAGCTCCTTTTCTAGTCCTACACAGGAAAAGTGTCTCCTGAGCAAAGGAAGGCAACTCTGAAGGGTTTCTGTAGTGTAGTGGTTATCACGTTCGCCTTACACGCGAAAGGTCCCCGTTTCGAAACCGGGCAGAAACACAGTGCACACACTAGTGCTTTTTGCCACAGTTGTTGATGCTTTCAGCAGTGATTTTCACCCATTGTACTTTAGCGTAGACTTTCGGTTTGCAAGGCACATGTAAAAAGCAAGAATGGGTTTCTGTAGTGTAGTGGTTATCACGTTCGCCTAACACGCGAAAGGTCCCCGGTTCGAAACCGGGCAGAAACAGTGCTTACCTTTAACTTTTTCACAGTCAGGCAAACTCAAAGCTCTTGCCATGCCATGCTCCTCTAGCAGCCGTGAGTGAAATCTGACAATACGAGGCATAGCTTAGTTGCTACACCTTCAATGTCATTTCTCTTTCTTTACTGTTTGTGAGTCGACCAGGAGATTCAAAAGACCCTTGCTTGAAGATTTTAGGTGAGCTCCTTTTCTAGTCCTACACAGGCAAAGTGTCTCCCAAGCAAAGGATGGCAACTCTGAAGGGTTTCTGTAGTGTAGTGGTTATCACATTCGCCTTACACGCGAAAGGTCCCCGTTTCGAAACCGGGCAGAAACACAGTGCACACACTAGTGCTCTTTGCCACAGTTGTTGATGCTTTCAGCAGTGATTTTCACCCATTGTACTTTAGCGTAGACTTTCGGTTTGCAAGGCACATGTAAAAAGCAAGAATGGGTTTCTGTAGTGTAGTGGTTATCACGTTCGCCTAACACGCGAAAGGTCCCCGGTTCGAAACCGGGCAGAAACAGTGCTTACCTTTTACTTTTTCACAGTCAGGCAAACTCAAAGCTCTTGCCATGCCATGCTCCTCTAGCAGCCGTAAGTGAAATCTGACAATACGAGGCACAGCTTAGTTGCTACACCTTCAATGTCATTTCTCTTTCTTTACTGTTTGTGAGTCGACCAGGAGATTCAAAAGACCCTTGCTTGAAGATTTTAGGTGAGCTCCTTTTCTAGTCCTACACAGGAAAAGTGTCTCCTGAGCAAAGGAAGGCAACTCTGAAGGGTTTCTGTAGTGTAGTGGTTATCACGTTCGCCTTACACGCGAAAGGTCCCCGTTTCGAAACCGGGCAGAAACACAGTGCACACACTAGTGCTTTTTGCCACAGTTGTTGATGCTTTCAGCAGTGATTTTCACCCATTGTACTTTAGCGTAGACTTTCGGTTTGCAAGGCACATGTAAAAAGCAAGAATGGGTTTCTGTAGTGTAGTGGTTATCACGTTCGCCTAACACGCGAAAGGTCCCCGGTTCGAAACCGGGCAGAAACAGTGCTTACCTTTAACTTTTTCACAGTCAGGCAAACTCAAAGCTCTTGCCATGCCATGCTCCTCTAGCAGCCGTGAGTGAAATCTGACAATACGAGGCATAGCTTAGTTGCTACACCTTCAATGTCATTTCTCTTTCTTTACTGTTTGTGAGTCGACCAGGAGATTCAAAAGACCCTTGCTTGAAGATTTTAGGTGAGCTCCTTTTCTAGTCCTACACAGGAAAAGTGTCTCCTGAGCAAAGGAAGGCAACTCTGAAGGGTTTCTGTAGTGTAGTGGTTATCACGTTCGCCTTACACGCGAAAGGTCCCCGTTTCGAAACCGGGCAGAAACACAGTGCACACACTAGTGCTTTTTGCCACAGTTGTTGATGCTTTCAGCAGTGATTTTCACCCATTGTACTTTAGCGTAGACTTTCGGTTTGCAAGGCACATGTAAAAAGCAAGAATGGGTTTCTGTAGTGTAGTGGTTATCACGTTCGCCTAACACGCGAAAGGTCCCCGGTTCGAAACCGGGCAGAAACAGTGCTTACCTTTAACTTTTTCACAGTCAGGCAAACTCAAAGCTCTTGCCATGCCATGCTCCTCTAGCAGCCGTGAGTGAAATCTGACAATACGAGGCATAGCTTAGTTGCTACACCTTCAATGTCATTTCTCTTTCTTTACTGTTTGTGAGTCGACCAGGAGATTCAAAAGACCCTTGCTTGAAGATTTTAGGTGAGCTCCTTTTCTAGTCCTACACAGGCAAAGTGTCTCCCGAGCAAAGGATGGCAGCTCTGAAGGGTTTCTGTAGTGTAGTGGTTATCACATTCGCCTTACACGCGAAAGGTCCCCGTTTCGAAACAGGGCAGAAACACAGTGCACACACTAGTGCTCTTTGCCACAGTTGTTGATGCTTTCAGCAGTGATTTTCACCCATTGTACTTTAGCGTAGACTTTCGGTTTGCAAGGCACATGTAAAAAGCAAGAATGGGTTTCTGTAGTGTAGTGGTTATCACGTTCGCCTAACACGCGAAAGGTCCCCGGTTTGAAACCGGCCAGAAACAGTGCTTACCTTTAACTTTTTCACAGTCAGGCAAACTCAAAGCTCTTGCCATGCCATGCTCCTCTAGCAGCCGTGAGTGAAATCTGACAATACGAGGCATAGCTTAGTTGCAAGGCACATGTAAAAAGCAAGAATGGGTTTCTGTAGTGTAGTGGTTATCACGTTCGCCTAACACGCGAAAGGTCCCCGGTTCGAAACCGGGCAGAAACAGTGCTTACCTTTTACTTTTTCACAGTCAGGCAAACTCAAAGCTCTTGCCATGCCATGCTCCTCTAGCAGCCGTAAGTGAAATCTGACAATACGAGGCACAGCTTAGTTGCTACACCTTCAATGTCATTTCTCTTTCTTTACTGTTTGTGAGTCGACCAGGAGATTCAAAAGACCCTTGCTTGAAGATTTTAGGTGAGCTCCTTTTCTAGTCCTACACAGGAAAAGTGTCTCCTGAGCAAAGGAAGGCAACTCTGAAGGGTTTCTGTAGTGTAGTCGTTATCACGTTCGCCTTACACGCGAAAGGTCCCCGTTTCGAAACCGGGCAGAAACACAGTGCACACACTAGTGCTTTTTGCCACAGTTGTTGATGCTTTCAGCAGTGATTTTCACCCATTGTACTTTAGCGTAGACTTTCGGTTTGCAAGGCACATGTAAAAAGCAAGAATGGGTTTCTGTAGTGTAGTGGTTATCACGTTCGCCTAACACGCGAAAGGTCCCCGATTCGAAACCGGGCAGAAACAGTGCTTACCTTTAACTTTTTCACAGTCAGGCAAACTCAAAGCTCTTGCCATGCCATGCTCCTCTAGCAGCCGTGAGTGAAATCTGACAATACGAGGCATAGCTTAGTTGCTACACCTTCAATGTCATTTCTCTTTCTTTACTGTTTGTGAGTCGACCAGGAGATTCAAAAGACCCTTGCTTGAAGATTTTAGGTGAGCTCCTTTTCTAGTCCTACACAGGAAAAGTGTCTCCTGAGCAAAGGAAGGCAACTCTGAAGGGTTTCTGTAGTGTAGTGGTTATCACGTTCGCCTTACACGCGAAAGGTCCCCGTTTCGAAACCGGGCAGAAACACAGTGCACACACTAGTGCTTTTTGCCACAGTTGTTGATGCTTTCAGCAGTGATTTTCACCCATTGTACTTTAGCGTAGACTTTCGGTTTGCAAGGCACATGTAAAAAGCAAGAATGGGTTTCTGTAGTGTAGTGGTTATCACGTTCGCCTAACACGCGAAAGGTCCCCGGTTCGAAACCGGGCAGAAACAGTGCTTACCTTTAACTTTTTCACAGTCAGGCAAACTCAAAGCTCTTGCCATGCCATGCTCCTCTAGCAGCCGTGAGTGAAATCTGACAATACGAGGCATAGCTTAGTTGCTACACCTTCAATGTCATTTCTCTTTCTTTACTGTTTGTGAGTCGACCAGGAGATTCAAAAGACCCTTGCTTGAAGATTTTAGGTGAGCTCCTTTTCTAGTCCTACACAGGCAAAGTGTCTCCCGAGCAAAGGATGGCAACTCTGAAGGGTTTCTGTAGTGTAGTGGTTATCACATTCGCCTTACACGCGAAAGGTCCCCGTTTCGAAACCGGGCAGAAACACAGTGCACACACTAGTGCTCTTTGCCACAGTTGTTGATGCTTTCAGCAGTGATTTTCACCCATTGTACTTTAGCGTAGACTTTCGGTTTGCAAGGCACATGTAAAAAGCAAGAATGGGTTTCTGTAGTGTAGTGGTTATCACGTTCGCCTAACACGCGAAAGGTCCCCGGTTCGAAACCGGGCAGAAACAGTGCTTACCTTTTACTTTTTCACAGTCAGGCAAACTCAAAGCTCTTGCCATGCCATGCTCCTCTAGCAGCCGTAAGTGAAATCTGACAATACGAGGCACAGCTTAGTTGCTACACCTTCAATGTCATTTCTCTTTCTTTACTGTTTGTGAGTCGACCAGGAGATTCAAAAGACCCTTGCTTGAAGATTTTAGGTGAGCTCCTTTTCTAGTCCTACACAGGAAAAGTGTCTCCTGAGCAAAGGAAGGCAACTCTGAAGGGTTTCTGTAGTGTAGTGGTTATCACGTTCGCCTTACACGCGAAAGGTCCCCGTTTCGAAACCGGGCAGAAACACAGTGCACACACTAGTGCTTTTTGCCACAGTTGTTGATGCTTTCAGCAGTGATTTTCACCCATTGTACTTTAGCGTAGACTTTCGGTTTGCAAGGCACATGTAAAAAGCAAGAATGGGTTTCTGTAGTGTAGTGGTTATCACGTTCGCCTAACACGCGAAAGGTCCCCGGTTCGAAACCGGGCAGAAACAGTGCTTACCTTTAACTTTTTCACAGTCAGGCAAACTCAAAGCTCTTGCCATGCCATGCTCCTCTAGCAGCCGTGAGTGAAATCTGACAATACGAGGCATAGCTTAGTTGCTACACCTTCAATGTCATTTCTCTTTCTTTACTGTTTGTGAGTCGACCAGGAGATTCAAAAGACCCTTGCTTGAAGATTTTAGGTGAGCTCCTTTTCTAGTCCTACACAGGAAAAGTGTCTCCTGAGCAAAGGAAGGCAACTCTGAAGGGTTTCTGTAGTGTAGTGGTTATCACGTTCGCCTTACACGCGAAAGGTCCCCGTTTCGAAACCGGGCAGAAACACAGTGCACACACTAGTGCTTTTTGCCACAGTTGTTGATGCTTTCAGCAGTGATTTTCACCCATTGTACTTTAGCGTAGACTTTCGGTTTGCAAGGCACATGTAAAAAGCAAGAATGGGTTTCTGTAGTGTAGTGGTTATCACGTTCGCCTAACACGCGAAAGGTCCCCGGTTCGAAACCGGGCAGAAACAGTGCTTACCTTTAACTTTTTCACAGTCAGGCAAACTCAAAGCTCTTGCCATGCCATGCTCCTCTAGCAGCCGTGAGTGAAATCTGACAATACGAGGCATAGCTTAGTTGCTACACCTTCAATGTCATTTCTCTTTCTTTACTGTTTGTGAGTCGACCAGGAGATTCAAAAGACCCTTGCTTGAAGATTTTAGGTGAGCTCCTTTTCTAGTCCTACACAGGCAAAGTGTCTCCCGAGCAAAGGATGGCAGCTCTGAAGGGTTTCTGTAGTGTAGTGGTTATCACATTCGCCTTACACGCGAAAGGTCCCCGTTTCGAAACAGGGCAGAAACACAGTGCACACACTAGTGCTCTTTGCCACAGTTGTTGATGCTTTCAGCAGTGATTTTCACCCATTGTACTTTAGCGTAGACTTTCGGTTTGCAAGGCACATGTAAAAAGCAAGAATGGGTTTCTGTAGTGTAGTGGTTATCACGTTCGCCTAACACGCGAAAGGTCCCCGGTTTGAAACCGGCCAGAAACAGTGCTTACCTTTAACTTTTTCACAGTCAGGCAAACTCAAAGCTCTTGCCATGCCATGCTCCTCTAGCAGCCGTGAGTGAAATCTGACAATACGAGGCATAGCTTAGTTGCTACACCTTCAATGTCATTTCTCTTTCTTTACTGTTTGTGAGTCGACCAGGAGATTCAAAAGACCCTTGCTTGAAGATTTTAGGTGAGCTCCTTTTCTAGTCCTACACAGGAAAAGTGTCTCCTGAGCAAAGGAAGGCAACTCTGAAGGGTTTCTGTAGTGTAGTGGTTATCACGTTCGCCTTACACGCGAAAGGTCCCCGTTTCGAAACCGGGCAGAAACACAGTGCACACACTAGTGCTTTTTGCCACAGTTGTTGATGCTTTCAGCAGTGATTTTCACCCATTGTACTTTAGCGTAGACTTTCGGTTTGCAAGGCACATGTAAAAAGCAAGAATGGGTTTCTGTAGTGTAGTGGTTATCACGTTCGCCTAACACGCGAAAGGTCCCCGGTTCGAAACCGGGCAGAAACAGTGCTTACCTTTAACTTTTTCACAGTCAGGCAAACTCAAAGCTCTTGCCATGCCATGCTCCTCTAGCAGCCGTGAGTGAAATCTGACAATACGAGGCATAGCTTAGTTGCTACACCTTCAATGTCATTTCTCTTTCTTTACTGTTTGTGAGTCGACCAGGAGATTCAAAAGACCCTTGCTTGAAGATTTTAGGTGAGCTCCTTTTCTAGTCCTACACAGGCAAAGTGTCTCCCGAGCAAAGGATGGCAACTCTGAAGGGTTTCTGTAGTGTAGTGGTTATCACATTCGCCTTACACGCGAAAGGTCCCCGTTTCGAAACCGGGCAGAAACACAGTGCACACACTAGTGCTCTTTGCCACAGTTGTTGATGCTTTCAGCAGTGATTTTCACCCATTGTACTTTAGCGTAGACTTTCGGTTTGCAAGGCACATGTAAAAAGCAAGAATGGGTTTCTGTAGTGTAGTGGTTATCTCGTTCGCCTAACACGCGAAAGGTCCCCGGTTCGAAACCGGGCAGAAACAGTGCTTACCTTTTACTTTTTCACAGTCAGGCAAACTCAAAGCTCTTGCCATGCCATGCTCCTCTAGCAGCCGTAAGTGAAATCTGACAATACGAGGCACAGCTTAGTTGCTACACCTTCAATGTCATTTCTCTTTCTTTACTGTTTGTGAGTCGACCAGGAGATTCAAAAGACCCTTGCTTGAAGATTTTAGGTGAGCTCCTTTTCTAGTCCTACACAGGAAAAGTGTCTCCTGAGCAAAGGAAGGCAACTCTGAAGGGTTTCTGTAGTGTAGTGGTTATCACGTTCGCCTTACACGCGAAAGGTCCCCGTTTCGAAACCGGGCAGAAACACAGTGCACACACTAGTGCTTTTTGCCACAGTTGTTGATGCTTTCAGCAGTGATTTTCACCCATTGTACTTTAGCGTAGACTTTCGGTTTGCAAGGCACATGTAAAAAGCAAGAATGGGTTTCTGTAGTGTAGTGGTTATCACATTCGCCTTACACGCGAAAGGTCCCCGTTTCGAAACCGGGCAGAAACACAGTGCACACACTAGTGCTCTTTGCCACAGTTGTTGATGCTTTCAGCAGTGATTTTCACCCATTGTACTTTAGCGTAGACTTTCGGTTTGCAAGGCACATGTAAAAAGCAAGAATGGGTTTCTGTAGTGTAGTGGTTATCACGTTCGCCTAACACGCGAAAGGTCCCCGGTTCGAAACCGGGCAGAAACAGTGCTTACCTTTTACTTTTTCACAGTCAGGCAAACTCAAAGCTCTTGCCATGCCATGCTCCTCTAGCAGCCGTAAGTGAAATCTGACAATACGAGGCACAGCTTAGTTGCTACACCTTCAATGTCATTTCTCTTTCTTTACTGTTTGTGAGTCGACCAGGAGATTCAAAAGACCCTTGCTTGAAGATTTTAGGTGAGCTCCTTTTCTAGTCCTACACAGGAAAAGTGTCTCCTGAGCAAAGGAAGGCAACTCTGAAGGGTTTCTGTAGTGTAGTGGTTATCACGTTCGCCTTACACGCGAAAGGTCCCCGTTTCGAAACCGGGCAGAAACACAGTGCACACACTAGTGCTTTTTGCCACAGTTGTTGATGCTTTCAGCAGTGATTTTCACCCATTGTACTTTAGCGTAGACTTTCGGTTTGCAAGGCACATGTAAAAAGCAAGAATGCGTTTCTGTAGTGTAGTGGTTATCACGTTCGCCTAACACGCGAAAGGTCCCCGGTTCGAAACCGGGCAGAAACAGTGCTTACCTTTAACTTTTTCACAGTCAGGCAAACTCAAAGCTCTTGCCATGCCATGCTCCTCTAGCAGCCGTGAGTGAAATCTGACAATACGAGGCATAGCTTAGTTGCTACACCTTCAATGTCATTTCTCTTTCTTTACTGTTTGTGAGTCGACCAGGAGATTCAAAAGACCCTTGCTTGAAGATTTTAGGTGAGCTCCTTTTCTAGTCCTACACAGGAAAAGTGTCTCCTGAGCAAAGGAAGGCAACTCTGAAGGGTTTCTGTAGTGTAGTGGTTATCACGTTCGCCTTACACGCGAAAGGTCCCCGTTTCGAAACCGGGCAGAAACACAGTGCACACACTAGTGCTTTTTGCCACAGTTGTTGATGCTTTCAGCAGTGATTTTCACCCATTGTACTTTAGCGTAGACTTTCGGTTTGCAAGGCACATGTAAAAAGCAAGAATGGGTTTCTGTAGTGTAGTGGTTATCACGTTCGCCTAACACGCGAAAGGTCCCCGGTTCGAAACCGGGCAGAAACAGTGCTTACCTTTAACTTTTTCACAGTCAGGCAAACTCAAAGCTCTTGCCATGCCATGCTCCTCTAGCAGCCGTGAGTGAAATCTGACAATACGAGGCATAGCTTAGTTGCTACACCTTCAATGTCATTTCTCTTTCTTTACTGTTTGTGAGTCGACCAGGAGATTCAAAAGACCCTTGCTTGAAGATTTTAGGTGAGCTCCTTTTCTAGTCCTACACAGGCAAAGTGTCTCCCGAGCAAAGGATGGCAGCTCTGAAGGGTTTCTGTAGTGTAGTGGTTATCACATTCGCCTTACACGCGAAAGGTCCCCGTTTCGAAACAGGGCAGAAACACAGTGCACACACTAGTGCTCTTTGCCACAGTTGTTGATGCTTTCAGCAGTGATTTTCACCCATTGTACTTTAGCGTAGACTTTCGGTTTGCAAGGCACATGTAAAAAGCAAGAAAGGGTTTCTGTAGTGTAGTGGTTATCACGTTCGCCTCACACGCGAAAGGTCCCTGGTTCGAAACCGGGCAGAAACAGTGCTTACCTTTAACTTTTTCACAGTCAGGCAAACTCAAAGCTCTTGCCATGCCATGCTCCTCTAGCAGCCGTGAGTGAAATCTGACAATACGAGGCATAGCTTAGTTGCTACACCTTCAATGTCATTTCTCTTTCTTTACTGTTTGTGAGTCGACCAGGAGATTCAAAAGACCCTTGCTTGAAGATTTTAGGTGAGCTCCTTTTCTAGTCCTACACAGGCAAAGTGTCTCCCGAGCAAAGGAAGGCAACTCTGAAGGGTTTCTGTAGTGTAGTGATTATCACGTTCGCCTTACACGCGAAAGGTCCCCGTTTCGAAACCGGGCAGAAACACAGTGCACACACTAGTGCTTTTTGCCACAGTTGTTGATGCTTTCAGCAGTGATTTTCACCCATTGTACTTTAGCGTAGACTTTCGGTTTGCAAGGCACATGTAAAAAGCAAGAATGGGTTTCTGTAGTGTAGTGGTTATCACGTTCGCCTAACACGCGAAAGGTCCCCGTTTCGAAACCGGGCAGAAACGCAGTGCACACACTAGTGCTTTTTGCCACAGTTGTTGATGCTTTCAGCAGTTATTTTCACTCATTGTACTTTAGCGTAGACTTTCGGTTTGCAAGGCACAGGTAAAAAGCAAGAAAGGGTTTCTGTAGTGTAGTGGTTATCATGTTCGCCTAACACGCGAAAGGTCCCCGGTTCAAAACCGGGCAGAAACAGTGCTTACCTTTAACTTTTTCACAGTCAGGCAAACTCAAAGCTCTTGTCATGCCATGCTCCTCTAGCAGCCGTGAGTGAAACATGACAATACGAGGCACAGCTTAGTTGCGACACCTTCAATGTAATTTCTCTTTCTTTACTGTTTGTGAGTCGACCAGGAGATTCAAAAGACCCTTGCTTGAAGATTTTAGGTGACCTCCTTTTCTAGTCCTACACAGGCAAAGTGTCTCCCGAGCAAAGGATGGCAACTCTGAAGGGTTTCTGTAGTGTAGTGGTTATCACGTTCGCCTTACACGCGAAAGGTCCCCGTTTCAAAACCGGGCAGAAACACAGTGCACACACTAGTGCTTTTTGCCACAGTTGTTGATGCTTTGAGCAGTTATTTTCACTCATTGTACTTTAGCGTAGACTTTCGGTTTGCAAGGCACATGTAAAAAGCAAGAATGGGGGGCGTGGTCTGGACATGGCCGGCTGAGGTCGCATCCCTGCTGAGCTCCGTGCCTTTTTCCACCCGGCCTGACTTACCTTAGCAGTGGACGTTGATATGAGGTCGGCCAGAAAGAGGAAAACCAAGGGTACCTCTGGAGGTGTGGGGTCTTCTTCTGGAAAGCGTTCCAGCGGTGAAATTCGGCACTTTTTTCCGGCTTCCCAGGCCTCCTCCCCGGCTGGCAACATGGCGGCCATGCACGGCCCGGGGCCTTCTGGCGGGAACGATCCCTCGACCTCTCCTGCCTCCTCTGCCGGGACTCTCCTGGATACCCCGGCGGCGTTTCACCCGCCGACCTTGGGGTCCCAGCCTGTGACGGGGGTGGATGAGGAGCTGAGGGCGCTCATTCGCTCCCTGCCCAGCACTAAGGACATAGAAGCCATTGTGGGCCGCCTGGAGGCGGCACACCAGCGAGAAGTACAGAAGGTTCGTGGAGAGGTCGAGCGGGTGGCCGACCGTGTCACGGCAGGAGAGGCTACCCTGGCTTCAGTGGATCGGCGATTGGCAGCGGTGGAGCGGGAGACTGCTGCACAGCGGGAGGCCGCGGTGGCGATGCAGCTCCACATGGAGGATCTAGAAGATCGGAGTCGGCGGAACAATGTCCGCCTCAAAGGACTGCCGGAGGCTACCGGCCAGGAGGACCTGTCCGCCATAGTTAGCGCCATCCTGAGCAGCCTGCTGGGTGAGCATCTTCCTGCTAATGTTGAATTTGATCGGGTCCACAGAGCCCTCGGCCCCCGATCGGCGGACCCTGCCCGGCCGCGGGATGTGATCTGCCGCTTCCACCGGTACACCCATCGGGAACTTGTAATCCGAAAAGCGTGGGAAGCCGGAGCTGTGGACTTCGATGGGGCTCAGGTTAAGATCCTGCCGGATCTCTCCAGGGCTACCCTGTATCGTAGGGCCCTTCTGCGACCAGTTCTGGACCTGACTCGGAGGGAAGGTGCTACTTACCGTTGGGGATATCCGCTGACGGTTACCATCCGGAGGGGTAACTCTTCCTTCACTCTCCGCTCACCGGCGGAGCTGCCGTCCTTCTTTGAGTTCCTGGAGACTCCGCCGGTGGAGGTGCCGAACTGGCTGACGCTGCTTCCACGACCTGCCGAACGACGGAACAGACCATCCCGGAGCGGGGGTGCCTCACCCCCCCCGCGGCCGCAACGCTCCCGCCGCCGCTCCAGGTCCAGGGTGCCGGAGATTCGTCGCGAGGACTGAACGGTGCGCGGCCCAGTCCTGTGAGTATGAGAGGGCATTGCCGCCTACCCTGCACATTGCCCTTTCCTATCCCCTAGGGACTACAGCTGCTGCCCCGTCAGGAGTTGTATAGTGATGGACCCCTGCTTGTGTGGTGATGGCCCTCACGTGCCCCCCCTCCCCCCCTTGTTTTTTATGTTTTTTTTCTTTTTTTTTTGCCCGCTGTCCTTGCTGGCACAACTGACGGACTCTGCCCCGAATGCCCGAGTAATCAGTTATGTTTGAGTGCCCCCCCCCCCCGCCCCCACACTGTTTCCCTTGCCCTGGACTTCTGGATCTCCCGGTGCACAGGGCCCTGCCTGAGGACTGCTGTTGCTGTGTCCCCGAGGTCCCATGCTCCTTGCTTCTGGACTGCCTTGCTGCTACACCCCTTCCCCTGCCGGGGCACCCCGGGATCCATGGTTGGGGGGGGGTGGCCCCCCGGGTGGCCTTGGGTCTGGGTCCCCCTCACTTAGCCCGCACCCTGATTTTGGTGGTCTGGGATGGGGGGTTGGTGGGAGAGGTGGACTCTGGGCTGTTTTCCGGGGACCTACGGACATGAACGGGGGGTTTTGGGGGGCTTGAACATCTGCTCCCTCCTGGTTGGGCCTGTGGGGTACATTGGCGGGTGGGGGTTGGCGGACATTGCCGGGCATTGGGCTTGCATTTTTCTGACTGTATTGGGGGAGGGGGGCCATTGCTATTGCTATTGATATTGTGGGGGGGATGTGTCGGACCTCTCGGTGGGGGACGTGGGCCTTCTGACTTCCTGGAGGGGGGTCCGAGTAGCCACACGGTTTGAGATGCACGGGGTGGCGGGAGGGTTGGGGGTGGGGATCGGACCCTGCCCACTAGGCTGACCCCTATGGTGATGGTGTTGCGCTGGCTCACCCTAGGGACCTCAGGAGATGGCTGCTCGGACCCCCTCTCCATCGGGGTACTGTTAATTTACTGCAATTACTGTTATAGTTATGGGTTATGTTCACTAGCTGCTGTTCTTGATATGTGACGGAGCTGTGTGGCCGGCTGTGGCTCTCTGCTTCTGGCTCTCTTCTGGTGCGGCTCCGTACTCGCTTCTACCGCTCTCTTTACATGGACGAGCTCCCTGCCATATGGGACCAGCCCGATACCGCCCACGACGGTCCCTTGTTTGCCCTACCGCCTCGGTCTCCTTCCTCCATTTGCCCACACCTGGGGTTGGGCTGGGTGGAGGGCCGGAGGCTGCGGTTCAGGCTGTACCTGTCTACCCACATCCCCACATAGGCCTGCGCGGGAGTGCCCTTAAGGGTCTCCGAGCGCCTGGTGGCTTAGCTGCCCTTTAGTTGGAGCGGGGTGTTCCCTACCCCGGCCTCCTTTTCTACTTGTCTGCTTTTCCTCTCAGTCTCTGAATTTTCTTTTCCTTTTTTTTTTTTTTTTTTTTTTTCTCTCTCTCTCTCCTAGTCTACCCCTCTTTTTCCCCCTTCTTTCCGGCTCCCTTCCTTCCGTCCTACCCGTCGTCTGGTACTTCTTTTCCCTAGCCCTTTCTGGTCCCTTCCCCTCCCCCTCGGCATGGACGAACTCACGGTGGTCTCCCTGAACGCTAAGGGGCTTAACGTCCCAGAGAAGCGTAAGGTCCTTCTTAACGAGTTACATCGCCGGCGGGCTGATGTGGCGTTCCTCCAGGAGACGCATTTCCGCTCGGACCGCCTGCAGCGACTGACTAACCGGTACTACCCCACTTCCTATCACTCCACGCACGCTGCTGCCAAGTCACGGGGGGTATCCATTCTTGTGGCGGCAAGGGTGCCTTGGACTTGCCAGGACTCCCTGCTAGATCCAAATGGCCGTTTTGTGTTTCTGAGGGGCACCATTGGGGAGACTATGGTGACACTGGCGAGTGTCTACGCCCCTAACGATGGCCAGGACGTGTTTATCGCCCGAGTCCTTAAAAGATTGGCCTCCTTTCAGGTGGGCCAGCTGATCTTGGGGGGCGACTTCAACGTCCCGCTATCCCCGACGGTGGATACGTCCTCCGGCGGCTCCTCGGTGCCCCACACTTCACGGAAACGAATTCTTCGTGCTCTCCACGAAGCTCAGCTTATCGACGTGTGGAGAATGCAACACAATGGGGAACGCGACTATTCCTTTTTCTCGCCACCCCACAGGTTATACTCCAGAATAGACTATTTTCTGATCCCGCATTGCCAGTTACACGCGGTGCTGGATTCCACGATCGACACGATGACTTTCTCCGATCACGCGCCGATTTCGCTTGTGTACAAACTGGCGGATGGTATGCGGGGGAAGACGCGGTTCTGGCGCCTGAGCGACTCCCTCCTCAATAACGAGGAGGTCCGGTCGGACGTTCTGAGGGAACTTACGGAATTCTTCCGGACCAACACCACGGATGACTGTGATCCGGGGACTATCTGGGAGGCCCATAAGGCAGTCATTCGGGGAGTATACCTGAAACATGGTGCTCGACTGAAGAGGCTGAGATCTCAACAACTACAGCGACTCTTGGGGGCGATTCACCTGTTGGAAACCTCCCATAAAAAGCACCTGGATCGGTCAGATGAACAGGAACTGTTCGTACTCCGCCGCCAGGTGCAGGATCTTATGTTCTCCAAAGCCAAGGCAGACCTGCAGAGGGCACGGCATGCCTTTTATATGGAGGGGAACAAGTGCGGGAGGCTTTTGGCGGCCTCGGTTAAGGCGCAGAGGCTTGCCAATTTTATACCCTGTATCACATCTCCCTCGGGGGGTCCCGCTACTCTGCCCGAACAGATCGCTGGTGCGTTCCGGGGCTTCTATGACTCTTTGTATAACCTCCCGGACCACGGGGGCGCTACGGCCGCCGTGGAGGAATACCTGGCCTCGGTGGTCCTCCCATCTTTGGGTGATGAGGCCAGGGGGGAGCTGGAGGCCCCCGTTACCCTGCGGGAGCTTCAGACAGCGGTGGGATCTCTGCAGGCGGGGAAGGCTCCGGGTCCTGACGGCTTCACCCTGCCTTATTACTCCACCTACCTGGAGGTCCTCGGACCTCACTTGGTGGCGTGGCTTAACCTGCTGGGCAAGGGGGAGTCGTCTTTTCCACCGGACACGCTTCGGGCTCACATATCGGTCCTCCCCAAGGACGGTAAGGACCCTTCCAGCTGCGGCAGCTACAGGCCTATCTCCTTGCTGAACATAGACCTGAAGGTGTTCACGAAGATTCTGGCCAATCGCCTCAGCCACCATATGCCGCACTTGGTCCACTTGGACCAGGTGGGCTTCATTCCCTCTCGGGAGGCGAGGGACAATACCTCTAAGGTCCTGAACCTTATCCACGTGGCCCAATCGACGAAAACGCCCTGCGTATTGCTCAACACGGATGCGGAGAAAGCGTTTGACCGCGTCAGTTGGCGGTTCCTGCTTTCTACGTTGAGGGCTATGGGCTTCGGAGATACGTTGATGTCCTGGATAGGGCATATTTATTCTCACCCCTCGGCCCAAGTGAAGTGTAATGGAGTACTTTCTGCCCCTTTTGACATCTCTAATGGTACCCGGCAGGGATGTCCCTTATCCCCGCTGCTGTTCGCGCTCTCTCTAGAACCATTTCTGGGACGAATACGGGCCAACCCCGACATATCGGGAATTAAGGTTGGTGACCTAGAGTGCAAGGTGTCAGCATACGCCGACGATATGCTCTTCTCCATCACGAACCCGGCGATCTCAGCACCTAATTTGATGAAGGAACTGGAACGGTACGGCCAGTGTTCTAACTTAAAAGTGAACTTTCATAAATCCGAGGCTTTGGGGGTGGGCGTTCCGGCCCCCCTCTTGGCGCACTTGTCCTCGACGTTGCCTTTCAAATGGACTCAGGGAGCTCTGACATACCTTGGGACCCAGATCCCCTCGGACCTCTCCAAAATCTATGAATTGAACTTCCCGCCCCTCTTGACCCATATTCGTGGCCTGCTACAGACCTGGAATACCGGACTGCATTCTTGGTTCGGCCGATGCAACCTAATTAAGATGTCGATCCTCCCTAAAATTTTGTACCTGCTGCAGGCGCTTCCTGTGCAGATCCCGGCCTCATTCTTTGCCCAAACCCACAGCATCTTCCTGAAATTCATCTGGGCCCGCGGGAGGCCTAGGCTGTCTCGTGCCCAGTTGACTCTGCCAAAGCACTCTGGGGGCCTGGCCCTCCCTGATGTAGCTAAATATCATCAAGCGGTCCACCTCGGCCGGCTGATTGATTGGCGGAGACATGGTACGGGTAAATTGTGGGTGCAGTTGGAGAGGGGACAGACTGTCGCCTCCCTGGAGGGCATGCCATGGGTTAGGGGGGAGCTTCCACGGGGCCTCCGGGCGCACCCCACGATCGGCGTGACGATTACAACCACTCGTCGCGTTCTTTCGCACCCCTCCATATCCACGC
The DNA here is from genome assembly GCF_965119305.1 of Pelophylax lessonae. Lineage (NCBI taxonomy): Eukaryota > Metazoa > Chordata > Amphibia > Anura > Ranidae > Pelophylax > Pelophylax lessonae. Next base: position 292,061,330 of record NC_138771.1, on the reverse strand, counting down.
AGTCATCCCCGCTTTACCCGGTCCTGGGTAACCCGGAGTTTTCCCCTGGATTGGAGGACTCGGCTTTCCGCGGATTGATGTCCAGGGGCGTTTCTCAAGCAGTCCACTTCCTCAGGGGATCTCGGTGGCCGACGATAGAGGAGCTGATGTCGAGCAGTGGCTCCTTTCGACTGGGGTTCTGGCACGCTGCCCAGGTACACCATTATCTACGCTCCTTACCGGACCCCTCGTCATTCTCCAGGGACCTCACTCCCTATGAGGAATACTGCGTGGGGGACGGGAGCCTGCCGGGTACGCTGTCCAAATCCTATGGCCTCCTGCTCTCGCCGGGAGAGGACTATGTCCTCCCTGGGTTGGGCAGGTGGGAGCGGGATCTTCAGCTGCAGCTCACCCCGGCGCAACGCCTGAAAGTATACGCCCTGGCTTTGAAGACGCCGACCTGCGCGAAATTGCAGGAGTTGAACTATAAGATCCTTACCCGGTGGTATAGGGTTCCCTCTACTTTGCACAAAATTTTTCCGGACACACCGAACCTTTGCTGGAGGTGCCAGAGTGATGTGGGCACGATACTCCACATTTTCTGGTCATGTCCTCGTCTACGCCCTTTCTGGCAAGCCGTCCGGGCCCTCTTGGGGGAACTATCGGACCGGGAAATCCCGGATACTCCGGAGTTCTTCCTACTTCAGGTCTCCTCTACACCGATCTCGAAAAGTAAAAAATCGATTATCCCCCATGTTCTGAGTGCTGCCAAGGCTTGCATCCCGGTGCTATGGAAGACGACTAGAGTACCGACTATAGGGGATTGTATGCGCAGGATGGAGGACGTGAACAGAATGGAGGACCTCACCCTCACGAGGCAGCATCGCAGGGAGCGGTACGATAGGATTTGGGGTTTCTGGAATGTCTTCGTGCTCTCTGACAAGGGCAGGTCTCTGATGTGCGGCTGATCTTCACCTCGGGAGTGCCCGTGGGTTTTGTCCATGCGGGGAGTTGCCCCTTCTGCCCCCCCCGTCCCCCCCCCCGTCCCTATCCTTTCACCATCCTTCTTTGTCTTCTCTGTGTGTCACCCATTCTCGGGCTCTGTTCCCTTTTATCTTTTCCATTTTTTAGATAAAATTGGGGAGCGACGGCCGGAAACGGTTATTCTCTCTCCGTAATGCAGCTTCTTCATATGCTTGTATTAGTGCCTGGCTATCTGTGAATCGGGTTGGATGTGCCTGCACCTTTCCCGCCCTCGGGGATGGGTCCTATGATTTCGCCAGGACCTTCATTGATCTTCGATCTGCTGTTTTAGTATGTTTCTTCTTTCAATGATATGTTTGTTACATATGTCTGTATGGTACCTGTCACAGATTGTTTCTCGACTGTTGTTCCTTTTTCATAAATAAAATATTTGAAAAAAAAAAAAAAAGCAAGAATGGGTTTCTGCAGTGTAGTGGTTATCACGTTCGCCTAACACGCGAAAGGTCCCCGTTTCGAAACCGGGCAGAAACGCAGTGCACACACTAGTGCTTTTTGCCACAGTTGTTGATGCTTTCAGCAGTTATTTTCACTCATTGTACTTTAGCGTAGACTTTCGGTTTGCAAGGCACATGTAAAAAGCAAGAATGGGTTTCTGTAGTGTAGTGGTTATCACGTTCGCCTAACACGCGAAAGGTCCCCGGTTCGAAACCGGGCAGAAACAGTGCTTACCTTTAACTTTTTCACAGTCAGGCAAACTCAAAGCTATTGTCATGCCATGCTCCTCTAGCAGCCGTGAGTGAAATCTGACAATACGAGGCACAGCTTAGTTGCTACACCTTCAATGTCATTTCTCTTTCTTTACTGTTTGTGAGTCGACCAGGAGATTCAAAAGACCCTTGCTTGAAGATTTTAGGTGAGCTCCTTTTCTAGTCCTACACAGGCAAAGTGTCTCCCGAGCAAAGGATGGCAACTCTGAAGGGTTTCTGTAGTGTAGTGGTTATCATGTACGCCTTACACGCGAAAGGTCCCCGTTTCGAAACCGGGCAGAAACATAATGCACACACTAGTGCTTTTTGCCACAGTTGTTGATGCTTTCAGCAGTGATTTTCACCCATTGTACTTTAGCGTAAACTTTCGGCTTGCAAGGCACACAAAAAAAGCAAGAATGGGTTTCTGTAGTGTAGTGGTTATCACGTTCGCCTAACACGCGAAAGGTCCCCGGTTCGAAACCGGGCAGAAACAGTGCTTACCTTTAACTTTTTCACAGTCAGGCAAACTCAAAGCTCTTGCCATGCCATGCTCCTCTAGCAGCCGTGAGTGAAATCTGACAATACGAGGCATAGCTTAGTTGCTACACCTTCAATGTCATTTCTCTTTCTTTACTGTTTGTGAGTCGACCAGGAGATTCAAAAGACCCTTGCTTGAAGATTTTAGGTGAGCTCCTTTTCTAGTCCTACACAGGCAAAGTGTCTCCCGAGCAAAGGAAGGCAACTCTGAAGGGTTTCTGTAGTGTAGTGATTATCACGTTCGCCTTACACGCGAAAGGTCCCCGTTTCGAAACCGGGCAGAAACACAGTGCACACACTAGTGCTTTTTGCCACAGTTGTTGATGCTTTCAGCAGTGATTTTCACCCATTGTACTTTAGCGTAGACTTTCGGTTTGCAAGGCACATGTAAAAAGCAAGAATGGGTTTCTGTAGTGTAGTGGTTATCACGTTCGCCTAACACGCGAAAGGTCCCCGTTTCGAAACCGGGCAGAAACGCAGTGCACACACTAGTGCTTTTTGCCACAGTTGTTGATGCTTTCAGCAGTTATTTTCACTCATTGTACTTTAGCGTAGACTTTCGGTTTGCAAGGCACATGTAAAAAGCAAGAAAGGGTTTCTGTAGTGTAGTGGTTATCATGTTCGCCTAACACGCGAAAGGTCCCCGGTTCAAAACCGGGCAGAAACAGTGCTTACCTTTAACTTTTTCACAGTCAGGCAAACTCAAAGCTCTTGTCATGCCATGCTCCTCTAGCAGCCGTGAGTGAAACATGACAATACGAGGCACAGCTTAGTTGCGACACCTTCAATGTAATTTCTCTTTCTTTACTGTTTGTGAGTCGACCAGGAGATTCAAAAGACCCTTGCTTGAAGATTTTAGGTGACCTCCTTTTCTAGTCCTACACAGGCAAAGTGTCTCCCGAGCAAAGGATGGCAACTCTGAAGGGTTTCTGTAGTGTAGTGGTTATCACGTTCGCCTTACACGCGAAAGGTCCCCGTTTCAAAACCGGGCAGAAACACAGTGCACACACTAGTGCTTTTTGCCACAGTTGTTGATGCTTTCAGCAGTTATTTTCACTCATTGTACTTTAGCGTAGACTTTCGGTTTGCAAGGCACATGTAAAAAGCAAGAATGGGTTTCTGCAGTGTAGTGGTTATCACGTTCGCCTAACACGCGAAAGGTCCCCGTTTCGAAACCGGGCAGAAACGCAGTGCACACACTAGTGCTTTTTGCCACAGTTGTTGATGCTTTCAGCAGTTATTTTCACTCATTGTACTTTAGCGTAGACTTTCGGTTTGCAAGGCACATGTAAAAAGCAAGAATGGGTTTCTGTAGTGTAGTGGTTATCACGTTCGCCTAACACGCGAAAGGTCCCCGGTTCGAAACCGGGCAGAAACAGTGCTTACCTTTAACTTTTTCACAGTCAGGCAAACTCAAAGCTCTTGTCATGCCATGCTCCTCTAGCAGCCGTGAGTGAAATCTGACAATACGAGGCACAGCTTAGTTGCTACACCTTCAATGTCATTTCTCTTTCTTTACTGTTTGTGAGTCGACCAGGAGATTCAAAAGACCCTTGCTTGAAGATTTTAGGTGAGCTCCTTTTCTAGTCCTACACAGGCAAAGTGTCTCCCGAGCAAAGGATGGCAACTCTGAAGGGTTTCTGTAGTGTAGTGGTTATCATGTACGCCTTACACGCGAAAGGTCCCCGTTTCGAAACCGGGCAGAAACATAATGCACACACTAGTGCTTTTTGCCACAGTTGTTGATGCTTTCAGCAGTGATTTTCACCCATTGTACTTTAGCGTAAACTTTCGGCTTGCAAGGCACACAAAAAAAGCAAGAATGGGTTTCTGTAGTGTAGTGGTTATCACGTTCGCCTAACACGCGAAAGGTCCCCGGTTCGAAACCGGGCAGAAACAGTGCTTACCTTTAACTTTTTCACAGTCAGGCAAACTCAAAGCTCTTGCCATGCCATGCTCCTCTAGCAGCCGTGAGTGAAATCTGACAATACGAGGCATAGCTTAGTTGCTACACCTTCAATGTCATTTCTCTTTCTTTACTGTTTGTGAGTCGACCAGGAGATTCAAAAGACCCTTGCTTGAAGATTCTAGGTGAGCTCCTTTTCTAGTCCTACACAGGCAAAGTGTCTCCCGAGCAAAGGAAGGCAACTCTGAAGGGTTTCTGTAGTGTAGTGATTATCATGTTCGCCTTACACGCGAAAGGTCCCCGTTTCGAAACCGGGCAGAAACACAGTGCACACACTAGTGCTTTTTGCCACAGTTGTTGATGCTTTCAGCAGTGATTTTCACCCATTGTACTTTAGCGTAGACTTTCGGTTTGCAAGGCACATGTAAAAAGCAAGAATGGGTTTCTGCAGTGTAGTGGTTATCACGTTCGCCTAACACGCGAAAGGTCCCCGTTTCGAAACCGGGCAGAAACGCAGTGCACACACTAGTGCTTTTTGCCACAGTTGTTGATGCTTTCAGCAGTTATTTTCACTCATTGTACTTTAGCGTAGACTTTCGGTTTGCAAGGCACATGTAAAAAGCAAGAAAGGGTTTCTGTAGTGTAGTGGTTATCATGTTCGCCTAACACGCGAAAGGTCCCCGGTTCAAAACCGGGCAGAAACAGTGCTTACCTTTAACTTTTTCACAGTCAGGCAAACTCAAAGCTCTTGTCATGCCATGCTCCTCTAGCAGCCGTGAGAGAAACCTGACAATACGAGGCACAGCTTAGTTGCTACACCTTCAATGTAATTTCTCTTTCTTTACTGTTTGTGAGTCGACCAGGAGATTCAAAAGACCCTTGCTTGAAGATTTTAGGTGAGCTCCTTTTCTAGTCCTACACAGGCAAAGTGTCTCCCGAGCAAAGGAAGGCAACTCTGAAGGGTTTCTGTAGTGTAGTGGTTATCACGTTCGCCTTACATGCGAAAGGTCCCCGTTTCGAAACCGGGCAGAAACACAGTGCACACACTAGTGCTTTTTGCCACAGTTGTTGATGCTTTCAGCAGTGATTTTCACCCATTGTACTTTAGCGTAGACTTTCGGTTTGCAAGGCACATGTAAAAAGCAAGAATGGGTTTCTGTAGTGTAGTGGTTATCACGTTCGCCTAACACGCGAAAGGTCCCCGGTTCGAAACCGGGCAGAAACAGTGCTTACCTTTAACTTTTTCACAGTCAGGCAAACTCAAAGCTCTTGTCATGCCATGCTCCTCTAGCAGCCGTGAGTGAAACATGACAATACGAGGCACAGCTTAGTTGCGACACCTTCAATGTAATTTCTCTTTCTTTACTGTTTGTGAGTCGACCAGGAGATTCAAAAGACCCTTGCTTGAAGATTTTAGGTGACCTCCTTTTCTAGTCCTACACAGGCAAAGTGTCTCCCGAGCAAAGGATGGCAACTCTGAAGGGTTTCTGTAGTGTAGTGGTTATCACGTTCGCCTTACACGCGAAAGGTCCCCGTTTCAAAACCGGGCAGAAACACAGTGCACACACTAGTGCTTTTTGCCACAGTTGTTGATGCTTTCAGCAGTTATTTTCACTCATTGTACTTTAGCGTAGACTTTCGGTTTGCAAGGCACATGTAAAAAGCAAGAATGGGTTTCTGTAGTGTAGTGGTTATCACGTTCGCCTTACACGCGAAAGGTCCACGTTTCGAAACCGGGCAGAAACGCAGTGCACACACTAGTGCTTTTTGCCACAGTTGTTGATGCTTTCAGCAGTTATTTTCACTCATTGTACTTTAGCGTAGACTTTCGGTTTGCAAGGCACATGTAAAAAGCAAGAAAGGGTTTCTGTAGTGTAGTGGTTATCATGTTCGCCTAACACGCGAAAGGTCCCCGGTTCAAAACCGGGCAGAAACAGTGCTTACCTTTAACTTTTTCACAGTCAGGCAAACTCAAAGCTCTTGTCATGCCATGCTCCTCTAGCAGCCGTGAGAGAAACCTGACAATACGAGGCACAGCTTAGTTGCTACACCTTCAATGTAATTTCTCTTTCTTTACTGTTTGTGAGTCGACCAGGAGATTCAAAAGACCCTTGCTTGAAGATTTTAGGTGAGCTCCTTTTCTAGTCCTACACAGGCAAAGTGTCTCCCGAGCAAAGGAAGGCAACTCTGAAGGGTTTCTGTAGTGTAGTGATTATCACGTTCGCCTTACACGCGAAAGGTCCCCGTTTCGAAACCGGGCAGAAACACAGTGCACACACTAGTGCTTTTTGCCACAGTTGTTGATGCTTTCAGCAGTGATTTTCACCCATTGTACTTTAGCGTAGACTTTCGGTTTGCAAGGCACATGTAAAAAGCAAGAATGGGTTTCTGTAGTGTAGTGGTTATCACGTTCGCCTAACACGCGAAAGGTCCCCGGTTCGAAACCGGGCAGAAACAGTGCTTACCTTTAACTTTTTCACAGTCAGGCAAACTCAAAGCTCTTGTCATGCCATGCTCCTCTAGCAGCCATGAGTGAAACATGACAATACGAGGCACAGCTTAGTTGCGACACCTTCAATGTAATTTCTCTTTCTTTACTGTTTGTGAGTCGACCAGGAGATTCAAAAGACCCTTGCTTGAAGATTTTAGGTGACCTCCTTTTCTAGTCCTACACAGGCAAAGTGTCTCCCGAGCAAAGGATGGCAACTCTGAAGGGTTTCTGTAGTGTAGTGGTTATCACGTTCGCCTTACACGCGAAAGGTCCCCGTTTCAAAACCGGGCAGAAACACAGGGCACACACTAGTGCTTTTTGCCACAGTTGTTGATGCTTTCAGCAGTTATTTTCACTCATTGTACTTTAGCGTAGACTTTCGGTTTGCAAGGCACATGTAAAAAGCAAGAATGGGTTTCTGTAGTGTAGTGGTTATCACGTTCGCCTTACACGCGAAAGGTCCCCGTTTCGAAACCGGGCAGAAACGCAGTGCACACTAGTGCTTTTTGCCACAGTTGTTGATGCTTTCAGCAGTTATTTTCACTCATTGTACTTTAGCGTAGACTTTCGGTTTGCAAGGCACATGTAAAAAGCAAGAATGGGTTTCTGTAGTGTAGTGGTTATCACGTTCGCCTAACACGCGAAAGGTCCCCGGTTCGAAACCGGGCAGAAACAGTGCTTACCTTTAACTTTTTCACAGTCAGGCAAACTCAAAGCTCTTGTCATGCCATGCTCCTCTAGCAGCCGTGAGTGAAATCTGACAATACGAGGCACAGCTTAGTTGCTACACCTTCAATGTCATTTCTCTTTCTTTACTGTTTGTGAGTCGACCAGGAGATTCAAAAGACCCTTGCTTGAAGATTTTAGGTGAGCTCCTTTTCTAGTCCTACACAGGCAAAGTGTCTCCCGAGCAAAGGATGGCAACTCTGAAGGGTTTCTGTAGTGTAGTGGTTATCATGTACGCCTTACACGCGAAAGGTCCCCGTTTCGAAACCGGGCAGAAACATAATGCACACACTAGTGCTTTTTGCCACAGTTGTTGATGCTTTCAGCAGTTATTTTCACTCATTGTACTTTAGCGTAGACTTTCGGTTTGCAAGGCACATGCAAAAAGCAAGAATGGGTTTCTGTAGTGTAGTGGTTATCACTTTCGCCTCACACGCGAGAGGTCCCCGGTTCGAAACCGGGCAGAAACAGTGCTTACCTTTAACTTTTTCACAGTCAGGCAAACTCAAAGCTCTTGTCATGCCATGCTCCTCTAGCAGCCGTGAGTGAAACATGACAATACGAGGCACAGCTTAGTTGCGACACCTTCAATGTAATTTCTCTTTCTTTACTGTTTGTGAGTCGACCAGGAGATTCAAAAGACCCTTGCTTGAAGATTTTAGGTGACCTCCTTTTCTAGTCCTACACAGGCAAAGTGTCTCCCGAGCAAAGGATGGCAACTCTGAAGGGTTTCTGTAGTGTAGTGGTTATCATGTTCGCCTTACACGCGAAAGGTCCCCGTTTCAAAACCGGGCAGAAACACAGTGCACACACTAGTGCTTTTTGCCACAGTTGTTGATGCTTTCAGCAGTTATTTTCACTCATTGTACTTTAGCGTAGACTTTCGGTTTGCAAGGCACATGTAAAAAGCAAGAATGGGTTTCTGTAGTGTAGTGGTTATCACGTTCGCCTTACACGCGAAAGGTCCCCGTTTCGAAACCGGGCAGAAACGCAGTGCACACACTAGTGCTTTTTGCCACAGTTGTTGATGCTTTCAGCAGTTATTTTCACTCATTGTACTTTAGCGTAGACTTTCGGTTTGCAAGGCACATGTAAAAAGCAAGAAAGGGTTTCTGTAGTGTAGTGGTTATCATGTTCGCCTAACACGCGAAAGGTCCCCGGTTCAAAACCGGGCAGAAACAGTGCTTACCTTTAACTTTTTCACAGTCAGGCAAACTCAAAGCTCTTGTCATGCCATGCTCCTCTAGCAGCCGTGAGAGAAACCTGACAATACGAGGCACAGCTTAGTTGCTACACCTTCAATGTAATTTCTCTTTCTTTACTGTTTGTGAGTCGACCAGGAGATTCAAAAGACCCTTGCTTGAAGATTTTAGGTGAGCTCCTTTTCTAGTCCTACACAGGCAAAGTGTCTCCCGAGCAAAGGAAGGCAACTCTGAAGGGTTTCTGTAGTGTAGTGATTATCACGTTCGCCTTACACGCGAAAGGTCCCCGTTTCGAAACCGGGCAGAAACACAGTGCACACACTAGTGCTTTTTGCCACAGTTGTTGATGCTTTCAGCAGTGATTTTCACCCATTGTACTTTAGCGTAGACTTTCGGTTTGCAAGGCACATGTAAAAAGCAAGAATGGGTTTCTGTAGTGTAGTGGTTATCACGTTCGCCTAACACGCGAAAGGTCCCCGGTTCGAAACCGGGCAGAAACAGTGCTTACCTTTAACTTTTTCACAGTCAGGCAAACTCAAAGCTCTTGTCATGCCATGCTCCTCTAGCAGCCATGAGTGAAACATGACAATACGAGGCACAGCTTAGTTGCGACACCTTCAATGTAATTTCTCTTTCTTTACTGTTTGTGAGTCGACCAGGAGATTCAAAAGACCCTTGCTTGAAGATTTTAGGTGACCTCCTTTTCTAGTCCTACACAGGCAAAGTGTCTCCCGAGCAAAGGATGGCAACTCTGAAGGGTTTCTGTAGTGTAGTGGTTATCACGTTCGCCTTACACGCGAAAGGTCCCCGTTTCAAAACCGGGCAGAAACACAGTGCACACACTAGTGCTTTTTGCCACAGTTGTTGATGCTTTCAGCAGTTATTTTCACTCATTGTACTTTAGCGTAGACTTTCGGTTTGCAAGGCACATGTAAAAAGCAAGAATGGGTTTCTGTAGTGTAGTGGTTATCACGTTCGCCTTACACGCGAAAGGTCCCCGTTTCGAAACCGGGCAGAAACGCAGTGCACACTAGTGCTTTTTGCCACAGTTGTTGATGCTTTCAGCAGTTATTTTCACTCATTGTACTTTAGCGTAGACTTTCGGTTTGCAAGGCACATGTAAAAAGCAAGAATGGGTTTCTGTAGTGTAGTGGTTATCACGTTCGCCTAACACGCGAAAGGTCCCCGGTTCGAAACCGGGCAGAAACAGTGCTTACCTTTAACTTTTTCACAGTCAGGCAAACTCAAAGCTCTTGTCATGCCATGCTCCTCTAGCAGCCGTGAGTGAAATCTGACAATACGAGGCACAGCTTAGTTGCTACACCTTCAATGTCATTTCTCTTTCTTTACTGTTTGTGAGTCGACCAGGAGATTCAAAAGACCCTTGCTTGAAGATTTTAGGTGAGCTCCTTTTCTAGTCCTACACAGGCAAAGTGTCTCCCGAGCAAAGGATGGCAACTCTGAAGGGTTTCTGTAGTGTAGTGGTTATCATGTACGCCTTACACGCGAAAGGTCCCCGTTTCGAAACCGGGCAGAAACATAATGCACACACTAGTGCTTTTTGCCACAGTTGTTGATGCTTTCAGCAGTGATTTTCACCCATTGTACTTTAGCGTAAACTTTCGGCTTGCAAGGCACACATAAAAAGCAAGAATGGGTTTCTGTAGTGTAGTGGTTATCACGTTCGCCTAACACGCGAAAGGTCCCTGGTTCGAAACCGGGCAGAAACAGTGCTTACCTTTAACTTTTTCACAGTCAGGCAAACTCAAAGCTCTTGTCATGCCATGCTCCTCTAGCAGCCGTGAGTGAAACCTGACAATACGAGGCACAGCTTAGTTGCGACACCTTCAATGTCATTTCTCTTTCTTTACTGTTTGTGAGTCGACCAGGAGATTCAAAAGACCCTTGCTTGAAGATTTTAGGTGACCTCCTTTTCTAGTCCTACACAGGCAAAGTGTCTCCCGAGCAAAGGATGGCAACTCTGAAGGGTTTCTGTAGTGTAGTGGTTATCACGTTCGCCTTACACGCGAAAGGTCCCCGTTTCAAAACCGGGCAGAAACACAGTGCACACACTAGTGCTTTTTGCCACAGTTGTTGATGCTTTCAGCAGTTATTTTCACTCATTGTACTTTAGCGTAGACTTTCGGTTTGCAAGGCACATGTAAAAAGCAAGAATGGGTTTCTGTAGTGTAGTGGTTATCACGTTCGCCTTACACGCGAAAGGTCCCCGTTTCGAAACCGGGCAGAAACGCAGTGCACACTAGTGCTTTTTGCCACAGTTGTTGATGCTTTCAGCAGTTATTTTCACTCATTGTACTTTAGCGTAGACTTTCGGTTTGCAAGGCACATGTAAAAAGCAAGAATGGGTTTCTGTAGTGTAGTGGTTATCACGTTCGCCTAACACGCGAAAGGTCCCCGGTTCGAAACCGGGCAGAAACAGTGCTTACCTTTAACTTTTTCACAGTCAGGCAAACTCAAAGCTCTTGTCATGCCATGCTCCTCTAGCAGCCGTGAGTGAAATCTGACAATACGAGGCACAGCTTAGTTGCTACACCTTCAATGTCATTTCTCTTTCTTTACTGTTTGTGAGTCGACCAGGAGATTCAAAAGACCCTTGCTTGAAGATTTTAGGTGAGCTCCTTTTCTAGTCCTACACAGGCAAAGTGTCTCCCGAGCAAAGGATGGCAACTCTGAAGGGTTTCTGTAGTGTAGTGGTTATCATGTACGCCTTACACGCGAAAGGTCCCCGTTTCGAAACCGGGCAGAAACATAATGCACACACTAGTGCTTTTTGCCACAGTTGTTGATGCTTTCAGCAGTGATTTTCACCCATTGTACTTTAGCGTAAACTTTCGGCTTGCAAGGCACACAAAAAAAGCAAGAATGGGTTTCTGTAGTGTAGTGGTTATCACGTTCGCCTTACACGCGAAAGGTCCCCGTTTCAAAACCGGGCAGAAACACAGTGCACACACTAGTGCTTTTTGCCACAGTTGTTGATGCTTTCAGCAGTTATTTTCACTCATTGTACTTTAGCGTAGACTTTCGGTTTGCAAGGCACATGTAAAAAGCAAGAATGGGTTTCTGTAGTGTAGTGGTTATCACGTTCGCCTTACACGCGAAAGGTCCCCGTTTCGAAACCGGGCAGAAACGCAGTGCACACTAGTGCTTTTTGCCACAGTTGTTGATGCTTTCAGCAGTTATTTTCACTCATTGTACTTTAGCGTAGACTTTCGGTTTGCAAGGCACATGTAAAAAGCAAGAATGGGTTTCTGTAGTGTAGTGGTTATCACGTTCGCCTAACACGCGAAAGGTCCCCGGTTCGAAACCGGGCAGAAACAGTGCTTACCTTTAACTTTTTCACAGTCAGGCAAACTCAAAGCTCTTGTCATGCCATGCTCCTCTAGCAGCCGTGAGTGAAATCTGACAATACGAGGCACAGCTTAGTTGCTACACCTTCAATGTCATTTCTCTTTCTTTACTGTTTGTGAGTCGACCAGGAGATTCAAAAGACCCTTGCTTGAAGATTTTAGGTGAGCTCCTTTTCTAGTCCTACACAGGCAAAGTGTCTCCCGAGCAAAGGATGGCAACTCTGAAGGGTTTCTGTAGTGTAGTGGTTATCATGTACGCCTTACACGCGAAAGGTCCCCGTTTCGAAACCGGGCAGAAACATAATGCACACACTAGTGCTTTTTGCCACAGTTGTTGATGCTTTCAGCAGTGATTTTCACCCATTGTACTTTAGCGTAAACTTTCGGCTTGCAAGGCACACATAAAAAGCAAGAATGGGTTTCTGTAGTGTAGTGGTTATCACGTTCGCCTAACACGCGAAAGGTCCCTGGTTCGAAACCGGGCAGAAACAGTGCTTACCTTTAACTTTTTCACAGTCAGGCAAACTCAAAGCTCTTGTCATGCCATGCTCCTCTAGCAGCCGTGAGTGAAACCTGACAATACGAGGCACAGCTTAGTTGCGACACCTTCAATGTCATTTCTCTTTCTTTACTGTTTGTGAGTCGACCAGGAGATTCAAAAGACCCTTGCTTGAAGATTTTAGGTGACCTCCTTTTCTAGTCCTACACAGGCAAAGTGTCTCCCGAGCAAAGGATGGCAACTCTGAAGGGTTTCTGTAGTGTAGTGGTTATCACGTTCGCCTTACACGCGAAAGGTCCCCGTTTCAAAACCGGGCAGAAACACAGTGCACACACTAGTGCTTTTTGCCACAGTTGTTGATGCTTTCAGCAGTTATTTTCACTCATTGTACTTTAGCGTAGACTTTCGGTTTGCAAGGCACATGTAAAAAGCAAGAATGGGTTTCTGTAGTGTAGTGGTTATCACGTTCGCCTTACACGCGAAAGGTCCCCGTTTCGAAACCGGGCAGAAACGCAGTGCACACTAGTGCTTTTTGCCACAGTTGTTGATGCTTTCAGCAGTTATTTTCACTCATTGTACTTTAGCGTAGACTTTCGGTTTGCAAGGCACATGTAAAAAGCAAGAATGGGTTTCTGTAGTGTAGTGGTTATCACGTTCGCCTAACACGCGAAAGGTCCCCGGTTCGAAACCGGGCAGAAACAGTGCTTACCTTTAACTTTTTCACAGTCAGGCAAACTCAAAGCTCTTGTCATGCCATGCTCCTCTAGCAGCCGTGAGTGAAATCTGACAATACGAGGCACAGCTTAGTTGCTACACCTTCAATGTCATTTCTCTTTCTTTACTGTTTGTGAGTCGACCAGGAGATTCAAAAGACCCTTGCTTGAAGATTTTAGGTGAGCTCCTTTTCTAGTCCTACACAGGCAAAGTGTCTCCCGAGCAAAGGATGGCAACTCAGAAGGGTTTCTGTAGTGTAGTGGTTATCATGTACGCCTTACACGCGAAAGGTCCCCGTTTCGAAACCGGGCAGAAACATAATGCACACACTAGTGCTTTTTGCCACAGTTGTTGATGCTTTCAGCAGTGATTTTCACCCATTGTACTTTAGCGTAAACTTTCGGCTTGCAAGGCACACAAAAAAAGCAAGAATGGGTTTCTGTAGTGTAGTGGTTATCACGTTCGCCTAACACGCAAAAGGTCCCCGGTTCGAAACCGGGCAGAAACAGTGCTTACCTTTAACTTTTTCACAGTCAGGCAAACTCAAAGCTCTTGCCATGCCATGCTCCTCTAGCAGCCGTGAGTGAAATCTGACAATACGAGGCATAGCTTAGTTGCTACACCTTCAATGTCATTTCTCTTTCTTTACTGTTTGTGAGTCGACCAGGAGATTCAAAAGACCCTTGCTTGAAGATTTTAGGTGAGCTCCTTTTCTAGTCCTACACAGGCAAAGTGTCTCCCGAGCAAAGGATGGCAACTCTGAAGGGTTTCTGTAGTGTAGTGGTTATCACATTCGCCTTACACGCGAAAGGTCCCCGTTTCGAAACCGGGCAGAAACACAGTGCACACACTAGTGCTCTTTGCCACAGTTGTTGATGCTTTCAGCAGTTATTTTCACTCATTGTACTTTAGCGTAGACTTTCGGTTTGCAAGGCACATGCAAAAAGCAAGAATGGGTTTCTGTAGTGTAGTGGTTATCACGTTCGCCTCACACGCGAAAGGTCCCTGGTTCGAAACCGGGCAGAAACAGTGCTTACCTTTAACTTTTTCACAGTCAGGCAAACTCAAAGCTCTTGTCATGCCATGCTCCTCTAGCAGCCGTGAGTGAAACCTGACAATACGAGGCACAGCTTAGTTGCTACACCTTCAATGTAATTTCTCTTTCTTTACTGTTTGTGAGTCGACCAGGAGATTCAAAAGACCCTTGCTTGAAGATTTTAGGTGAGCTCCTTTTCTAGTCCTACACAGGCAAAGTGTCTCCCGAGCAAAGGAAGGCAACTCTGAAGGGTTTCTGTAGTGTAGTGATTATCACGTTCGCCTTACACGCGAAAGGTCCCCGTTTCGAAACCGGGCAGAAACACAGTGCACACACTAGTGCTTTTTGCCACAGTTGTTGATGCTTTCAGCAGTGATTTTCACCCATTGTTCTTTAGCGTAGACTTTCGGTTTGCAAGGCACATGTAAAAAGCAAGAAAGAGTTTCTGTAGTGTAGTGGTTATCACGTTCGCCTCACACGCGAAAGGTCCCCGGTTCGAAACCGGGCAGAAACAGTGCTTACCTTTAACTTTTTCACAGTCAGGCAAACTCAAAGCTCTTGCCATGCCATGCTCCTCTAGCAGCCGTGAGTGAAATCTGACAATACGAGGCATAGCTTAGTTGCTACACCTTCAATGTCATTTCTCTTTCTTTACTGTTTGTGAGTCGACCAGGAGATTCAAAAGACCCTTGCTTGAAGATTTTAGGTGACCTCCTTTTCTAGTCCTACACAGGCAAAGTGTCTCCCGAGCAAAGGATGGCAACTCTGAAGGGTTTCTGTAGTGTAGTGGTTATCACGTTCGCCTTACACGCGAAAGGTCCCCGTTTCAAAACCGGGCAGAAACACAGTGCACACACTAGTGCTTTTTGCCACAGTTGTTGATGCTTTCAGCAGTTATTTTCACTCATTGTACTTTAGCGTAGACTTTTGGTTTGCAAGGCACATGTAAAAAGCAAGAATGGGTTTCTGTAGTGTAGTGGTTATCACGTTCGCCTAACACGCAAAAGGTCCCCGTTTCGAAACCGGGCAGAAACGCAGTGCACACACTAGTGCTTTTTGCCACAGTTGTTGATGCTTTCAGCAGTTATTTTCACTCATTGTACTTTAGCGTAGACTTTCGGTTTGCAAGGCACATGTAAAAAGCAAGAATGGGTTTCTGTAGTGTAGTGGTTATCACGTTCGCCTCACACGCGAACGGTCCCCGGTTCGAAACCGGGCAGAAACAGTGCTTACCTTTAACTTTTTCACAGTCAGGTAAACTCAAAGCTCTTGTCATGCCATGCTCCTCTAGCAGCCGTGAGTGAAATCTGACAATACGAGGCACAGCTTAGTTGCTACACCTTCAATGTCATTTCTCTTTCTTTACTGTTTGTGAGTCGACCAGGAGATTCAAAAGACCCTTGCTTGAAGATTTTAGGTGAGCTCCTTTTCTAGTCCTACACAGGCAAAGTGTCTCCCGAGCAAAGGATGGCAACTCAGAAGGGTTTCTGTAGTGTAGTGGTTATCATGTACGCCTTACGCGCGAAAGGTCCCCGTTTCGAAACCGGGCAGAAACATAATGCACACACTAGTGCTTTTTGCCACAGTTGTTGATGCTTTCAGCAGTGATTTTCACCCATTGTACTTTAGCGTAAACTTTCGGCTTGCAAGGCACACAAAAAAAGCAAGAATGGGTTTCTGTAGTGTAGTGGTTATCACGTTCGCCTAACACGCAAAAGGTCCCCGGTTCGAAACCGGGCAGAAACAGTGCTTACCTTTAACTTTTTCACAGTCAGGCAAACTCAAAGCTCTTGCCATGCCATGCTCCTCTAGCAGCCGTGAGTGAAATCTGACAATACGAGGCATAGCTTAGTTGCTACACCTTCAATGTCATTTCTCTTTCTTTACTGTTTGTGAGTCGACCAGGAGATTCAAAAGACCCTTGCTTGAAGATTTTAGGTGAGCTCCTTTTCTAGTCCTACACAGGCAAAGTGTCTCCCGAGCAAAGGATGGCAACTCTGAAGGGTTTCTGTAGTGTAGTGGTTATCACATTCGCCTTACACGCGAAAGGTCCCCGTTTCGAAACCGGGCAGAAACACAGTGCACACACTAGTGCTCTTTGCCACAGTTGTTGATGCTTTCAGCAGTTATTTTCACTCATTGTACTTTAGCGTAGACTTTCGGTTTGCAAGGCACATGCAAAAAGCAAGAATGGGTTTCTGTAGTGTAGTGGTTATCACGTTCGCCTCACACGCGAAAGGTCCCTGGTTCGAAACCGGGCAGAAACAGTGCTTACCTTTAACTTTTTCACAGTCAGGCAAACTCAAAGCTCTTGTCATGCCATGCTCCTCTAGCAGCCGTGAGTGAAACCTGACAATACGAGGCACAGCTTAGTTGCTACACCTTCAATGTAATTTCTCTTTCTTTACTGTTTGTGAGTCGACCAGGAGATTCAAAAGACCCTTGCTTGAAGATTTTAGGTGAGCTCCTTTTCTAGTCCTACACAGGCAAAGTGTCTCCCGAGCAAAGGAAGGCAACTCTGAAGGGTTTCTGTAGTGTAGTGATTATCACGTTCGCCTTACACGCGAAAGGTCCCCGTTTCGAAACCGGGCAGAAACACAGTGCACACACTAGTGCTTTTTGCCACAGTTGTTGATGCTTTCAGCAGTGATTTTCACCCATTGTTCTTTAGCGTAGACTTTCGGTTTGCAAGGCACATGTAAAAAGCAAGAAAGAGTTTCTGTAGTGTAGTGGTTATCACGTTCGCCTCACACGCGAAAGGTCCCCGGTTCGAAACCGGGCAGAAACAGTGCTTACCTTTAACTTTTTCACAGTCAGGCAAACTCAAAGCTCTTGCCATGCCATGCTCCTCTAGCAGCCGTGAGTGAAATCTGACAATACGAGGCATAGCTTAGTTGCTACACCTTCAATGTCATTTCTCTTTCTTTACTGTTTGTGAGTCGACCAGGAGATTCAAAAGACCCTTGCTTGAAGATTTTAGGTGAGCTCCTTTTCTAGTCCTACACAGGCAAAGTGTCTCCCGAGCAAAGGATGGCAACTCTGAAGGGTTTCTGTAGTGTAGTGGTTATCACATTCGCCTTACACGCGAAAGGTCCCCGTTTCGAAACCGGGCAGAAACACAGTGCACACACTAGTGCTCTTTGCCACAGTTGTTGATGCTTTCAGCAGTTATTTTCACTCATTGTACTTTAGCGTAGACTTTCGGTTTGCAAGGCACATGTAAAAAGCAAGAATGGGTTTCTGTAGTGTAGTGGTTATCACGTTCGCCTAACACGCGAAAGGTCCCCGGTTCGAAACCGGGCAGAAACGCAGTGCACACACTAGTGCTTTTTGCCACAGTTGTTGATGCTTTCAGCAGTTATTTTCACTCATTGTACTTTAGCGTAGACTTTCGGTTTGCAAGGCACATGTAAAAAGCAAGAAAGGGTTTCTGTAGTGTAGTGGTTATCACGTTCGCCTCACACGCGAAAGGTCCCCGGTTCGAAACCGGGCAGAAACAGTGCTTACCTTTAACTTTTTCACAGTCAGGCAAACTCAAAGCTCTTGCCATGCCATGCTCCTCTAGCAGCCGTGAGTGAAATCTGACAATACGAGGCATAGCTTAGTTGCTACACCTTCAATGTCATTTCTCTTTCTTTACTGTTTGTGAGTCGACCAGGAGATTCAAAAGACCCTTGCTTGAAGATTTTAGGTGACTTCCTTTTCTAGTCCTACACAGGCAAAGTGTCTCCCGAGCAAAGGATGGCAACTCTGAAGGGTTTCTGTAGTGTAGTGGTTATCACGTTCGCCTTACACGCGAAAGGTCCCCGTTTCAAAACCGGGCAGAAACACAGTGCACACACTAGTGCTTTTTGCCACAGTTGTTGATGCTTTCAGCAGTTATTTTCACTCATTGTACTTTAGCGTAGACTTTTGGTTTGCAAGGCACATGTAAAAAGCAAGAATGGGTTTCTGTAGTGTAGTGGTTATCACGTTCGCCTAACACGCGAAAGGTCCCCGTTTCGAAACCGGGCAGAAACGCAGTGCACACACTAGTGCTTTTTGCCACAGTTGTTGATGCTTTCAGCAGTTATTTTCACTCATTGTACTTTAGCGTAGACTTTCGGTTTGCAAGGCACATGTAAAAAGCAAGAATGGGTTTCTGTAGTGTAGTGGTTATCATGTTCGCCTAACACGCGAAAGGTCCCCGGTTCAAAACCGGGCAGAAACAGTGCTTACCTTTAACTTTTTCACAGTCAGGCAAACTCAAAGCTCTTGTCATGCCATGCTCCTCTAGCAGCCGTGAGTGAAACCTGACAATACGAGGCACAGCTTAGTTGCTACACCTTCAATGTAATTTCTCTTTCTTTACTGTTTGTGAGTCGACCAGGAGATTCAAAAGACCCTTGCTTGAAGATTTTAGGTGAGCTCCTTTTCTAGTCCTACACAGGCAAAGTGTCTCCCGAGCAAAGGAAGGCAACTCTGAAGGGTTTCTGTAGTGTAGTGATTATCACGTTCGCCTTACACGCGAAAGGTCCCCGTTTCGAAACCGGGCAGAAACACAGTGCACACACTAGTGCTTTTTGCCACAGTTGTTGATGCTTTCAGCAGTGATTTTCACCCATTGTTCTATAGCGTAGACTTTCGGTTTGCAAGGCACATGTAAAAAGCAAGCAAGGGTTTCTGTAGTGTAGTGGTTATCACGTTCGCCTAACACGCGAAAGGTCCCCGGTTCGAAACCGGGCAGAAACAGTGCTTACCTTTAACTTTTTCACAGTCAGGCAAACTCAAAGCTCTTGTCTTGCCATGCTCCTCTAGCAGCCATGAGTGAAACCTGACAATACGAGGCACAGCTTAGTTGCTACACCTTCAATGTCATTTCTCTTTCTTTACTGTTTGTGAGTCGACCAGGAGATTCAAAAGACCCTTGCTTGAAGATTTTAGGTGACTTCCTTTTCTAGTCCTACACAGGCAAAGTGTCTCCCGAGCAAAGGATGGCAACTCTGAAGGGTTTCTGTAGTGTAGTGGTTATCACGTTCGCCTTACACGCGAAAGGTCCCCGTTTCAAAACCGGGCAGAAACACAGTGCACACACTAGTGCTTTTTGCCACAGTTGTTGATGCTTTCAGCAGTTATTTTCACTCATTGTACTTAAGCGTAGACTTTTGGTTTGCAAGGCACATGTAAAAAGCAAGAATGGGTTTCTGTAGTGTAGTGGTTATCACGTTCGCCTAACACGCGAAAGGTCCCCGTTTCGAAACCGGGCAGAAACGCAGTGCACACACTAGTGCTTTTTGCCACAGTTGTTGATGCTTTCAGCAGTTATTTTCACTCATTGTACTTTAGCGTAGACTTTCGGTTTGCAAGGCACATGTAAAAAGCAAGAATGGGTTTCTGTAGTGTAGTGGTTATCATGTTCGCCTAACACGCGAAAGGTCCCCGGTTCAAAACCGGGCAGAAACAGTGCTTACCTTTAACTTTTTCACAGTCAGGCAAACTCAAAGCTCTTGTCATGCCATGCTCCTCTAGCAGCCGTGAGTGAAACCTGACAATACGAGGCACAGCTTAGTTGCTACACCTTCAATGTCATTTCTCTTTCTTTACTGTTTGTGAGTCGACCAGGAGATTCAAAAGACCCTTGCTTGAAGATTTTAGGTGAGCTCCTTTTCTAGTCCTACACAGGCAAAGTGTCTCCCGAGCAAAGGAAGGCAACTCTGAAGGGTTTCTGTAGTGTAGTGATTATCACGTTCGCCTTACACGCGAAAGGTCCCCGTTTCGAAACCGGGCAGAAACACAGTGCACACACTAGTGCTTTTTGCCACAGTTGTTGATGCTTTCAGCAGTGATTTTCACCCATTGTTCTTTAGCGTAGACTTTCGGTTTGCAAGGCACATGTAAAAAGCAAGAAAGAGTTTCTGTAGTGTAGTGGTTATCACGTTCGCCTCACACGCGAAAGGTCCCCGGTTCGAAACCGGGCAGAAACAGTGCTTACCTTTAACTTTTTCACAGTCAGGCAAACTCAAAGCTCTTGCCATGCCATGCTCCTCTAGCAGCCGTGAGTGAAATCTGACAATACGAGGCATAGCTTAGTTGCTACACCTTCAATGTCATTTCTCTTTCTTTACTGTTTGTGAGTCGACCAGGAGATTCAAAAGACCCTTGCTTGAAGATTTTAGGTGACCTCCTTTTCTAGTCCTACACAGGCAAAGTGTCTCCCGAGCAAAGGATGGCAACTCTGAAGGGTTTCTGTAGTGTAGTGGTTATCACGTTCGCCTTACACGCGAAAGGTCCCCGTTTCAAAACCGGGCAGAAACACAGTGCACACACTAGTGCTTTTTGCCACAGTTGTTGATGCTTTCAGCAGTTATTTTCACTCATTGTACTTTAGCGTAGACTTTTGGTTTGCAAGGCACATGTAAAAAGCAAGAATGGGTTTCTGTAGTGTAGTGGTTATCACGTTCGCCTAACACGCGAAAGGTCCCCGTTTCGAAACCGGGCAGAAACGCAGTGCACACACTAGTGCTTTTTGCCACAGTTGTTGATGCTTTCAGCAGTTATTTTCACTCATTGTACTTTAGCGTAGACTTTCGGTTTGCAAGGCACATGTAAAAAGCAAGAATGGGTTTCTGTAGTGTAGTGGTTATCACGTTCGCCTAACACGCGAAAGGTCCCCGGTTCGAAACCGGGCAGAAACAGTGCTTACCTTTAACTTTTTCACAGTCAGGCAAACTCAAAGCTCTTGTCATGCCATGCTCCTCTAGCAGCCGTGAGTGAAACCTGACAATACGAGGCACAGCTTAGTTGCTACACCTTCAATGTCATTTCTCTTTCTTTACTGTTTGTGAGTCGACCAGGAGATTCAAAAGACCCTTGCTTGAAGATTTTAGGTGAGCTCCTTTTCTAGTCCTACACAGGCAAAGTGTCTCCCGAGCAAAGGAAGGCAACTCTGAAGGGTTTCTGTAGTGTAGTGATTATCACGTTCGCCTTACACGCGAAAGGTCCCCGTTTCGAAACCGGGCAGAAACACAGTGCACACACTAGTGCTTTTTGCCACAGTTGTTGATGCTTTCAGCAGTGATTTTCACCCATTGTTCTTTAGCGTAGACTTTCGGTTTGCAAGGCACATGTAAAAAGCAAGAAAGAGTTTCTGTAGTGTAGTGGTTATCACGTTCGCCTCACACGCGAAAGGTCCCCGGTTCGAAACCGGGCAGAAACAGTGCTTACCTTTAACTTTTTCACAGTCAGGCAAACTCAAAGCTCTTGCCATGCCATGCTCCTCTAGCAGCCGTGAGTGAAATCTGACAATACGAGGCATAGCTTAGTTGCTACACCTTCAATGTCATTTCTCTTTCTTTACTGTTTGTGAGTCGACCAGGAGATTCAAAAGACCCTTGCTTGAAGATTTTAGGTGACCTCCTTTTCTAGTCCTACACAGGCAAAGTGTCTCCCGAGCAAAGGATGGCAACTCTGAAGGGTTTCTGTAGTGTAGTGGTTATCACGTTCGCCTTACACGCGAAAGGTCCCCGTTTCAAAACCGGGCAGAAACACAGTGCACACACTAGTGCTTTTTGCCACAGTTGTTGATGCTTTCAGCAGTTATTTTCACTCATTGTACTTTAGCGTAGACTTTTGGTTTGCAAGGCACATGTAAAAAGCAAGAATGGGTTTCTGTAGTGTAGTGGTTATCACGTTCGCCTAACACGCGAAAGGTCCCCGTTTCGAAACCGGGCAGAAACGCAGTGCACACACTAGTGCTTTTTGCCACAGTTGTTGATGCTTTCAGCAGTTATTTTCACTCATTGTACTTTAGCGTAGACTTTCGGTTTGCAAGGCACATGTAAAAAGCAAGAATGGGTTTCTGTAGTGTAGTGGTTATCACGTTCGCCTAACACGCGAAAGGTCCCCGGTTCGAAACCGGGCAGAAACAGTGCTTACCTTTAACTTTTTCACAGTCAGGCAAACTCAAAGCTCTTGCCATGCCATGCTCCTCTAGCAGCCGTGAGTGAAATCTGACAATACGAGGCACAGCTTAGTTGCTACACCTTCAATGTCATTTCTCTTTCTTTACTGTTTGTGAGTCGACCAGGAGATTCAAAAGACCCTTGCTTGAAGATTTTAGGTGAGCTCCTTTTCTAGTCCTACACAGGCAAAGTGTCTCCCGAGCAAAGGAAGGCAACTCTGAAGGGTTTCTGTAGTGTAGTGAT
This sequence comes from Pelophylax lessonae, assembly GCF_965119305.1. NCBI lineage: Eukaryota > Metazoa > Chordata > Amphibia > Anura > Ranidae > Pelophylax > Pelophylax lessonae. Next base: position 292,038,956 of record NC_138771.1, on the reverse strand, counting down.
TATCACGTTCGCCTTACACGCGAAAGGTCCCCGTTTCGAAACCGGGCAGAAACACAGTGCACACACTAGTGCTTTTTGCCACAGTTGTTGATGCTTTCAGCAGTGATTTTCACCCATTGTTCTTTAGCGTAGACTTTCGGTTTGCAAGGCACATGTAAAAAGCAAGAAAGGGTTTCTGTAGTGTAGTGGTTATCACGTTCGCCTAACACGCGAAAGGTCCCCGGTTCGAAACCGGGCAGAAACAGTGCTTACCTTTAACTTTTTCACAGTCAGGCAAACTCAAAGCTCTTGTCTTGCCATGCTCCTCTAGCAGCCATGAGTGAAACCTGACAATACGAGGCACAGCTTAGTTGCGACACCTTCAATGTAATTTCTCTTTCTTTACTGTTTGTGAGTCGACCAGGAGATTCAAAAGACCCTTGCTTGAAGATTTTAGGTGACCTCCTTTTCTAGTCCTACACAGGCAAAGTGTCTCCCGAGCAAGGGATAGCAACTCTGAAGGGTTTCTGTAGTGTAGTGGTTATCACGTTTGCCTTACACGCGAAAGGTCCCCGTTTCAAAACCGGGCAGAAACACAGTGCACACACTAGTGCTTTTTGCCACAGTTGTTGATGCTTTCAGCAGTTATTTTCACTCATTGTACTTTAGCGTAGACTTTCGGTTTGCAAGGCACATGTAAAAAGCAAGAATGGGTTTCTGTAGTGTAGTGGTTATCACGTTCGCCTAACACGCGAAAGGTCCCCGTTTCGAAACCGGGCAGAAACGCAGTGCACACTAGTGCTTTTTGCCACATTTGTTGATGCTTTCAGCAGTTATTTTCACTCATTGTACTTTAGCGTAGACTTTCGGTTTGCAAGGCACATGTAAAAAGCAAGAAAGGGGGGAAGCCTGGAGATGGATGCACAGCAGTAAGCGGAAGGCTGGACATGACTGGGGTTTGCAGGGAAGGTTGCTACCCAGTGGGGGTTAACTTTTTTAAGGAAGAATTAAAGCAGGTGATTGGTTTTTGGGAAGGTGGGGCAGGGTGGGGCAAGGTGGGGTTAGCAGGGGCTAGTTTAGGGTGGGACCAGGGGTTCGGTCAGTTGGAGACCAGACAGCAATAGGAGAACTTCTGTACCCCCCCCTTGCCTATCGGTATGGCAGATTTGGACTCTATGCTGGCCCAGTTACGCAGTGCGGCCATGGCGAATGGTCCGCAATGGCTTCAGGCCAATATGGATGGCTTACTACAGGGGTCGGGGCAGGTACCAGCTTCGCCTGCCCCAACTTTATCACGGCCTAGGAGGTCAAGGCCTCCTGAGCGCCTCAGCCCAGAAACGACCCCTAGGGTCCGCCGTCGCTTAGGGAGCCCCCCTAGGGACCCTTCGACCTCGGCTGTCAGTGGGAAGCCTCCTACAGGTACAGCGGGGGTCGGGAGGAATCCTCGACACAGACGGGGCCCTGGCAAAGTGAGCGCAGCCCCCTCCAGCTCCGTTGCCCCCTCACCTGCAGCTCTGGAACATCCGACTGGCTCCCCGGTTCCCTCCGGTGGCGGCGCGGTCCGGCGTGGGAGTGAAGTGCGGGGTCCGGGTGCGGGCCTACTTCCGGGTACGGCCGCGGCCTCTCGTGGAAGAAGTCGAGGCTCCAGGAGGGTCCCCTGCGTCCCATCGGTGGTTCCGGACCGGATCTCGGCGCCCGCCGCTGTCCCATTGCGGCGGGGCGTTCGGCGGGAAGAAGAGGAGGCGGGAATGAGTGGCGGTGCTCGGCCGGAGGCGCCCGTCTATGACGTCACGGGCATGCGACCTTCGGATGGAAGCCTGCTGAGGACAAGTGCTACAGCGTCGCAGGGCAGTGACGTCACCGCCCAGCGCCAGACCTACGGAGGCCGCTCTGTTCCCTGCAGAGTGGCAGCTCCCAGCGATGGAATCTTCAGCCTGTCCGGCTGCAGCGGTGGCTCTTCAGGAACTGGCCAGGTGTCCCACTCGGCGGAGGTGGAAGAGCGCTCTGAAGGGGAACTGTCGGCATCGGATGAAGAGGATGCTCTGGATGTCGGGTCGGCTCCTCATTCGGGACACGGACGGACGGCTGAGCGGAGGCTTTCACCGGGTCAGCCAGGTAAGTCAGTGTCCTTTGCCTCTCCTTCCCTTCTGTTTTCTGCTCCTTCTGTACCTGCCTCTCCTCCTGTCGGGTCTTCTGTGGTATTTTCCTCTGGTGTGTCTGCTCTGCCTGCTGTCCAGGCTCCCTCTACGCTGTCTGCACTGCTTAGTTCGTCTTCTCTCCCAGCAAGGGGGCCCTCTTCGCCTGTTATTGGCGCGGGGGTCCTAGGTAGTGGTGGGGGGACGCATGTTTCAGGGGGTCCGGGTGCACAGGCAGTCCCGGACGGCATAGGGGGAGTGTCTTTGCTGCATACTCTTTTGTCCGGGTTTAAGGATTTGTTGTCCAGGTGCGAGCCGGCTTTAGCGGCTGCACCCGCGGGGGCGCCGATACATGCGTGGGCTGCTGCAACAGGGGGGGTTACAGAATCAGTGGGGTCGGCAGCGGGATGTTCTTCTGTTTCACGGCCGCTGGCGGAATCCACTGGATCAAAAGAGGTGAGTTCGGTGACGCCGGTACCAGCTCCTTCGGTCCAGGTCACAGGTGGGTTGGCTGATGCAGTGGAGGTAAGTTCTGGGGTGCCGTCGTCTTCTCCTGGGGTGACGCCGGTGACGAAAGGGTCGGGTTCAGCAGATGGGGACAAGGAGATTGTGCGCATGGCGGATTCTGCGAAGTGCGAAGTTTATGTCTGCTTCGAGGGACCTCTGGGTGCTCATTTGAAAACGGAAGTGAGGGAAAAAATTTGGCGGGGTGAGTATGTTGAGATTTTTTCTCTGCTACCGTTGGAAAAATTCAACTTGGACAGGGTCAAGCCTGATGAATCTAAAAAGGAGGAGGAAGAAAAGCGCCGATATCGTTTGATTCCGCGCTCATTTACCAACTGGTTGCAGGCTTTCACAATTCTGGCCAGTGTAATAGGGGAAAAACATTCTGATCAGTGTTCCCCCCTATTTTGTTATTTGGATTCCATTGGGGAAGCCTATCGGGTCTACGGTGGTACGGCCTGGTTGCGATACGACGAACATTTTCGTCAACGCAAGGCCGTCAGACCATCTTTGCGCTGGGATCATAAGGACATCAGTCTTTGGATGCGCCTCATGACCCAGGCTAGATCTACCGGTCACCCCTTTCAGGGTGGGGTCGGGGGGGCGGCTTCCTCGCCTTCTCCGGCCGCAAAACGTAAAGGCTTATGTTGGCAGTTTAACGAGGCCACTTGCAAGTTTGGAACCTCCTGTCGCTTCAAGCACGAGTGTTCCAACTGCGGCGGAAATCACTCGTCGGCACGATGCTTTAAGCATGGGGGAGCAAAACATGCCGACGCTGGTAAGAGGGCGGACGCCGGTGAAAGTGGAAAGGTTGGCCAGGTTCCTAAGTAGGTACCCTGATCGGGAAGCTGCCGCTCTTTTGCTGGGGGGGTTTTCGCAAGGCTTTCGCATTCCTTGTTCTTTGTCGGTGGTTCCTCCTCCCGGGGGCAATTTGAGTTCCGCTAGGGCGCATTCGTCGGTGGTCTCGGCGAAGCTCCTGAAGGAAGTGAGGTTGGGCAGAATGGCGGGCCCTTTCTCATCTCCGCCTTTGCCGAATCTGGTACTCTCTCCTCTGGGTGTGGTTCCAAAAAAGGAACCTAATAAGTTTCGACTCATTCACCACCTGTCTTACCCCCCGGGGGGTTCGGTGAATGACGCTATAGCGGACGACTTATGCTCGGTTTCATACGTTTCGTTCGATAAAGCGGTGGCCTGGGTGCGTCGTTTTGGGCGGGGGGCCCTTATGGCGAAAACTGACATTGAAGCTGCGTTTAGGTTGTTGCCGGTGCACGCGGACAGCCTGCATCTTTTGGGTTGTGAATGGCAGGGTGGAATTTTCGTTGACCAATGTTTGCCTATGGGCTGCGCCATTTCTTGTTCGCTGTTTGAAACATTCAGTTCTTTTTTGGAATGGGTTGTTAGGGATGTTTCTGGGTTGTCTTCCATAATTCATTATTTAGACGATTTTCTGGTGATAGGTCCTCCGGGGGATGTGATGTGTGCGACGCTCTTGGCTACGGTCCAACAGCTGTTTGATTATTTTGGAGTCCCATTAGCCCCTGACAAGACTGAGGGGCCGTGCACGGAACTGCGATTTCTGGGCATTGTCATTGATACGATGGCAATGGAATGCAGGCTTCCGGTTGACAAGCTAATGGACCTACGCAGAGTTATTGCAGGGTCCTTGGACACGCGAAAAATTCAGCTGCGTGCCCTGCAGTCTCTGCTGGGAAAATTGAATTTTGCCTGCCGCATCATGCCCATGGGGCGGGTGTTTTGCAGGAGGTTGGCGGCTGCCACGGCGGGAGTCAGGGCGCCGCATCATTACATTCGCCTATCTAAAGAGCATCGGGATGACTTGCGGGTTTGGGATTTGTTCTTGAGCTCCTTTAACGGCCGTTCGGTTTGGTTGGAAGCTCCGGTGTCGAACTTTGACCTGGAGCTGTTTACTGACGCGGCAGGCTCGGGGGGTTTTGCGGCCTATTTCCAGGGGCAATGGTGTGCGGGGGACTGGCCGGCCTCCTGGCGGAATTCTGGCTTCATTCGTAACTTGGTTCTGTTGGAATTATTTCCCATTGTGTTGGCCGTAGAGTTATGGGGTCAGGATTTCACAAATAAGAGGGTCCGTTTTCATTGCGATAACCTGGGGGTAGTTCAGTCCATCAACAGCATTACTGCTTCTTCTCCACCGGTTATTAGGTTGCTTCGCCACCTGGTGCTCAAATGTTTGCTCCTGAATTCTTTTTTCTATGCTGTGCATGTTCCGGGTGTTGACAATTCGGTGGCTGATGCTCTTTCTCGCTTCCAGTGGGACAGGTTTCGGAGGTTGGCACCGGATGCGGATCAGCAAGGCCTGATGTGTCCCGGGGAGCTGTGGAACATCGTCTCGCCGCAGTAATGGAATTGGTTCGGGCGTCGGTTTGTCCTTCCACTTGGACGGCCTACGAACGGGTGTGGGCGACGTGGCATCAGATGGTGAGTGAGGTGGGGGGTCTTTCTGGTGATCGGGAACGGTTGTTCCTGCTCTTATATTTTGTGAGCCTGAATTTTGAACAGCGTGTGTCTATTTCTACGTTACGCCGCAAAATGGCGGCCTTAGCCTTCTACTTTCAGTTGTGGGGGGTTGCTGATGTAACCAAACATTTCCTTGTTCAAAAGGCCTTGAAGGGTTATGCGAGGGGTACTCGTTCGATTGATTCCAGGCGCCCGATTTCCTTTGATGTGTTGTCCCGGTTGGTGGACTGCTTGCCGGGAGTGTGTTCTGCGGACCAGGAGGTGGAACTCTTCAGGACGGCGTTTATCTTGGCGTTCTTTGGAGCTTTTCGGATTAGCGAATTGGTGAGTATTTCCAGGCGGGGGAATGGGGGATTGCAGTTGGGGGATGTTTGCTTGCATCCGGACAAGCTTCTAATCCGGATAAAAAGGTCAAAAACGGACCAGCTGGGCCGAGGGGCTTGTGTTGAGCTAGGGGTGGTTCCTGGGTCCTCGCTTTGCCCCGTGGCTGCGGTGCGGCATTGGTTACAGGTGCGCTCCGCTCAACAGGGTCCTCTGTTTTTACGGGCTGATGGGACGGCCCTCTCACGTTTTCAATTTACGGCTGTCCTCCGGAAGTGCTTGGGGGCAGCCGGTTTTCAGGGGACGGATTTCTCCTCTCACTCTTTCCGCATTGGAGCCGCCACGGAAGCGGCTCGGTGGGGCCTTGGGGATCAGGCCCTTCGGAAAATTGGGCGTTGGGAGTCCAGGCGATTTCGCTCGTATGTCCGTCCGCATCTGTTGTGATGCGGCAGAGGGGATCTGTTCTGTTCTGGTCGGGGCCCAGGGGAGGTCATTTAGTGAATGTTCGTTACTAGTATGCTGGTGTTTTTTCTTTGTTTTTCTCTGTGGGTTTTTGTGTGTGTACTCAGGACGTATGTTGGTATGTACCCCTCCTTATGTTTTACAGGAGCCACGGAAGTCTTGGTCTGGATATTAGGACATTCTTATGTGGTCTGGGGTGCTCGGAGGGCAGCGGTTAGGCCAGAGGGGCGCCAATTGGGTTTCAGCAGGGAGGAGGTAAAGGTTAGATGGATTGGGGTCTCAGGCATGCTGTGGTCCCGTGTCCTCCCTGAAGTCCATCGTTGCGCCCGTCTTGAGCGGCCGCCCGACATACTTTTGTTGCATGCGGGCGGCAATGATCTGGGCCTCCGTTCCTCCAGGGAGCTGATTAGGGATGTCAAACTGGACTTCCTGAGGCTGCGGACGCTTTTTCCGCGGACTGTGGTGGTGTGGTCGGACATTGTCTCCCGCACTTCTTGGCGCCTGGCTCGTTCGGTGACTAGCCTGAACAAAGCCAGGATTAAGGTGAATAAGGCGGTGGCCAAGTTTGTTGTGCGTAACGGGGGACTGGCGGTCCGGCATCTTGAGCTGGAGCAGGACCCGGCCCTTTATCTTAGGGGTGACGGGGTTCATTTGAACGCGGTGGGCATCGACCTGTGGACTTTAGGTCTGCAGGAAGGTATTCAGAGGGCGCTGTGGGTTTGGAGGGCTACACGGCCATAAGGGGTCATGCCCGTGTGCTGTGGCTGGGGTTTTAGGGTCTTGGAGGGCTGTGACTACTTGGAAAGGGAATATGGAGGGGTAGGGCCCATCTTAGGTATGGGTGGACCTACCCCTGGCAACGTCAGTAGGCGGTATCAAGGGATCCCAATGGTTCATAGTCCTTGAGCTGGTGCAGTGGCGGCTGAGGGCCTGGAGGTCTATTGGGGTCAGGGATACAGCCAGGGGGGAAGTCAAGTTGCCTTCCAAGATCCTAAATGGTCATTCGCTTTTAAATTTTGGTATTGTATTGTTTTTGTTGAATAATGTTAATTCTTTGCTAGCTAGTGTTTTACTAGTTAGTTCTAATAAAGTTGGCTGCTATGGCCTTTTAAACCCAAAACAAATGATTGTAGTGTCCTTCTTTCTTTAGACAAGTAAAAGGGGAGTCTGTTGGTAGGTTTGGGTTGTATGGGGCAAGGAGCAGCCGCAGCGTCGGCAATACCACAGTCAAGGGGGGAAGCCTGGAGATGGATGCACAGCAGTAAGCGGAAGGCTGGACATGACTGGGGTTTGCAGGGAAGGTTGCTACCCAGTGGGGGTTAACTTTTTTAAGGAAGAATTAAAGCAGGTGATTGGTTTTTGGGAAGGTGGGGCAGGGTGGGGCAAGGTGGGGTTAGCAGGGGCTAGTTTAGGGTGGGACCAGGGGTTCGGTCAGTTGGAGACCAGACAGCAATAGGAGAACTTCTCCCGCCCGCCCATCCCTTTGTCATTTCGGAGTGTGCAAAAAAAAAAAAAAAAAAGGGGTATGGTTATACTCAGTTAAAAAAAAAAAAAAAAAAAGAGACTAAAAAAAAAAAAAAAAAAAAATTTTTATCAAACAAACAGGTTTAGGAAACATGGCAAAAAAAAAAAAAAAAAAAAAAGAAAATATAATAAACAAACTTAACTTACTTTTTACTGATGAGGGAATTTGTAATATTTTTTGGCTGCGTTTGTTGTATGATGCATGTTGCACGCATGCTGTGAATGTCAATTTGTGTCGGACTTTGCTGTTCATCTAGGTTTTAGCTGGGGCACGGTTCGTGTGTTTTTCTTTGTCATGGCAGTGGCTGGGGTTTTAGGGTCTTGGAGGGCTGTGACTACTTGGAAAGGGAATATGGAGGGGTAGGGCCCATCTTAGGTATGGGTGGACCTACCCCTGGCAACGTCAGTAGGCGGTATCAAGGGATCCCAATGGTTCATAGTCCTTGAGCTGGTGCAGTGGCGGCTGAGGGCCTGGAGGTCTATTGGGGTCAGGGATACAGCCAGGGGGGAAGTCAAGTTGCCTTCCAAGATCCTAAATGGTCATTCGCTTTTAAATTTTGGTATTGGATTGTTTTTGTTGAATAATGGTAATTCTTTGCTAGCTAGTGTTTTACTAGTTAGTTCTAATAAAGTTGGCTGCTATGGCCTTTTAAACCCAAAACAAATGATTGTAGTGTCCTTCTTTCTTTAGACAAGTAAAAGGGGAGTCTGTTGGTAGGTTTGGGTTGTATGGGGCAAGGAGCAGCCGCAGCGTCGGCAATACCACAGTCATGGGTTTCTGTAGTGTAGTGGTTATCACGTTCGCCTAACACGCGAAAGGTCCCCGGTTCGAAACCGGGCAGAAACAGTGCTTACGTTTAACTTTTTCACAGTCAGGCAAACTCAAAGCTCTTGTCATGCCATGCTCCTCTAGCAGCCGTGAGTGAAACCTGACAATACGAGGCACAGCTTAGTTGCGACACCTTCAATGTAATTTCTCTTTCTTTACTGTTTGTGAGTCGACCAGGAGATTCAAAAGACCCTTGCTTGAAGATTTTAGGTGACCTCCTTTTCTAGTCCTACACAGGCAAAGTGTCTCCCGAGCAAAGGAAGGCAACTCTGAAGGGTTTCTGTAGTGTAGTGGTTATCATGTTCGCCTTACACGCGTAAGGTCCCCGTTTCGAAACCAGGCAGAAACACAGTGCACACACTAGTGCTTTTTGCCACAGTTGTTGATGCTTTCAGCAGTGATTTTCACCCATTGTACTTTAGCGTAGACTTTCGGTTTGCAAGGCACATGTAAAAAGCAAGAATGGGTTTCTGTAGTGTAGTGGTTATCACGTTCGCCTAACACGCGAAAGGTCCCCGGTTCGAAACCGGGCAGAAACAGTGCTTACCTTTAACTTTTTCACAGTCAGGCAAACTCAAAGCTCTTGTCATGCCATGCTCCTCTAGCAGCCGTGAGTGAAACCTGACAATACGAGGCACAGCTTAATTGCGACACCTTCAATGTAATTTCTCTTTCTTTACTGTTTGTGAGTCGACCAGGAGATTCAAAAGACCCTTGCTTGAAGATTTTAGGTGACCTCCTTTTCTAGTCCTACACAGGCAAAGTGTCTCCCGAGCAAAGGATGGCAACTCTGAAGGGTTTCTGTAGTGTAGTGGTTATCACGTTCGCCTTACACGCGAAAGGTCCCCGTTTCAAAACCGGGTAGAAACACAGTGCACACACTAGTGCTTTTTGCCACAGTTGTTGATGCTTTCAGCTGTTATTTTCACTCATTGTACTTTAGCGTAGACTTTCGGTTTGCAAGGCACATGTAAAAAGCAAGAATGGGTTTCTGTAGTGTAGTGGTTATCATGTTCGCCTTACACGCGAAAGGTCCCCGTTTCGAAACCGGGCAGAAACGCAGTGCACACTAGTGCTTTTTGCCACAGTTGTTGATGCTTTCAGCAGTTATTTTCACTCATTGTACTTTAGCGTAGACTTTCGGTTTGCAAGGCACATGTAAAAAGCAAGAATGGGTTTCTGTAGTGTAGTGGTTATCACGTTCGCCTTACACGCGAAAGGTCCCCGTTTCGAAACCGGGCAGAAACGCAGTGCACACTAGTGCTTTTTGCCACAGTTGTTGATGCTTTCAGCAGTTATTTTCACTCATTGTACTTTAGCGTAGACTTTCGGTTTGCAAGGCACATGGAAAAAGCAAGAATGGGTTTATGTAGTGTAGTGGTTATCACGTTCGCCTAACACGCGAAAGGTCCCCGGTTCGAAACAGGGCAGAAACAGTGCTTACCTTTAACTTTTTCACAGTCAGGCAAACTCAAAGCTCTTGTCATGCCATGCTCCTCTAGCAGCCGTGAGTGAAACCTGACAATACGAGGCACAGCTTAGTTGCGACACCTTCAATGTCATTTCTCTTTCTTTACTGTTTGTGAGTCGACCAGGAGATTCAAAAGACCCTTGCTTGAAGATTTTAGGTGACCTCCTTTTCTAGTCCTACACAGGCAAAGTGTCTCCCGAGCAAAGGATGGCAACTCTGAAGGGTTTCTGTAGTGTAGTGGTTATCACGTTCGCCTTACACGCGAAAGGTCCCCGTTTCAAAACCGGGCAGAAACACAGTGCACACACTAGTGCTTTTTGCCACAGTTGTTGATGCTTTCAGCAGTTATTTTCACTCATTGTACTTTAGCGTAGACTTTCGGTTTGCAAGGCACATGTAAAAAGCAAGAATGGGTTTCTGTAGTGTAGTGGTTATCACGTTCGCCTTACACGCGAAAGGTCCCCGTTTCGAAACCGGGCAGAAACGCAGTGCACACTAGTGCTTTTTGCCACAGTTGTTGATGCTTTCAGCAGTTATTTTCACTCATTGTACTTTAGCGTAGACTTTCGGTTTGCAAGGCACATGTAAAAAGCAAGAATGGGTTTCTGTAGTGTAGTGGTTATCACGTTTGCCTAACACGCGAAAGGTCCCCGGTTCGAAACCGGGCAGAAACAGTGCTTACCTTTAACTTTTTCACAGTCAGGCAAACTCAAAGCTCTTGTCATGCCATGCTCCTCTAGCAGCCGTGAGTGAAACCTGACAATACGAGGCACAGCTTAGTTGCGACACCTTCAATGTAATTTCTCTTTCTTTACTGTTTGTGAGTCGACCAGGAGATTCAAAAGACCCTTGCTTGAAGATTTTAGGTGAGCTCCTTTTCTAGTCCTACACAGGCAAAGTGTCTCCCGAGCAAAGGAAGGCAACTCTCAAGGGTTTCTGTAGTGTAGTGGTTATCACGTTCGCCTTACACGCGAAAGGTCCCCGTTTCAAAACCGGGCAGAAACACAGTGCACACACTAGTGCTTTTTGCCACAGTTGTTGATGCTTTCAGCAGTTATTTTCACTCATTGTACTTTAGCGTAGACTTTCGGTTTGCAAGGCACATGTAAAAAGCAAGAATGGGTTTCTGTAGTGTAGTGGTTATCACGTTCGCCTTACACGCGAAAGGTCCCCGTTTCGAAACCGGGCAGAAACGCAGTGCACACTAGTGCTTTTTGCCACAGTTGTTGATGCTTTCAGCAGTTATTTTCACTCATTGTACTTTAGCGTAGACTTTCGGTTTGCAAGGCACATGTAAAAAGCAAGAATGGGTTTCTGTAGTGTAGTGGTTATCACGTTCGCCTAACACGCGAAAGGTCCCCGGTTCGAAACCGGGCAGAAACAGTGCTTACCTTTAACTTTTTCACAGTCAGGCAAACTCAAAGCTCTTGCCATGCCATGCTCCTCTAGCAGCCGTGAGTGAAATCTGACAATACGAGGCACAGCTTAGTTGCTACACCTTCAATGTCATTTCTCTTTCTTTACTGTTTGTGAGTCGACCAGGAGATTCAAAAGACCCTTGCTTGAAGATTTTAGGTGAGCTCCTTTTCTAGTCCTACACAGGCAAAGTGTCTCCCGAGCAAAGGAAGGCAACTCTCAAGGGTTTCTGTAGTGTAGTGGTTATCACGTTCGCCTTACACGCGAAAGGTCCCCGTTTCAAAACCGGGCAGAAACACAGTGCACACACTAGTGCTTTTTGCCACAGTTGTTGATGCTTTCAGCAGTTATTTTCACTCATTGTACTTTAGCGTAGACTTTCGGTTTGCAAGGCACATGTAAAAAGCAAGAATGGGCTTCTGTAGTGTAGTGGTTATCACGTTCGCCTTACACGCGAAAGGTCCCCGTTTCGAAACTGGGCAGAAACGCAGTGCACACTAGTGCTTTTTGCCACAGTTGTTGATGCTTTCAGCAGTTATTTTCACTCATTGTACTTTAGCGTAGACTTTCGGTTTGCAAGGCACATGTAAAAAGCAAGAATGGGTTTCTGTAGTGTAGTGGTTATCACGTTTGCCTTACACGCGAAAGGTCCCCGTTTCAAAACCGGGCAGAAACACAGTGCACACACTAGTGCTTTTTGCCACAGTTGTTGATGCTTTCAGCAGTTATTTTCACTCATTGTACTTTAGCGTAGACTTTCGGTTTGCAAGGCACATGTAAAAAGCAAGAATGGGTTTCTGTAGTGTAGTGGTTATCACGTTCGCCTAACACGCGAAAGGTCCCCGGTTCGAAACCGGGCAGAAACAGTGCTTACCTTTAACTTTTTCACAGTCAGGCAAACTCAAAGCTCTTGCCATGCCATGCTCCTCTAGCAGCCGTGAGTGAAATCTGACAATACGAGGCACAGCTTAGTTGCTACACCTTCAATGTCATTTCTCTTTCTTTACTGTTTGTGAGTCGACCAGGAGATTCAAAAGACCCTTGCTTGAAGATTTTAGGTGAGCTCCTTTTCTAGTCCTACACAGGCAAAGTGTCTCCCGAGCAAAGGAAGGCAACTCTGAAGGGTTTCTGTAGTGTAGTGGTTATCATGTTCGCCTTACACGCGTAAGGTCCCCGTTTCGAAACCAGGCAGAAACACAGTGCACACACTAGTGCTTTTTGCTACAGTTGTTGATGCTTTCAGCAGTGATTTTCACCCATTGTACTTTAGCGTAGACTTTCGGTTTGCAAGGCACATGTAAAAAGCAAGAATGGGTTTCTGTAGTGTAGTGGTTATCACGTTCGCCTTACACGCGAAAGGTCCCCGTTTCGAAACTGGGCAGAAACGCAGTGCACACTAGTGCTTTTTGCCACAGTTGTTGATGCTTTCAGCAGTTATTTTCACTCATTGTACTTTAGCGTAGACTTTCGGTTTGCAAGGCACATGTAAAAAGCAAGAATGGGTTTCTGTAGTGTAGTGGTTATCACGTTTGCCTTACACGCGAAAGGTCCCCGTTTCAAAACCGGGCAGAAACACAGTGCACACACTAGTGCTTTTTGCCACAGTTGTTGATGCTTTCAGCAGTTATTTTCACTCATTGTACTTTAGCGTAGACTTTCGGTTTGCAAGGCACATGTAAAAAGCAAGAATGGGTTTCTGTAGTGTAGTGGTTATCACGTTCGCCTAACACGCGAAAGGTCCCCGGTTCGAAACCGGGCAGAAACAGTGCTTACCTTTAACTTTTTCACAGTCAGGCAAACTCAAAGCTCTTGCCATGCCATGCTCCTCTAGCAGCCGTGAGTGAAATCTGACAATACGAGGCACAGCTTAGTTGCTACACCTTCAATGTCATTTCTCTTTCTTTACTGTTTGTGAGTCGACCAGGAGATTCAAAAGACCCTTGCTTGAAGATTTTAGGTGAGCTCCTTTTCTAGTCCTACACAGGCAAAGTGTCTCCCGAGCAAAGGAAGGCAACTCTGAAGGGTTTCTGTAGTGTAGTGGTTATCATGTTCGCCTTACACGCGTAAGGTCCCCGTTTCGAAACCAGGCAGAAACACAGTGCACACACTAGTGCTTTTTGCTACAGTTGTTGATGCTTTCAGCAGTGATTTTCACCCATTGTACTTTAGCGTAGACTTTCGGTTTGCAAGGCACATGTAAAAAGCAAGAATGGGTTTCTGTAGTGTAGTGGTTATCACGTTCGCCTAACACGCGAAAGGTCCCCGGTTCGAAACCGGGCAGAAACAGTGCTTACCTTTTACTTTTTCACAGTCAGGCAAACTCAAAGCTCTTGTCATGCCATGCTCCTCTAGCAGCCGTGAGTGAAACCTGACAATACGAGGCACAGCTTAGTTGCGACACCTTCAATGTAATTTCTCTTTCTTTACTGTTTGTGAGTCGACCAGGAGATTCAAAAGACCCTTGCTTGAAGATTTTAGGTGACCTCCTTTTCTAGTCCTACACAGGCAAAGTGTCTCCCGAGCAAAGGATGGCAACTCTGAAGAGTTTCTGTAGTGTAGTGGTTATCACGTTCGCCTTACACGCGAAAGGTCCCCGTTTCGAAACCAGGCAGAAACACAGTGCACACACTAGTGCTTTTTGCCACAGTTGTTGATGCTTTCAGCAGTTATTTTCACTCATTGTACTTTAGCGTAGACTTTCGGTTTGCAAGGCACATGTAAAAAGCAAGAATGGGTTTCTGTAGTGTAGTGGTTATCACGTTTGCCTTACACGCGAAAGGTCCCCGTTTCAAAACCGGGCAGAAACACAGTGCACACACTAGTGCTTTTTGCCACAGTTGTTGATGCTTTCAGCAGTTATTTTCACTCATTGTACTTTAGCGTAGACTTTCGGTTTGCAAGGCACATGTAAAAAGCAAGAATGGGTTTCTATAGTGTAGTGGTTATCACGTTCGCCTAACACGCGAAAGGTCCCCGGTTCGAAACCGGGCAGAAACAGTGCTTACCTTTAACTTTTTCACAGTCAGGCAAACTCAAAGCTCTTGTCATGCCATGCTCCTCTAGCAGCCGTGAGTGAAACCTGACAATACGAGGCACAGCTTAGTTGCGACACCTTCAATGTAATTTCTCTTTCTTTACTGTTTGTGAGTCGACCAGGAGATTCAAAAGACCCTTGCTTGAAGATTTTAGGTGAGCTCCTTTTCTAGTCCTACACAGGCAAAGTGTCTCCCGAGCAAAGGAAGGCAACTCTCAAGGGTTTCTGTAGTGTAGTGGTTATCACGTTCGCCTTACACGCGAAAGGTCCCCGTTTCAAAACCGGGCAGAAACACAGTGCACACACTAGTGCTTTTTGCCACAGTTGTTGATGCTTTCAGCAGTTATTTTCACTCATTGTACTTTAGCGTAGACTTTCGGTTTGCAAGGCACATGTAAAAAGCAAGAATGGGTTTCTGTAGTGTAGTGGTTATCACGTTCGCCTTACACGCGAAAGGTCCCCGTTTCGAAACCGGGCAGAAACGCAGTGCACACTAGTGCTTTTTGCCACAGTTGTTGATGCTTTCAGCAGTTATTTTCACTCATTGTACTTTAGCGTAGACTTTCGGTTTGCAAGGCACATGTAAAAAGCAAGAATGGGTTTCTGTAGTGTAGTGGTTATCACGTTCGCCTAACACGCGAAAGGTCCCCGGTTCGAAACCGGGCAGAAACAGTGCTTACCTTTAACTTTTTCACAGTCAGGCAAACTCAAAGCTCTTGCCATGCCATGCTCCTCTAGCAGCCGTGAGTGAAATCTGACAATACGAGGCACAGCTTAGTTGCTACACCTTCAATGTCATTTCTCTTTCTTTACTGTTTGTGAGTCGACCAGGAGATTCAAAAGACCCTTGCTTGAAGATTTTAGGTGAGCTCCTTTTCTAGTCCTACACAGGCAAAGTGTCTCCCGAGCAAAGGAAGGCAACTCTCAAGGGTTTCTGTAGTGTAGTGGTTATCACGTTCGCCTTACACGCGAAAGGTCCCCGTTTCAAAACCGGGCAGAAACACAGTGCACACACTAGTGCTTTTTGCCACAGTTGTTGATGCTTTCAGCAGTTATTTTCACTCATTGTACTTTAGCGTAGACTTTCGGTTTGCAAGGCACATGTAAAAAGCAAGAATGGGTTTCTGTAGTGTAGTGGTTATCACGTTCGCCTTACACGCGAAAGGTCCCCGTTTCGAAACTGGGCAGAAACGCAGTGCACACTAGTGCTTTTTGCCACAGTTGTTGATGCTTTCAGCAGTTATTTTCACTCATTGTACTTTAGCGTAGACTTTCGGTTTGCAAGGCACATGTAAAAAGCAAGAATGGGTTTCTGTAGTGTAGTGGTTATCACGTTTGCCTTACACGCGAAAGGTCCCCGTTTCAAAACCGGGCAGAAACACAGTGCACACACTAGTGCTTTTTGCCACAGTTGTTGATGCTTTCAGCAGTTATTTTCACTCATTGTACTTTAGCGTAGACTTTCGGTTTGCAAGGCACATGTAAAAAGCAAGAATGGGTTTCTGTAGTGTAGTGGTTATCACGTTCGCCTAACACGCGAAAGGTCCCCGGTTCGAAACCGGGCAGAAACAGTGCTTACCTTTAACTTTTTCACAGTCAGGCAAACTCAAAGCTCTTGCCATGCCATGCTCCTCTAGCAGCCGTGAGTGAAATCTGACAATACGAGGCACAGCTTAGTTGCTACACCTTCAATGTCATTTCTCTTTCTTTACTGTTTGTGAGTCGACCAGGAGATTCAAAAGACCCTTGCTTGAAGATTTTAGGTGAGCTCCTTTTCTAGTCCTACACAGGCAAAGTGTCTCCCGAGCAAAGGAAGGCAACTCTGAAGGGTTTCTGTAGTGTAGTGGTTATCATGTTCGCCTTACACGCGTAAGGTCCCCGTTTCGAAACCAGGCAGAAACACAGTGCACACACTAGTGCTTTTTGCTACAGTTGTTGATGCTTTCAGCAGTGATTTTCACCCATTGTACTTTAGCGTAGACTTTCGGTTTGCAAGGCACATGTAAAAAGCAAGAATGGGTTTCTGTAGTGTAGTGGTTATCACGTTCGCCTTACACGCGAAAGGTCCCCGTTTCGAAACTGGGCAGAAACGCAGTGCACACTAGTGCTTTTTGCCACAGTTGTTGATGCTTTCAGCAGTTATTTTCACTCATTGTACTTTAGCGTAGACTTTCGGTTTGCAAGGCACATGTAAAAAGCAAGAATGGGTTTCTGTAGTGTAGTGGTTATCACGTTTGCCTTACACGCGAAAGGTCCCCGTTTCAAAACCGGGCAGAAACACAGTGCACACACTAGTGCTTTTTGCCACAGTTGTTGATGCTTTCAGCAGTTATTTTCACTCATTGTACTTTAGCGTAGACTTTCGGTTTGCAAGGCACATGTAAAAAGCAAGAATGGGTTTCTGTAGTGTAGTGGTTATCACGTTCGCCTAACACGCGAAAGGTCCCCGGTTCGAAACTGGGCAGAAACAGTGCTTACCTTTAACTTTTTCACAGTCAGGCAAACTCAAAGCTCTTGCCATGCCATGCTCCTCTAGCAGCCGTGAGTGAAATCTGACAATACGAGGCACAGCTTAGTTGCTACACCTTCAATGTCATTTCTCTTTCTTTACTGTTTGTGAGTCGACCAGGAGATTCAAAAGACCCTTGCTTGAAGATTTTAGGTGAGCTCCTTTTCTAGTCCTACACAGGCAAAGTGTCTCCCGAGCAAAGGAAGGCAACTCTGAAGGGTTTCTGTAGTGTAGTGGTTATCATGTTCGCCTTACACGCGTAAGGTCCCCGTTTCGAAACCAGGCAGAAACACAGTGCACACACTAGTGCTTTTTGCTACAGTTGTTGATGCTTTCAGCAGTGATTTTCACCCATTGTACTTTAGCGTAGACTTTCGGTTTGCAAGGCACATGTAAAAAGCAAGAATGGGTTTCTGTAGTGTAGTGGTTATCACGTTCGCCTAACACGCGAAAGGTCCCCGGTTCGAAACCGGGCAGAAACAGTGCTTACCTTTTACTTTTTCACAGTCAGGCAAACTCAAAGCTCTTGTCATGCCATGCTCCTCTAGCAGCCGTGAGTGAAACCTGACAATACGAGGCACAGCTTAGTTGCGACACCTTCAATGTAATTTCTCTTTCTTTACTGTTTGTGAGTCGACCAGGAGATTCAAAAGACCCTTGCTTGAAGATTTTAGGTGACCTCCTTTTCTAGTCCTACACAGGCAAAGTGTCTCCCGAGCAAAGGATGGCAACTCTGAAGAGTTTCTGTAGTGTAGTGGTTATCACGTTCGCCTTACACGCGAAAGGTCCCCGTTTCGAAACCAGGCAGAAACACAGTGCACACACTAGTGCTTTTTGCCACAGTTGTTGATGCTTTCAGCAGTTATTTTCACTCATTGTACTTTAGCGTAGACTTTCGGTTTGCAAGGCACATGTAAAAAGCAAGAATGGGTTTCTGTAGTGTAGTGGTTATCACGTTTGCCTTACACGCGAAAGGTCCCCGTTTCAAAACCGGGCAGAAACACAGTGCACACACTAGTGCTTTTTGCCACAGTTGTTGATGCTTTCAGCAGTTATTTTCACTCATTGTACTTTAGCGTAGACTTTCGGTTTGCAAGGCACATGTAAAAAGCAAGAATGGGTTTCTATAGTGTAGTGGTTATCACGTTCGCCTAACACGCGAAAGGTCCCCGGTTCGAAACCGGGCAGAAACAGTGCTTACCTTTAACTTTTTCACAGTCAGGCAAACTCAAAGCTCTTGTCATGCCATGCTCCTCTAGCAGCCGTGAGTGAAACATGACAATACGAGGCACAGCTTAGTTGCGACACCTTCAATGTAATTTCTCTTTCTTTACTGTTTGTGAGTCGACCAGGAGATTCAAAAGACCCTTGCTTGAAGATTTTAGGTGACCTCCTTTTCTAGTCCTACACAGGCAAAGTGTCTCCCGAGCAAAGGATGGCAACTCTGAAGGGTTTCTGTAGTGTAGTGGTTATCACGTTCGCCTTACACGCGAAAGGTCCCCGTTTCAAAACCGGGCAGAAACACAGTGCACACACTAGTGCTTTTTGCCACAGTTGTTGATGCTTTCAGCAGTTATTTTCACTCATTGTACTTTAGCGTAGACTTTCGGTTTGCAAGGCACATGTAAAAAGCAAGAATGGGTTTCTGTAGTGTAGTGGTTATCACGTTCGCCTTACACGCGAAAGGTCCCCGTTTCGAAACCGGGCAGAAACGCAGTGCACACTAGTGCTTTTTGCCACAGTTGTTGATGCTTTCAGCAGTTATTTTCACTCATTGTACTTTAGCGTAGACTTTCGGTTTGCAAGGCACATGTAAAAAGCAAGAATGGGTTTCTGTAGTGTAGTGGTTATCACGTTCGCCTAACACGCGAAAGGTCCCCGGTTCAAAACCGGGCAGAAACAGTGCTTACCTTTAACTTTTTCACAGTCAGGCAAACTCAAAGCTCTTGCCATGCCATGCTCCTCTAGCAGCCGTGAGTGAAATCTGACAATACGAGGCACAGCTTAGTTGCTACACCTTCAATGTCATTTCTCTTTCTTTACTGTTTGTGAGTCGACCAGGAGATTCAAAAGACCCTTGCTTGAAGATTTTAGGTGAGCTCCTTTTCTAGTCCTACACAGGCAAAGTGTCTCCCGAGCAAAGGAAGGCAACTCTCAAGGGTTTCTGTAGTGTAGTGGTTATCATGTTCGCCTTACACGCGTAAGGTCCCCGTTTCGAAACCAGGCAGAAACACAGTGCACACACTAGTGCTTTTTGCCACAGTTGTTGATGCTTTCAGCAGTTATTTTCACTCATTGTACTTTAGCGTAGACTTTCGGTTTGCAAGGCACATGTAAAAAGCAAGAATGGGTTTCTGTAGTGTAGTGGTTATCACGTTCGCCTAACACGCGAAAGGTCCCCGTTTCGAAACCGGGCAGAAACAGTGCTTACCTTTAACTTTTTCACAGTCAGGCAAACTCAAAGCTCTTGTCATGCCATGCTCCTCTAGCAGCCGTGAGTGAAACATGACAATACGAGGCACAGCTTAGTTGCGACACCTTCAATGTAATTTCTCTTTCTTTACTGTTTGTGAGTCGACCAGGAGATTCAAAAGACCCTTGCTTGAAGATTTTAGGTGACCTCCTTTTCTAGTCCTACACAGGCAAAGTGTCTCCCGAGCAAAGGATGGCAACTCTGAAGGGTTTCTGTAGTGTAGTGGTTATCACGTTCGCCTTACACGCGAAAGGTCCCCGTTTCAAAACCGGGCAGAAACACAGTGCACACACTAGTGCTTTTTGCCACAGTTGTTGATGCTTTCAGCAGTTATTTTCACTCATTGTACTTTAGCGTAGACTTTCGGTTTGCAAGGCACATGTAAAAAGCAAGAATGGGTTTCTGTAGTGTAGTGGTTATCACGTTCGCCTTACACGCGAAAGGTCCCCGTTTCGAAACCGGGCAGAAACGCAGTGCACACTAGTGCTTTTTGCCACAGTTGTTGATGCTTTCAGCAGTTATTTTCACTCATTGTACTTTAGCGTAGACTTTCGGTTTGCAAGGCACATGTAAAAAGCAAGAATGGGTTTCTGTAGTGTAGTGGTTATCACGTTCGCCTAACACGCGAAAGGTCCCCGGTTCGAAACCGGGCAGAAACAGTGCTTACCTTTAACTTTTTCACAGTCAGGCAAACTCAAAGTTCTTGTCATGCCATGCTCCTCTAGCAGCCGTGAGTGAAACCTGACAATACGAGGCACAGCTTAGTTGCGACACCTTCAATGTCATTTCTCTTTCTTTACTGTTTGTGAGTCGACCAGGAGATTCAAAAGACCCTTGCTTGAAGATTTTAGGTGACCTCCTTTTCTAGTCCTACACAGGCAAAGTGTCTCCCGAGCAAAGGATGGCAACTCTGAAGGGTTTCTGTAGTGTAGTGGTTATCACGTTCGCCTTACACGCGAAAGGTCCCCGTTTCAAAACCGGGCAGAAACACAGTGCACACACTAGTGCTTTTTGCCACAGTTGTTGATGCTTTCAGCAGTTGATTTCACTCATTGTACTTTAGCGTAGACTTTCGGTTTGCAAGGCACATGTAAAAAGCAAGAATGGGTTTCTGTAGTGTAGTGGTTATCACGTTCGCCTCACACGCGAAAGGTCCCCGGTTCGAAACCGGGCAGAAACAGTGCTTACCTTTAACTTTTTCACAGTCAGGCAAACTCAAAGCTCTTGCCATGCCATGCTCCTCTAGCAGCCGTGAGTGAAATCTGACAATACGAGGCATAGCTTAGTTGCTACACCTTCAATGTCATTTCTCTTTCTTTACTGTTTGTGAGTCGACCAGGAGATTCAAAAGACCCTTGCTTGAAGATTTTAGGTGAGCTCCTTTTCTAGTCCTACACAGGCAAAGTGTCTCCCGAGCAAAGGATGGCAACTCTGAAGGGTTTCTGTAGTGTAGTGGTTATCACGTTCGCCTTACACGCGAAAGGTCCCCGTTTCGAAACCGGGCAGAAACACAGTGCACACACTAGTGCTTTTTGCCACAGTTGTTGATGCTTTCAGCAGTGATTTTCACCCATTGTACTTTAGCGTAAACTTTCGGCTTGCAAGGCACACAAAAAAAGCAAGAATGGGTTTCTGTAGTGTAGTGGTTATCACGTTCGCCTCACACGCGAAAGGTCCTCGGTTCGAAACCGGGCAGAAACAGTGCTTACCTTTAACTTTTTCACAGTCAGGCAAACTCAAAGCTCTTGCCATGCCATGCTCCTCTAGCAGCCGTGAGTGAAACCTGACAATACGAGGCACAGCTTAGTTGCGACACCTTCAATGTCATTTCTCTTTCTTTACTGTTTGTGAGTCGACCAGGAGATTCAAAAGACCCTTGCTTGAAGATTTTAGGTGACCTCCTTTTCTAGTCCTACACAGGCAAAGTGTCTCCCGAGCAAAGGATGGCAACTCTGAAGGGTTTCTGTAGTGTAGTGGTTATCATGTTCGCCTTACACGCGTAAGGTCCCCGTTTCGAAACCAGGCAGAAACACAGTGCACACACTAGTGCTTTTTGCTACAGTTGTTGATGCTTTCAGCAGTGATTTTCACCCATTGTACTTTAGCGTAGACTTTCGGTTTGCAAGGCACATGTAAAAAGCAAGAATGGGTTTCTGTAGTGTAGTGGTTATCACGTTCGCCTTACACGCGAAAGGTCCCCGTTTCGAAACTGGGCAGAAACGCAGTGCACACTAGTGCTTTTTGCCACAGTTGTTGATGCTTTCAGCAGTTATTTTCACTCATTGTACTTTAGCGTAGACTTTCGGTTTGCAAGGCACATGTAAAAAGCAAGAATGGGTTTCTGTAGTGTAGTGGTTATCACGTTTGCCTTACACGCGAAAGGTCCCCGTTTCAAAACCGGGCAGAAACACAGTGCACACACTAGTGCTTTTTGCCACAGTTGTTGATGCTTTCAGCAGTTATTTTCACTCATTGTACTTTAGCGTAGACTTTCGGTTTGCAAGGCACATGTAAAAAGCAAGAATGGGTTTCTGTAGTGTAGTGGTTATCACGTTCGCCTAACACGCGAAAGGTCCCCGGTTCGAAACTGGGCAGAAACAGTGCTTACCTTTAACTTTTTCACAGTCAGGCAAACTCAAAGCTCTTGCCATGCCATGCTCCTCTAGCAGCCGTGAGTGAAATCTGACAATACGAGGCACAGCTTAGTTGCTACACCTTCAATGTCATTTCTCTTTCTTTACTGTTTGTGAGTCGACCAGGAGATTCAAAAGACCCTTGCTTGAAGATTTTAGGTGAGCTCCTTTTCTAGTCCTACACAGGCAAAGTGTCTCCCGAGCAAAGGAAGGCAACTCTGAAGGGTTTCTGTAGTGTAGTGGTTATCATGTTCGCCTTACACGCGTAAGGTCCCCGTTTCGAAACCAGGCAGAAACACAGTGCACACACTAGTGCTTTTTGCTACAGTTGTTGATGCTTTCAGCAGTGATTTTCACCCATTGTACTTTAGCGTAGACTTTCGGTTTGCAAGGCACATGTAAAAAGCAAGAATGGGTTTCTGTAGTGTAGTGGTTATCACGTTCGCCTAACACGCGAAAGGTCCCCGGTTCGAAACCGGGCAGAAACAGTGCTTACCTTTTACTTTTTCACAGTCAGGCAAACTCAAAGCTCTTGTCATGCCATGCTCCTCTAGCAGCCGTGAGTGAAACCTGACAATACGAGGCACAGCTTAGTTGCGACACCTTCAATGTAATTTCTCTTTCTTTACTGTTTGTGAGTCGACCAGGAGATTCAAAAGACCCTTGCTTGAAGATTTTAGGTGACCTCCTTTTCTAGTCCTACACAGGCAAAGTGTCTCCCGAGCAAAGGATGGCAACTCTGAAGAGTTTCTGTAGTGTAGTGGTTATCACGTTCGCCTTACACGCGAAAGGTCCCCGTTTCGAAACCAGGCAGAAACACAGTGCACACACTAGTGCTTTTTGCCACAGTTGTTGATGCTTTCAGCAGTTATTTTCACTCATTGTACTTTAGCGTAGACTTTCGGTTTGCAAGGCACATGTAAAAAGCAAGAATGGGTTTCTGTAGTGTAGTGGTTATCACGTTTGCCTTACACGCGAAAGGTCCCCGTTTCAAAACCGGGCAGAAACACAGTGCACACACTAGTGCTTTTTGCCACAGTTGTTGATGCTTTCAGCAGTTATTTTCACTCATTGTACTTTAGCGTAGACTTTCGGTTTGCAAGGCACATGTAAAAAGCAAGAATGGGTTTCTATAGTGTAGTGGTTATCACGTTCGCCTAACACGCGAAAGGTCCCCGGTTCGAAACCGGGCAGAAACAGTGCTTACCTTTAACTTTTTCACAGTCAGGCAAACTCAAAGCTCTTGTCATGCCATGCTCCTCTAGCAGCCGTGAGTGAAACATGACAATACGAGGCACAGCTTAGTTGCGACACCTTCAATGTAATTTCTCTTTCTTTACTGTTTGTGAGTCGACCAGGAGATTCAAAAGACCCTTGCTTGAAGATTTTAGGTGACCTCCTTTTCTAGTCCTACACAGGCAAAGTGTCTCCCGAGCAAAGGATGGCAACTCTGAAGGGTTTCTGTAGTGTAGTGGTTATCACGTTCGCCTTACACGCGAAAGGTCCCCGTTTCAAAACCGGGCAGAAACACAGTGCACACACTAGTGCTTTTTGCCACAGTTGTTGATGCTTTCAGCAGTTATTTTCACTCATTGTACTTTAGCGTAGACTTTCGGTTTGCAAGGCACATGTAAAAAGCAAGAATGGGTTTCTGTAGTGTAGTGGTTATCACGTTCGCCTTACACGCGAAAGGTCCCCGTTTCGAAACCGGGCAGAAACGCAGTGCACACTAGTGCTTTTTGCCACAGTTGTTGATGCTTTCAGCAGTTATTTTCACTCATTGTACTTTAGCGTAGACTTTCGGTTTGCAAGGCACATGTAAAAAGCAAGAATGGGTTTCTGTAGTGTAGTGGTTATCACGTTCGCCTAACACGCGAAAGGTCCCCGGTTCAAAACCGGGCAGAAACAGTGCTTACCTTTAACTTTTTCACAGTCAGGCAAACTCAAAGCTCTTGCCATGCCATGCTCCTCTAGCAGCCGTGAGTGAAATCTGACAATACGAGGCACAGCTTAGTTGCTACACCTTCAATGTCATTTCTCTTTCTTTACTGTTTGTGAGTCGACCAGGAGATTCAAAAGACCCTTGCTTGAAGATTTTAGGTGAGCTCCTTTTCTAGTCCTACACAGGCAAAGTGTCTCCCGAGCAAAGGAAGGCAACTCTCAAGGGTTTCTGTAGTGTAGTGGTTATCATGTTCGCCTTACACGCGTAAGGTCCCCGTTTCGAAACCAGGCAGAAACACAGTGCACACACTAGTGCTTTTTGCCACAGTTGTTGATGCTTTCAGCAGTTATTTTCACTCATTGTACTTTAGCGTAGACTTTCGGTTTGCAAGGCACATGTAAAAAGCAAGAATGGGTTTCTGTAGTGTAGTGGTTATCACGTTCGCCTAACACGCGAAAGGTCCCCGTTTCGAAACCGGGCAGAAACAGTGCTTACCTTTAACTTTTTCACAGTCAGGCAAACTCAAAGCTCTTGTCATGCCATGCTCCTCTAGCAGCCGTGAGTGAAACATGACAATACGAGGCACAGCTTAGTTGCGACACCTTCAATGTAATTTCTCTTTCTTTACTGTTTGTGAGTCGACCAGGAGATTCAAAAGACCCTTGCTTGAAGATTTTAGGTGACCTCCTTTTCTAGTCCTACACAGGCAAAGTGTCTCCCGAGCAAAGGATGGCAACTCTGAAGGGTTTCTGTAGTGTAGTGGTTATCACGTTCGCCTTACACGCGAAAGGTCCCCGTTTCAAAACCGGGCAGAAACACAGTGCACACACTAGTGCTTTTTGCCACAGTTGTTGATGCTTTCAGCAGTTATTTTCACTCATTGTACTTTAGCGTAGACTTTCGGTTTGCAAGGCACATGTAAAAAGCAAGAATGGGTTTCTGTAGTGTAGTGGTTATCACGTTCGCCTTACACGCGAAAGGTCCCCGTT
Source organism: Pelophylax lessonae (assembly GCF_965119305.1). NCBI lineage: Eukaryota > Metazoa > Chordata > Amphibia > Anura > Ranidae > Pelophylax > Pelophylax lessonae. The sequence goes on along the minus strand of NC_138771.1, from coordinate 292,014,242 downwards.
TCGAAACCGGGCAGAAACGCAGTGCACACTAGTGCTTTTTGCCACAGTTGTTGATGCTTTCAGCAGTTATTTTCACTCATTGTACTTTAGCGTAGACTTTCGGTTTGCAAGGCACATGTAAAAAGCAAGAATGGGTTTCTGTAGTGTAGTGGTTATCACGTTCGCCTAACACGCGAAAGGTCCCCGGTTCGAAACCGGGCAGAAACAGTGCTTACCTTTAACTTTTTCACAGTCAGGCAAACTCAAAGTTCTTGTCATGCCATGCTCCTCTAGCAGCCGTGAGTGAAACCTGACAATACGAGGCACAGCTTAGTTGCGACACCTTCAATGTCATTTCTCTTTCTTTACTGTTTGTGAGTCGACCAGGAGATTCAAAAGACCCTTGCTTGAAGATTTTAGGTGACCTCCTTTTCTAGTCCTACACAGGCAAAGTGTCTCCCGAGCAAAGGATGGCAACTCTGAAGGGTTTCTGTAGTGTAGTGGTTATCACGTTCGCCTTACACGCGAAAGGTCCCCGTTTCAAAACCGGGCAGAAACACAGTGCACACACTAGTGCTTTTTGCCACAGTTGTTGATGCTTTCAGCAGTTGATTTCACTCATTGTACTTTAGCGTAGACTTTCGGTTTGCAAGGCACATGTAAAAAGCAAGAATGGGTTTCTGTAGTGTAGTGGTTATCACGTTCGCCTCACACGCGAAAGGTCCCCGGTTCGAAACCGGGCAGAAACAGTGCTTACCTTTAACTTTTTCACAGTCAGGCAAACTCAAAGCTCTTGCCATGCCATGCTCCTCTAGCAGCCGTGAGTGAAATCTGACAATACGAGGCATAGCTTAGTTGCTACACCTTCAATGTCATTTCTCTTTCTTTACTGTTTGTGAGTCGACCAGGAGATTCAAAAGACCCTTGCTTGAAGATTTTAGGTGAGCTCCTTTTCTAGTCCTACACAGGCAAAGTGTCTCCCGAGCAAAGGATGGCAACTCTGAAGGGTTTCTGTAGTGTAGTGGTTATCACGTTCGCCTTACACGCGAAAGGTCCCCGTTTCGAAACCGGGCAGAAACACAGTGCACACACTAGTGCTTTTTGCCACAGTTGTTGATGCTTTCAGCAGTGATTTTCACCCATTGTACTTTAGCGTAAACTTTCGGCTTGCAAGGCACACAAAAAAAGCAAGAATGGGTTTCTGTAGTGTAGTGGTTATCACGTTCGCCTCACACGCGAAAGGTCCTCGGTTCGAAACCGGGCAGAAACAGTGCTTACCTTTAACTTTTTCACAGTCAGGCAAACTCAAAGCTCTTGCCATGCCATGCTCCTCTAGCAGCCGTGAGTGAAACCTGACAATACGAGGCACAGCTTAGTTGCGACACCTTCAATGTCATTTCTCTTTCTTTACTGTTTGTGAGTCGACCAGGAGATTCAAAAGACCCTTGCTTGAAGATTTTAGGTGACCTCCTTTTCTAGTCCTACACAGGCAAAGTGTCTCCCGAGCAAAGGATGGCAACTCTGAAGGGTTTCTGTAGTGTAGTGGTTATCACGTTCGCCTTACACGCGAAAGGTCCCCGTTTCAAAACCGGGCAGAAACACAGTGCACACACTAGTGCTTTTTGCCACAGTTGTTGATGCTTTCAGCAGTTGATTTCACTCATTGTACTTTAGCGTAGACTTTCGGTTTGCAAGGCACATGTAAAAAGCAAGAATGGGTTTCTGTAGTGTAGTGGTTATCACGTTCGCCTCACACGCGAAAGGTCCCCGTTTCGAAACCGGGCAGAAACAGTGCTTACCTTTAACTTTTTCACAGTCAGGCAAACTCAAAGCTCTTGCCATGCCATGCTCCTCTAGCAGCCGTGAGTGAAATCTGACAATACGAGGCATAGCTTAGTTGCTACACCTTCAATGTCATTTCTCTTTCTTTACTGTTTGTGAGTCGACCAGGAGATTCAAAAGACCCTTGCTTGAAGATTTTAGGTGAGCTCCTTTTCTAGTCCTACACAGGCAAAGTGTCTCCCGAGCAAAGGATGGCAACTCTGAAGGGTTTCTGTAGTGTAGTGGTTATCACGTTCGCCTTACACGCGAAAGGTCCCCGTTTCGAAACCGGGCAGAAACACAGTGCACACACTAGTGCTTTTTGCCACAGTTGTTGATGCTTTCAGCAGTGATTTTCACCCATTGTACTTTAGCGAAAACTTTCGGCTTGCAAGGCACACAAAAAAAGCAAGAATGGGTTTCTGTAGTGTAGTGGTTATCACGTTCGCCTCACACGCGAAAGGTCCTCGGTTCGAAACCGGGCAGAAACAGTGCTTACCTTTAACTTTTTCACAGTCAGGCAAACTCAAAGCTCTTGCCATGCCATGCTCCTCTAGCAGCCGTGAGTGAAATCTGAAAATACGAGGCACAGCTTAGTTGCTACACCTTCAATGTCATTTCTCTTTCTTTACTGTTTGTGAGTCGACCAGGAGATTCAAAAGACCCTTGCTTGAAGATTTTAGGTGAGCTCCTTTTCTAGTCCTACACAGGCAAAGTGTCTCCCGAGCAAAGGATGGCAACTCTGAAGGGTTTCTGTAGTGTAGTGGTTATCACGTTCGCCTTACACGCGAAAGGTCCCCGTTTCAAAACCGGGCAGAAACGCAGTGCACACTAGTGCTTTTTGCCACAGTTGTTGATGCTTTCAGCAGTTATTTTCACTCATTGTACTTTAGCGTAGACTTTCGGTTTGCAAGGCACATGTAAAAAGCAAGAATGGGTTTCTGTAGTGTAGTGGTTATCACGTTCGCCTAACACGCGAAAGGTCCCAGTTTCGAAACCGGGCAGAAACGCAGTGCACGCTAGTGCTTTTTGCCACAGTTGTTGATGCTTTCAGCAGTTATTTTCACTCATTGTACTTTAGCGTAGACTTTCGGTTTGCAAGGCACATGTAAAAAGCAAGAATGGGTTTCTGTAGTGTAGTGGTTATCACGTTCGCCTAACACGCGAAAGGTCCCCGGTTCGAAACCGGGCAGAAACAGTGCTTACCTTTAACTTTTTCACAGTCAGGCAAACTCAAACCTCTTGTCATGCCATGCTCCTCTAGCAGCCGTGAGTGAAACCTGACAATACGAGGCACAGCTTAGTTGCGACACCTTCAATGTCATTTCTCTTTCTTTACTGTTTGTGAGTCGACCAGGAGATTCAAAAGACCCTTGCTTGAAGATTTTAGGTGAGCTCCTTTTCTAGTCCTACACAGGCAAAGTGTCTCCCGAGCAAAGGATGGCAACTCTGAAGGGTTTCTGTAGTGTAGTGGTTATCACGTTCGCCTTACACGCGAAAGGTCCCCGTTTCAAAACCGGGCAGAAACACAGTGCACACACTAGTGCTTTTTGCCACAGTTGTTGATGCTTTCAGCAGTTATTTTCACTCATTGTACTTTAGCGTAGACTTTCGGTTTGCAAGGCACATGTAAAAAGCAAGAATGGGTTTCTGTAGTGTAGTGGTTATCACGTTCGCCTAACACGCGAAAGGTCCCCGTTTCGAAACCGGGCAGAAACGCAGTGCACGCTAGTGCTTTTTGCCACAGTTGTTGATGCTTTCAGCAGTTATTTTCACTCATTGTACTTTAGCGTAGACTTTCGGTTTGCAAGGCACATGTAAAAAGCAAGAATGGGTTTCTGTAGTGTAGTGGTTATCACGTTCGCCTAACACGCGAAAGGTCCCCGGTTCGAAACCGGGCAGAAACAGTGCTTACCTTTAACTTTTTCACAGTCAGGCAAACTCAAAGCTCTTGTCATGCCATGCTCCTCTAGCAGCCGTGAGTGAAACCTGACAATACGAGGCACAGCTTAGTTGCGACACCTTCAATGTAATTTCTCTTTCTTTACTGTTTGTGAGTCGACCAGGAGATTCAAAAGACCCTTGCTTGAAGATTTTAGGTGACCTCCTTTTCTAGTCCTACACAGGCAAAGTGTCTCCCGAGCAAAGGATGGCAACTCTGAAGGGTTTCTGTAGTGTAGTGGTTATCACGTTCGCCTTACACGCGAAAGGTCCCCGTTTCAAAACCGGGCAGAAACACAGTGCACACACTAGTGCTTTTTGCCACAGTTGTTGATGCTTTCAGCAGTTATTTTCACTCATTGTACTTTAGCGTAGACTTTCGGTTTGCAAGGCACATGTAAAAAGCAAGAATGGGTTTCTGTAGTGTAGTGGTTATCACGTTCGCCTTACACGCGAAAGGTCCCCGTTTCGAAACCGGGCAGAAACGCAGTGCACACTAGTGCTTTTTGCCACAGTTGTTGATGCTTTCAGCAGTTATTTTCACTCATTGCACTTTAGCGTAGACTTTCGGTTTGCAAGGCACATGTAAAAAGCAAGAATGGGTTTCTGTAGTGTAGTGGTTATCACGTTCGCCTAACACGCGAAAGGTCCCCGGTTCGAAACCGGGCAGAAACAGTGCTTACCTTTAACTTTTTCACAGTCAGGCAAACTCAAAGCTCTTGTCATGCCATGCTCCTCTAGCAGCCGTGAGTGAAACCTGACAATACGAGGCACAGCTTAGTTGCGACACCTTCAATGTCATTTCTCTTTCTTTACTGTTTGTGAGTCGACCAGGAGATTCAAAAGACCCTTGCTTGAAGATTTTAGGTGACCTCCTTTTCTAGTCCTACACAGGCAAAGTGTCTCCCGAGCAAAGGATGGCAACTCTGAAGGGTTTCTGTAGTGTAGTGGTTATCACGTTCGCCTTACACGCGAAAGGTCCCCGTTTCAAAACCGGGCAGAAACACAGTGCACACACTAGTGCTTTTTGCCACAGTTGTTGATGCTTTCAGCAGTTATTTTCACTCATTGTACTTTAGCGTAGACTTTCGGTTTGCAAGGCACATGTAAAAAGCAAGAATGGGTTTCTGTAGTGTAGTGGTTATCACGTTCGCCTTACACGCGAAAGGTCCCCGTTTCGAAACCGGGCAGAAACGCAGTGCACACTAGTGCTTTTTGCCACAGTTGTTGATGCTTTCAGCAGTTATTTTCACTCATTGCACTTTAGCGTAGACTTTCGGTTTGCAAGGCACATGTAAAAAGCAAGAATGGGTTTCTGTAGTGTAGTGGTTATCACGTTCGCCTAACACGCGAAAGGTCCCCGGTTCGAAACCGGGCAGAAACAGTGCTTACCTTTAACTTTTTCACAGTCAGGCAAACTCAAAGCTCTTGTCATGCCATGCTCCTCTAGCAGCCGTGAGTGAAACCTGACAATACGAGGCACAGCTTAGTTGCGACACCTTCAATGTCATTTCTCTTTCTTTACTGTTTGTGAGTCGACCAGGAGATTCAAAAGACCCTTGCTTGAAGATTTTAGGTGACCTCCTTTTCTAGTCCTACACAGGCAAAGTGTCTCCCGAGCAAAGGATGGCAACTCTGAAGGGTTTCTGTAGTGTAGTGGTTATCACGTTCGCCTTACACGCGAAAGGTCCCCGTTTCAAAACCGGGCAGAAACACAGTGCACACACTAGTGCTTTTTGCCACAGTTGTTGATGCTTTCAGCAGTTATTTTCACTCATTGTACTTTAGCGTAGACTTTCGGTTTGCAAGGCACATGTAAAAAGCAAGAATGGGTTTCTGTAGTGTAGTGGTTATCACGTTCGCCTTACACGCGAAAGGTCCCCGTTTCGAAACCGGGCAGAAACAGTGCTTACCTTTAACTTTTTCACAGTCAGGCAAACTCAAAGCTCTTGTCATGCCATGCTCCTCTAGCAGCCGTGAGTGAAACCTGACAATACGAGGCACAGCTTAGTTGCGACACCTTCAATGTCATTTCTCTTTCTTTACTGTTTGTGAGTCGACCAGGAGATTCAAAAGACCCTTGCTTGAAGATTTTAGGTGACCTCCTTTTCTAGTCCTACACAGGCAAAGTGTCTCCCGAGCAAAGGATGGCAACTCTGAAGGGTTTCTGTAGTGTAGTGGTTATCACGTTCGCCTTACACGCGAAAGGTCCCCGTTTCAAAACCGGGCAGAAACACAGTGCACACACTAGTGCTTTTTGCCACAGTTGTTGATGCTTTCAGCAGTTATTTTCACTCATTGTACTTTAGCGTAGACTTTCGGTTTGCAAGGCACATGTAAAAAGCAAGAATGGGTTTCTGTAGTGTAGTGGTTATCACGTTCGCCTTACACGCGAAAGGTCCCCGTTTCGAAACCGGGCAGAAACGCAGTGCACACTAGTGCTTTTTGCCACAGTTGTTGATGCTTTCAGCAGTTATTTTCACTCATTGCACTTTAGCGTAGACTTTCGGTTTGCAAGGCACATGTAAAAAGCAAGAATGGGTTTCTGTAGTGTAGTGGTTATCACGTTCGCCTAACACGCGAAAGGTCCCCGGTTCGAAACCGGGCAGAAACAGTGCTTACCTTTAACTTTTTCACAGTCAGGCAAACTCAAAGCTCTTGTCATGCCATGCTCCTCTAGCAGCCGTGAGTGAAACCTGACAATACGAGGCACAGCTTAGTTGCGACACCTTCAATGTCATTTCTCTTTCTTTACTGTTTGTGAGTCGACCAGGAGATTCAAAAGACCCTTGCTTGAAGATTTTAGGTGACCTCCTTTTCTAGTCCTACACAGGCAAAGTGTCTCCCGAGCAAAGGATGGCAACTCTGAAGGGTTTTTGTAGTGTAGTGGTTATCACGTTCGCCTTACACGCGAAAGGTCCCCGTTTCGAAACTGGGCAGAAACGCAGTGCACACTAGTGCTTTTTGCCACAGTTGTTGATGCTTTCAGCAGTTATTTTCACTCATTGTACTTTAGCGTAGACTTTCGGTTTGCAAGGCACATGTAAAAAGCAAGAATGGGTTTCTGTAGTGTAGTGGTTATCACGTTTGCCTTACACGCGAAAGGTCCCCGTTTCAAAACCGGGCAGAAACACAGTGCACACACTAGTGCTTTTTGCCACAGTTGTTGATGCTTTCAGCAGTTATTTTCACTCATTGTACTTTAGCGTAGACTTTCGGTTTGCAAGGCACATGTAAAAAGCAAGAATGGGTTTCTGTAGTGTAGTGGTTATCACGTTCGCCTAACACGCGAAAGGTCCCCGGTTCGAAACCGGGCAGAAACAGTGCTTACCTTTAACTTTTTCACAGTCAGGCAAACTCAAAGCTCTTGCCATGCCATGCTCCTCTAGCAGCCGTGAGTGAAATCTGACAATACGAGGCACAGCTTAGTTGCTACACCTTCAATGTCATTTCTCTTTCTTTACTGTTTGTGAGTCGACCAGGAGATTCAAAAGACCCTTGCTTGAAGATTTTAGGTGAGCTCCTTTTCTAGTCCTACACAGGCAAAGTGTCTCCCGAGCAAAGGAAGGCAACTCTGAAGGGTTTCTGTAGTGTAGTGGTTATCATGTTCGCCTTACACGCGTAAGGTCCCCGTTTCGAAACCAGGCAGAAACACAGTGCACACACTAGTGCTTTTTGCTACAGTTGTTGATGCTTTCAGCAGTGATTTTCACCCATTGTACTTTAGCGTAGACTTTCGGTTTGCAAGGCACATGTAAAAAGCAAGAATGGGTTTCTGTAGTGTAGTGGTTATCACGTTCGCCTTACACGCGAAAGGTCCCCGTTTCGAAACTGGGCAGAAACGCAGTGCACACTAGTGCTTTTTGCCACAGTTGTTGATGCTTTCAGCAGTTATTTTCACTCATTGTACTTTAGCGTAGACTTTCGGTTTGCAAGGCACATGTAAAAAGCAAGAATGGGTTTCTGTAGTGTAGTGGTTATCACGTTTGCCTTACACGCGAAAGGTCCCCGTTTCAAAACCGGGCAGAAACACAGTGCACACACTAGTGCTTTTTGCCACAGTTGTTGATGCTTTCAGCAGTTATTTTCACTCATTGTACTTTAGCGTAGACTTTCGGTTTGCAAGGCACATGTAAAAAGCAAGAATGGGTTTCTGTAGTGTAGTGGTTATCACGTTCGCCTAACACGCGAAAGGTCCCCGGTTCGAAACCGGGCAGAAACAGTGCTTACCTTTAACTTTTTCACAGTCAGGCAAACTCAAAGCTCTTGCCATGCCATGCTCCTCTAGCAGCCGTGAGTGAAATCTGACAATACGAGGCACAGCTTAGTTGCTACACCTTCAATGTCATTTCTCTTTCTTTACTGTTTGTGAGTCGACCAGGAGATTCAAAAGACCCTTGCTTGAAGATTTTAGGTGAGCTCCTTTTCTAGTCCTACACAGGCAAAGTGTCTCCCGAGCAAAGGAAGGCAACTCTGAAGGGTTTCTGTAGTGTAGTGGTTATCATGTTCGCCTTACACGCGTAAGGTCCCCGTTTCGAAACCAGGCAGAAACACAGTGCACACACTAGTGCTTTTTGCTACAGTTGTTGATGCTTTCAGCAGTGATTTTCACCCATTGTACTTTAGCGTAGACTTTCGGTTTGCAAGGCACATGTAAAAAGCAAGAATGGGTTTCTGTAGTGTAGTGGTTATCACGTTCGCCTAACACGCGAAAGGTCCCCGGTTCGAAACCGGGCAGAAACAGTGCTTACCTTTTACTTTTTCACAGTCAGGCAAACTCAAAGCTCTTGTCATGCCATGCTCCTCTAGCAGCCGTGAGTGAAACCTGACAATACGAGGCACAGCTTAGTTGCGACACCTTCAATGTAATTTCTCTTTCTTTACTGTTTGTGAGTCGACCAGGAGATTCAAAAGACCCTTGCTTGAAGATTTTAGGTGACCTCCTTTTCTAGTCCTACACAGGCAAAGTGTCTCCCGAGCAAAGGATGGCAACTCTGAAGAGTTTCTGTAGTGTAGTGGTTATCACGTTCGCCTTACACGCGAAAGGTCCCCGTTTCGAAACCAGGCAGAAACACAGTGCACACACTAGTGCTTTTTGCCACAGTTGTTGATGCTTTCAGCAGTTATTTTCACTCATTGTACTTTAGCGTAGACTTTCGGTTTGCAAGGCACATGTAAAAAGCAAGAATGGGTTTCTGTAGTGTAGTGGTTATCACGTTTGCCTTACACGCGAAAGGTCCCCGTTTCAAAACCGGGCAGAAACACAGTGCACACACTAGTGCTTTTTGCCACAGTTGTTGATGCTTTCAGCAGTTATTTTCACTCATTGTACTTTAGCGTAGACTTTCGGTTTGCAAGGCACATGTAAAAAGCAAGAATGGGTTTCTATAGTGTAGTGGTTATCACGTTCGCCTAACACGCGAAAGGTCCCCGGTTCGAAACCGGGCAGAAACAGTGCTTACCTTTAACTTTTTCACAGTCAGGCAAACTCAAAGCTCTTGTCATGCCATGCTCCTCTAGCAGCCGTGAGTGAAACATGACAATACGAGGCACAGCTTAGTTGCGACACCTTCAATGTAATTTCTCTTTCTTTACTGTTTGTGAGTCGACCAGGAGATTCAAAAGACCCTTGCTTGAAGATTTTAGGTGACCTCCTTTTCTAGTCCTACACAGGCAAAGTGTCTCCCGAGCAAAGGATGGCAACTCTGAAGGGTTTCTGTAGTGTAGTGGTTATCACGTTCGCCTTACACGCGAAAGGTCCCCGTTTCAAAACCGGGCAGAAACACAGTGCACACACTAGTGCTTTTTGCCACAGTTGTTGATGCTTTCAGCAGTTATTTTCACTCATTGTACTTTAGCGTAGACTTTCGGTTTGCAAGGCACATGTAAAAAGCAAGAATGGGTTTCTGTAGTGTAGTGGTTATCACGTTCGCCTTACACGCGAAAGGTCCCCGTTTCGAAACCGGGCAGAAACGCAGTGCACACTAGTGCTTTTTGCCACAGTTGTTGATGCTTTCAGCAGTTATTTTCACTCATTGTACTTTAGCGTAGACTTTCGGTTTGCAAGGCACATGTAAAAAGCAAGAATGGGTTTCTGTAGTGTAGTGGTTATCACGTTCGCCTAACACGCGAAAGGTCCCCGGTTCAAAACCGGGCAGAAACAGTGCTTACCTTTAACTTTTTCACAGTCAGGCAAACTCAAAGCTCTTGCCATGCCATGCTCCTCTAGCAGCCGTGAGTGAAATCTGACAATACGAGGCACAGCTTAGTTGCTACACCTTCAATGTCATTTCTCTTTCTTTACTGTTTGTGAGTCGACCAGGAGATTCAAAAGACCCTTGCTTGAAGATTTTAGGTGAGCTCCTTTTCTAGTCCTACACAGGCAAAGTGTCTCCCGAGCAAAGGAAGGCAACTCTCAAGGGTTTCTGTAGTGTAGTGGTTATCATGTTCGCCTTACACGCGTAAGGTCCCCGTTTCGAAACCAGGCAGAAACACAGTGCACACACTAGTGCTTTTTGCCACAGTTGTTGATGCTTTCAGCAGTTATTTTCACTCATTGTACTTTAGCGTAGACTTTCGGTTTGCAAGGCACATGTAAAAAGCAAGAATGGGTTTCTGTAGTGTAGTGGTTATCACGTTCGCCTAACACGCGAAAGGTCCCCGTTTCGAAACCGGGCAGAAACAGTGCTTACCTTTAACTTTTTCACAGTCAGGCAAACTCAAAGCTCTTGTCATGCCATGCTCCTCTAGCAGCCGTGAGTGAAACATGACAATACGAGGCACAGCTTAGTTGCGACACCTTCAATGTAATTTCTCTTTCTTTACTGTTTGTGAGTCGACCAGGAGATTCAAAAGACCCTTGCTTGAAGATTTTAGGTGACCTCCTTTTCTAGTCCTACACAGGCAAAGTGTCTCCCGAGCAAAGGATGGCAACTCTGAAGGGTTTCTGTAGTGTAGTGGTTATCACGTTCGCCTTACACGCGAAAGGTCCCCGTTTCAAAACCGGGCAGAAACACAGTGCACACACTAGTGCTTTTTGCCACAGTTGTTGATGCTTTCAGCAGTTATTTTCACTCATTGTACTTTAGCGTAGACTTTCGGTTTGCAAGGCACATGTAAAAAGCAAGAATGGGTTTCTGTAGTGTAGTGGTTATCACGTTCGCCTTACACGCGAAAGGTCCCCGTTTCGAAACCGGGCAGAAACGCAGTGCACACTAGTGCTTTTTGCCACAGTTGTTGATGCTTTCAGCAGTTATTTTCACTCATTGTACTTTAGCGTAGACTTTCGGTTTGCAAGGCACATGTAAAAAGCAAGAATGGGTTTCTGTAGTGTAGTGGTTATCACGTTCGCCTAACACGCGAAAGGTCCCCGGTTCGAAACCGGGCAGAAACAGTGCTTACCTTTAACTTTTTCACAGTCAGGCAAACTCAAAGTTCTTGTCATGCCATGCTCCTCTAGCAGCCGTGAGTGAAACCTGACAATACGAGGCACAGCTTAGTTGCGACACCTTCAATGTCATTTCTCTTTCTTTACTGTTTGTGAGTCGACCAGGAGATTCAAAAGACCCTTGCTTGAAGATTTTAGGTGACCTCCTTTTCTAGTCCTACACAGGCAAAGTGTCTCCCGAGCAAAGGATGGCAACTCTGAAGGGTTTCTGTAGTGTAGTGGTTATCACGTTCGCCTTACACGCGAAAGGTCCCCGTTTCAAAACCGGGCAGAAACACAGTGCACACACTAGTGCTTTTTGCCACAGTTGTTGATGCTTTCAGCAGTTGATTTCACTCATTGTACTTTAGCGTAGACTTTCGGTTTGCAAGGCACATGTAAAAAGCAAGAATGGGTTTCTGTAGTGTAGTGGTTATCACGTTCGCCTCACACGCGAAAGGTCCCCGTTTCGAAACCGGGCAGAAACAGTGCTTACCTTTAACTTTTTCACAGTCAGGCAAACTCAAAGCTCTTGTCATGCCATGCTCCTCTAGCAGCCGTGAGTGAAACATGACAATACGAGGCACAGCTTAGTTGCGACACCTTCAATGTAATTTCTCTTTCTTTACTGTTTGTGAGTCGACCAGGAGATTCAAAAGACCCTTGCTTGAAGATTTTAGGTGACCTCCTTTTCTAGTCCTACACAGGCAAAGTGTCTCCCGAGCAAAGGATGGCAACTCTGAAGGGTTTCTGTAGTGTAGTGGTTATCACGTTCGCCTTACACGCGAAAGGTCCCCGTTTCAAAACCGGGCAGAAACACAGTGCACACACTAGTGCTTTTTGCCACAGTTGTTGATGCTTTCAGCAGTTATTTTCACTCATTGTACTTTAGCGTAGACTTTCGGTTTGCAAGGCACATGTAAAAAGCAAGAATGGGTTTCTGTAGTGTAGTGGTTATCACGTTCGCCTTACACGCGAAAGGTCCCCGTTTCGAAACCGGGCAGAAACGCAGTGCACACTAGTGCTTTTTGCCACAGTTGTTGATGCTTTCAGCAGTTATTTTCACTCATTGTACTTTAGCGTAGACTTTCGGTTTGCAAGGCACATGTAAAAAGCAAGAATGGGTTTCTGTAGTGTAGTGGTTATCACGTTCGCCTAACACGCGAAAGGTCCCCGGTTCGAAACCGGGCAGAAACAGTGCTTACCTTTAACTTTTTCACAGTCAGGCAAACTCAAAGTTCTTGTCATGCCATGCTCCTCTAGCAGCCGTGAGTGAAACCTGACAATACGAGGCACAGCTTAGTTGCGACACCTTCAATGTCATTTCTCTTTCTTTACTGTTTGTGAGTCGACCAGGAGATTCAAAAGACCCTTGCTTGAAGATTTTAGGTGACCTCCTTTTCTAGTCCTACACAGGCAAAGTGTCTCCCGAGCAAAGGATGGCAACTCTGAAGGGTTTCTGTAGTGTAGTGGTTATCACGTTCGCCTTACACGCGAAAGGTCCCCGTTTCAAAACCGGGCAGAAACACAGTGCACACACTAGTGCTTTTTGCCACAGTTGTTGATGCTTTCAGCAGTTGATTTCACTCATTGTACTTTAGCGTAGACTTTCGGTTTGCAAGGCACATGTAAAAAGCAAGAATGGGTTTCTGTAGTGTAGTGGTTATCACGTTCGCCTCACACGCGAAAGGTCCCCGGTTCGAAACCGGGCAGAAACAGTGCTTACCTTTAACTTTTTCACAGTCAGGCAAACTCAAAGCTCTTGCCATGCCATGCTCCTCTAGCAGCCGTGAGTGAAATCTGACAATACGAGGCATAGCTTAGTTGCTACACCTTCAATGTCATTTCTCTTTCTTTACTGTTTGTGAGTCGACCAGGAGATTCAAAAGACCCTTGCTTGAAGATTTTAGGTGAGCTCCTTTTCTAGTCCTACACAGGCAAAGTGTCTCCCGAGCAAAGGATGGCAACTCTGAAGGGTTTCTGTAGTGTAGTGGTTATCACGTTCGCCTTACACGCGAAAGGTCCCCGTTTCGAAACCGGGCAGAAACACAGTGCACACACTAGTGCTTTTTGCCACAGTTGTTGATGCTTTCAGCAGTGATTTTCACCCATTGTACTTTAGCGTAAACTTTCGGCTTGCAAGGCACACAAAAAAAGCAAGAATGGGTTTCTGTAGTGTAGTGGTTATCACGTTCGCCTCACACGCGAAAGGTCCTCGGTTCGAAACCGGGCAGAAACAGTGCTTACCTTTAACTTTTTCACAGTCAGGCAAACTCAAAGCTCTTGCCATGCCATGCTCCTCTAGCAGCCGTGAGTGAAATCTGAAAATACGAGGCACAGCTTAGTTGCTACACCTTCAATGTCATTTCTCTTTCTTTACTGTTTGTGAGTCGACCAGGAGATTCAAAAGACCCTTGCTTGAAGATTTTAGGTGAGCTCCTTTTCTAGTCCTACACAGGCAAAGTGTCTCCCGAGCAAAGGATGGCAACTCTGAAGGGTTTCTGTAGTGTAGTGGTTATCACGTTCGCCTTACACGCGAAAGGTCCCCGTTTCAAAACCGGGCAGAAACGCAGTGCACACTAGTGCTTATTGCCACAGTTGTTGATGCTTTCAGCAGTTATTTTCACTCATTGTACTTTAGCGTAGACTTTCGGTTTGCAAGGCACATGTAAAAAGCAAGAATGGGTTTCTGTAGTGTAATGGTTATCACGTTCGCCTAACACGCGAAAGGTCCCAGTTTCGAAACCGGGCAGAAACGCAGTGCACGCTAGTGCTTTTTGCCACAGTTGTTGATGCTTTCAGCAGTTATTTTCACTCATTGTACTTTAGCGTAGACTTTCGGTTTGCAAGGCACATGTAAAAAGCAAGAATGGGTTTCTGTAGTGTAGTGGTTATCACGTTCGCCTAACACGCGAAAGGTCCCCGGTTCGAAACCGGGCAGAAACAGTGCTTACCTTTAACTTTTTCACAGTCAGGCAAACTCAAACCTCTTGTCATGCCATGCTCCTCTAGCAGCCGTGAGTGAAACCTGACAATACGAGGCACAGCTTAGTTGCGACACCTTCAATGTCATTTCTCTTTCTTTACTGTTTGTGAGTCGACCAGGAGATTCAAAAGACCCTTGCTTGAAGATTTTAGGTGAGCTCCTTTTCTAGTCCTACACAGGCAAAGTGTCTCCCGAGCAAAGGATGGCAACTCTGAAGGGTTTCTGTAGTGTAGTGGTTATCACGTTCGCCTTACACGCGAAAGGTCCCCGTTTCAAAACCGGGCAGAAACACAGTGCACACACTAGTGCTTTTTGCCACAGTTGTTGATGCTTTCAGCAGTTATTTTCACTCATTGTACTTTAGCGTAGACTTTCGGTTTGCAAGGCACATGTAAAAAGCAAGAATGGGTTTCTGTAGTGTAGTGGTTATCACGTTCGCCTAACACGCGAAAGGTCCCCGTTTCGAAACCGGGCAGAAACGCAGTGCACGCTAGTGCTTTTTGCCACAGTTGTTGATGCTTTCAGCAGTTATTTTCACTCATTGTACTTTAGCGTAGACTTTCGGTTTGCAAGGCACATGTAAAAAGCAAGAATGGGTTTCTGTAGTGTAGTGGTTATCACGTTCGCCTAACACGCGAAAGGTCCCCGGTTCGAAACCGGGCAGAAACAGTGCTTACCTTTAACTTTTTCACAGTCAGGCAAACTCAAAGCTCTTGTCATGCCATGCTCCTCTAGCAGCCGTGAGTGAAACCTGACAATACGAGGCACAGCTTAGTTGCGACACCTTCAATGTAATTTCTCTTTCTTTACTGTTTGTGAGTCGACCAGGAGATTCAAAAGACCCTTGCTTGAAGATTTTAGGTGACCTCCTTTTCTAGTCCTACACAGGCAAAGTGTCTCCCGAGCAAAGGATGGCAACTCTGAAGGGTTTCTGTAGTGTAGTGGTTATCACGTTCGCCTTACACGCGAAAGGTCCCCGTTTCAAAACCGGGCAGAAACACAGTGCACACACTAGTGCTTTTTGCCACAGTTGTTGATGCTTTCAGCAGTTATTTTCACTCATTGTACTTTAGCGTAGACTTTCGGTTTGCAAGGCACATGTAAAAAGCAAGAATGGGTTTCTGTAGTGTAGTGGTTATCACGTTCGCCTTACACGCGAAAGGTCCCCGTTTCGAAACCGGGCAGAAACGCAGTGCACACTAGTGCTTTTTGCCACAGTTGTTGATGCTTTCAGCAGTTATTTTCACTCATTGCACTTTAGCGTAGACTTTCGGTTTGCAAGGCACATGTAAAAAGCAAGAATGGGTTTCTGTAGTGTAGTGGTTATCACGTTCGCCTAACACGCGAAAGGTCCCCGGTTCGAAACCGGGCAGAAACAGTGCTTACCTTTAACTTTTTCACAGTCAGGCAAACTCAAAGCTCTTGTCATGCCATGCTCCTCTAGCAGCCGTGAGTGAAACCTGACAATACGAGGCACAGCTTAGTTGCGACACCTTCAATGTCATTTCTCTTTCTTTACTGTTTGTGAGTCGACCAGGAGATTCAAAAGACCCTTGCTTGAAGATTTTAGGTGAGCTCCTTTTCTAGTCCTACACAGGCAAAGTGTCTCCCGAGCAAAGGATGGCAACTCTGAAGGGTTTCTGTAGTGTAGTGGTTATCACGTTCGCCTTACACGCGAAAGGTCCCCGTTTCAAAACCGGGCAGAAACGCAGTGCACACTAGTGCTTTTTGCCACAGTTGTTGATGCTTTCAGCAGTTATTTTCACTCATTGTACTTTAGCGTAGACTTTCGGTTTGCAAGGCACATGTAAAAAGCAAGAATGGGTTTCTGTAGTGTAGTGGTTATCACGTTCGCCTAACACGCGAAAGGTCCCAGTTTCGAAACCGGGCAGAAACGCAGTGCACGCTAGTGCTTTTTGCCACAGTTGTTGATGCTTTCAGCAGTTATTTTCACTCATTGTACTTTAGCGTAGACTTTCGGTTTGCAAGGCACATGTAAAAAGCAAGAATGGGTTTCTGTAGTGTAGTGGTTATCACGTTCGCCTAACACGCGAAAGGTCCCCGGTTCGAAACCGGGCAGAAACAGTGCTTACCTTTAACTTTTTCACAGTCAGGCAAACTCAAACCTCTTGTCATGCCATGCTCCTCTAGCAGCCGTGAGTGAAACCTGACAATACGAGGCACAGCTTAGTTGCGACACCTTCAATGTCATTTCTCTTTCTTTACTGTTTGTGAGTCGACCAGGAGATTCAAAAGACCCTTGCTTGAAGATTTTAGGTGAGCTCCTTTTCTAGTCCTACACAGGCAAAGTGTCTCCCGAGCAAAGGATGGCAACTCTGAAGGGTTTCTGTAGTGTAGTGGTTATCACGTTCGCCTTACACGCGAAAGGTCCCCGTTTCAAAACCGGGCAGAAACACAGTGCACACACTAGTGCTTTTTGCCACAGTTGTTGATGCTTTCAGCAGTTATTTTCACTCATTGTACTTTAGCGTAGACTTTCGGTTTGCAAGGCACATGTAAAAAGCAAGAATGGGTTTCTGTAGTGTAGTGGTTATCACGTTCGCCTAACACGCGAAAGGTCCCCGTTTCGAAACCGGGCAGAAACGCAGTGCACGCTAGTGCTTTTTGCCACAGTTGTTGATGCTTTCAGCAGTTATTTTCACTCATTGTACTTTAGCGTAGACTTTCGGTTTGCAAGGCACATGTAAAAAGCAAGAATGGGTTTCTGTAGTGTAGTGGTTATCACGTTCGCCTAACACGCGAAAGGTCCCCGGTTCGAAACCGGGCAGAAACAGTGCTTACCTTTAACTTTTTCACAGTCAGGCAAACTCAAAGCTCTTGTCATGCCATGCTCCTCTAGCAGCCGTGAGTGAAACCTGACAATACGAGGCACAGCTTAGTTGCGACACCTTCAATGTAATTTCTCTTTCTTTACTGTTTGTGAGTCGACCAGGAGATTCAAAAGACCCTTGCTTGAAGATTTTAGGTGACCTCCTTTTCTAGTCCTACACAGGCAAAGTGTCTCCCGAGCAAAGGATGGCAACTCTGAAGGGTTTCTGTAGTGTAGTGGTTATCACGTTCGCCTTACACGCGAAAGGTCCCCGTTTCAAAACCGGGCAGAAACACAGTGCACACACTAGTGCTTTTTGCCACAGTTGTTGATGCTTTCAGCAGTTATTTTCACTCATTGTACTTTAGCGTAGACTTTCGGTTTGCAAGGCACATGTAAAAAGCAAGAATGGGTTTCTGTAGTGTAGTGGTTATCACGTTCGCCTTACACGCGAAAGGTCCCCGTTTCGAAACCGGGCAGAAACGCAGTGCACACTAGTGCTTTTTGCCACAGTTGTTGATGCTTTCAGCAGTTATTTTCACTCATTGCACTTTAGCGTAGACTTTCGGTTTGCAAGGCACATGTAAAAAGCAAGAATGGGTTTCTGTAGTGTAGTGGTTATCACGTTCGCCTAACACGCGAAAGGTCCCCGGTTCGAAACCGGGCAGAAACAGTGCTTACCTTTAACTTTTTCACAGTCAGGCAAACTCAAAGCTCTTGTCATGCCATGCTCCTCTAGCAGCCGTGAGTGAAACCTGACAATACGAGGCACAGCTTAGTTGCGACACCTTCAATGTCATTTCTCTTTCTTTACTGTTTGTGAGTCGACCAGGAGATTCAAAAGACCCTTGCTTGAAGATTTTAGGTGACCTCCTTTTCTAGTCCTACACAGGCAAAGTGTCTCCCGAGCAAAGGATGGCAACTCTGAAGGGTTTCTGTAGTGTAGTGGTTATCACGTTCGCCTTACACGCGAAAGGTCCCCGTTTCAAAACCGGGCAGAAACACAGTGCACACACTAGTGCTTTTTGCCACAGTTGTTGATGCTTTCAGCAGTTATTTTCACTCATTGTACTTTAGCGTAGACTTTCGGTTTGCAAGGCACATGTAAAAAGCAAGAATGGGTTTCTGTAGTGTAGTGGTTATCACGTTCGCCTTACACGCGAAAGGTCCCCGTTTCGAAACCGGGCAGAAACGCAGTGCACACTAGTGCTTTTTGCCACAGTTGTTGATGCTTTCAGCAGTTATTTTCACTCATTGCACTTTAGCGTAGACTTTCGGTTTGCAAGGCACATGTAAAAAGCAAGAATGGGTTTCTGTAGTGTAGTGGTTATCACGTTCGCCTAACACGCGAAAGGTCCCCGGTTCGAAACCGGGCAGAAACAGTGCTTACCTTTAACTTTTTCACAGTCAGGCAAACTCAAAGCTCTTGTCATGCCATGCTCCTCTAGCAGCCGTGAGTGAAACCTGACAATACGAGGCACAGCTTAGTTGCGACACCTTCAATGTCATTTCTCTTTCTTTACTGTTTGTGAGTCGACCAGGAGATTCAAAAGACCCTTGCTTGAAGATTTTAGGTGACCTCCTTTTCTAGTCCTACACAGGCAAAGTGTCTCCCGAGCAAAGGATGGCAACTCTGAAGGGTTTTTGTAGTGTAGTGGTTATCACGTTCGCCTTACACGCGAAAGGTCCCCGTTTCAAAACCGGGCAGAAACACAGTGCACACACTAGTGCTTTTTGCCACAGTTGTTGATGCTTTCAGCAGTTATTTTCACTCATTGTACTTTAGCGTAGACTTTCGGTTTGCAAGGCACATGTAAAAAGCAAGAATGGGTTTCTGTAGTGTAGTGGTTATCACGTTCGCCTAACACGCGAAAGGTCCCCGTTTCGAAACCGGGCAGAAACGCAGTGCACGCTAGTGCTTTTTGCCACAGTTGTTGATGCTTTCAGCAGTTATTTTCACTCATTGTACTTTAGCGTAGACTTTCGGTTTGCAAGGCACATGTAAAAAGCAAGAATGGGTTTCTGTAGTGTAGTGGTTATCACGTTCGCCTAACACGCGAAAGGTCCCCGGTTCGAAACCGGGCAGAAACAGTGCTTACCTTTAACTTTTTCACAGTCAGGCAAACTCAAAGCTCTTGCCATGCCATGCTCCTCTAGCAGCCGTGAGTGAAATCTGACAATACGAGGCACAGCTTAGTTGCTACACCTTCAATATAATTTCTCTTTCTTTACTGTTTGTGAGTAGGGTTGAGCGGACACCTAGATGTCCGTGTTCGACGGGTTCGGCCGAACTTTAAAAAAAAGTCCGGGTCCGTGTCCCGGACTTTTACCGAACTTTTCCCGGACACCGAACCCCATTGAAGTCAATGGGGACCCGAACTTTAAGGCACTAAAATGGCTCTAAAACACCAAAGGAAAGGGCTAGAGTGCTGCAAATGGCAGCAAAACGTAATTAAGAGCATGGCAAGTGCTCTGCAAACAAATGTGGATAGGGAAATAACTTAAAACAACAAAAAAAAACAGAAAAATAGAACAATGTTCTTCTTCATCTCTGAAGGACGAGGCCCATATGGAGTAGGAGGGAGGTTGAGGTGGTGGTGGATGTGGCGGTGACATAGGCGTGCGCACAGGGTGTGCTGGGTGTGCCTGGGCACACCCTAATCACCTAGGGCACATAGCATTGCCAGTGAGGAGATGGGAAAGATCTCCCTGGGACCTGCTCTGCTCTATTTCTCCTTGCCTACAGGTACATGGCCCCGATACATTACTCTCCCTGCTGGCAAACACATGCATGTGTATTTCAACTTTGGGGTGCACACCTTAATGCAATAGGCTGCGCACACCTATGGGCGGTGTAGGTGGAAGCGGCGGTGGAGGAGGACCAGGGCCGGATTAACAGCATCATGGGCTTGGTGCTGAGGATTTTGAAGGGCCTTAAGGGCCGTGCCTTGCCATGCACCCAGAGGAGGAAGGGTGCAGCCATGCGTGCCTAATTCAACATGGGATGCTGTCTCTGAAGCCCATAAACACATCCATGCATCGCCAACTGTCCCTCCTTGTCCGGCCTTCACGCTGTGTGGGGAGGTTCTGAGGGTGCTGCCTGGGGAAGCGAGCATAGAAGCCAGACTTCTGTGTTTACAAGTGACAGAAGAGCGGTAACAGTGAATATGGCCAACCCGGGGCCTATATAAAAGGTAGGGGCCTGGAGCTGCAGCTCCAATAGCCCCTACATTAATCTGGCCCTGAGGAGGAGGACGAGGTAGCCAACACTGCTTCTTTTCAAAAATTTTAAATGAGGGTACACCCCAAAAGAGTGAGAAAGAGCAAAAATGGAACAATGGGTGGGTAAGGTCGGTATCCATTGCTATTCTGCATAAGGTACGGAAAAGTCCCGTGGGATCCATGCCTGGTTCATTTTAATGAACGTGAGCTTGTCCACATTGTCTCTGGACAGGCGGCTGCGCTTGTCTGTTATAACGCCCCCAGCCGTGCTAAATACCCGTTCAGATAATACACTGGCTGCAGGGCACGCCAGCACCTCCAAGGCGTAAAGGGCAAGCTCAGGCCATGTGCCCAATTTGGAGACCCAGAAGTTGAAGGGGGCAGACCCGTCATTCACTACATGTAGGCGTGTGCACACATACTGCTCCACCATGTTGGTAAAATGCTGCCTCCTGCTAAGACGTTCCATCTGAGCTGCTGGTGCTGCTGTTTGTTGTGGCGTGCTGACAAAGCTTTTCCACATTTCGGCCATGCTAACCCTGCCTTCTGAGGTGCTGGCGGTGCCCTGGTTGCGTTGGCGACCTCCTCCTCCTCCTCCTCTGCCTTGTGCTTCCACTGTGGCCCCGCTGTCAGATGGGAATGCCAGCAGCATGGCGTCTACCAGCGTGCGCTTGTACTCGCGCATCTTGCGATCGCGCTCCAGTGAGTGAATTAAGGACGGTACGTTGTCCTTGTAACGGGGATCCAGCAGCGTGGCCACCCAGTAATCAGCACAAGTTAGAATGTGGGCAACTCGGCGGTCGTTGTGGAGACACTGCAGCATGTAATCGCTCATGTGTGCCAGGCTGCCCAGAGGCAACGAAAGGCTGTCCTCTGTGGGAGGTGTATCGTCCGTGTCCTCTGTATCCCCCCAGCCACGCACCAGTGATGGCCATGAGCTGGCCTGGGTGCCACCCTGCTGTGAACATGGTTCCATCTCCTCCTCCAGCTCCTCCTCCTCCTCATCCTCCTCATCCTCCAGAACTGTGCCCCTGCTGGACAATTGCGTCCCTGGCGTTTGCGTGTGCAGGAACCCACCCTCGGAGCCCCTTGCGAATGACTGCCCTGAAAGCCTTGGAAATGTTACCTCTTCATCCTCCTCCTCCTCCTCATCCTGTGCCACATCCTCTTCCATCATCGCCCGAATTGTTTTTTCAAGGAGGCATAGAAGTGGGATAGTTAAGCTGAGAACGGCGTCATTGCCACTGGCCATGTTGGTGGAGTACTCAAAACAGCGCAACAAGGCACACAGGTCTCGCATGGAGGCCCAGTTATTGGTGGTGAAGTGGTGCTGTTCCGCAGAGCGACTCACGCGTGCGTGCTGCAGCTGAAACTCCACTATGGCCTGCTGCTGCTCGCACAGTCTTTCCAGCATGTGCAAGGTGGAGTTCCACCTTGTGGGCACGTCACATATGAGGCGGTGAGCGGGAAGGCCGAAGTTACGCTGCAGCGCTGCCAGGCGAGCAGCAGCAGGGTGAGAACGCCGAAAGTGCGCACAAACAGCCCGCACTTTCTGCAGCAGCTCTGACATATCGGGGTAGTTTTTAAGGAACCTCTGCACCACCAAATTCAGCACATGCGCCAGGCAAGGGATGTGCGTCAAACCGGCTAGGCCCAGAGCTGCTATGAGATTTCGCCCGTTATCGCAAACCACCAGGCCGGGCTTGAGGCTCGCTGGCAGCAACCACTCATTTGTCTGCTGTTCCATGCTCCTCCACAACTCCTGCGCGGTGTGTGGTTTGTCCCCCAAACAGGCAAGTTGTAAAACTGCCTGCTGTCGTTTACCCCTGGCCGTGCTGAAGTTGGTGGTGAAGGTGTTACGCTGTCCGGATGAGGAGGCGGTAGAGGATGAGGAAGCGGAGTAGGAGGAGTTAGGAACAGGAGGCAAACTGAAGCGCCCTGCAATCCTCGGTGGTGGAAGGACATGCGCCAAATTGCTATCCGCCTCAGGCCCATCCGCCACTGCATTTACCCAGTGTGCCGTTAGGGAGATATAACGCCCCTGACCGTGCTTACTGGTCTACGTATCCGTAGTTAGGTGGACCTTGGCACAGATGGCGTTGCGCAGTGCACACCTGATATTTTCCCCCACTTGGTTGTGCAGGGAAGGGATGGCTTGCCTGGAAAAGTAGTGGCGGCTGGGCACGACGTACTGTGGGACAGCCACCGACATAAGGTTTTTAAAACTGTGCGTCTCCACCAGACGGAATGACAGCATTTCAAAGGCCAATAATTTTGAAATGCTGGCATTCAGGGCCAGGGATCGCGGGTGGGTAGGGGGGTACTTCCTCTTCCTCTCAAGTGTTTGGGAGATGGAAAGCTGAACGCTTCCACGGGACATTGTGGAGATGGTTGTTGGTGACCCAGGTGGTGGTGTTGCTGACAGATCGTCTGTTTGCGGGGTGGCAGGTGCCGGTATCACTACAGATGTGGCTGGAGCGGCCGAGACTGCAGCAGAAGAGGAAGCAGGATGAGCAAGAGACGTTTCTTGGTTTTGAAGGTGTGTACTCCACTGCAGCTCGTGCTTTGCACTTAGATGCCTGATCATGCAGGTTGTGCTCAGGTTGAGAAGGTTTATGCCTCGCTTCAAGCTCTGATTGCACAGGGTGCAAACCACTCGTGTCCTGTCATCAGCACATTTTCTAAAGAACTTCCACGCTAGAGAACTCCTTTGAGCTGACTTTGGTGCGCTCGTTCCCTTGCTGCGTTGGGCAGTAGCGGGCGTAGTGTCTAGGGCACGGCCGCTCCGCTTCTGCACCCTGCTCCCTCTTCTGCTGTGCTGGTGGCTCTGTGCGACCACCGCCTCTTCCTCCAAACTACTCAGGTCACCTGCATGACGTTCATTCCATGTGGGGTCGAGGACCTCATTGTCCTCCACATCATCTTCCACCCAGTCTTCACCCCTGCCCTCCTTGTCGGTCTCCACAATGCTGAACGCCGCAGCAGTTGGCACCTGCGTTTCGTCATCATCGGAGACGTGCTGCGATGATCCTTGCATGTACTCATCTTGAGAAATAAGTGGTTGGGCATCGCTGCACTCAATCTCTTCCACTTCTGGGGCAGGGCTAGGTGGATGGCCCTGGGAAACCCTGCTGACAGAGTCCTCAAAAAGAATAAGAGACTGCTGTATGGCTTGGGGCTCAGACTGCTGGCCTGATTTGCAAGGGGGTGAGGTGAAAGACGGTTGGACATTGGCTGCAGGTGCCAACTCTGACCTTTCTGCAGTAGACTGGGTGGGAGACAATGTGAAGGAACTGGAGGCACTGTCAGCAGCAAACCAATCTACTATCGCCTCAACTTGTTCTGGCCTCATCACTTCTAGGGGCGTTTGATGCCCTACCAAATACTGATGCAGGTTCTGTCGCCTACTCACACTTGAGGAAGGTGTTTCACTTGTGCGTGTAGCTGGCACAGATCGACCACGTCCTCTCCTTGCAACAGGAGCTCTACCAGCAGCACCACGACCCAGGCCACGGCCCTTATTTGACGGTCTCCTCATATTTCTGTAATTTAAGATCTTGCCCTAGAAAGGTTTTTATTGAATAGCGGAATAGGAAATATGATCCAAAAAAGTGTATGTATCTCGCACGTACAAAACCACACTAGGCCCCAATTACTATTGTTTCTACCCCTAAAAGGATGGATGAGGAGTAGGAGGAGTATGGAACAGACAGCACCCTCAAATCTTCAGAAGTATGAGATGAACCCCAAAAACTTGGAAAGGTGGATCTCACACGTACCGACACAGACTATCCCGCAATTCAATTGATCCTCAAAGGTTTTTATTGAATAGCGGAATAGGAAATATGATCAAAAAAAGTGTATGTATCTCGCACGTACACAACCACACTAGGCCCCAATTACTATTGTTTGTACCCCTAAAAGGATGGATGAGGAGTAGGAGGAGTATGGAACAGGCAGCACCCTCAAATCTTCAGAAGTATGAGATGAACCCCAAAAACTTGGAAAGGTGGATCTCACACGTACCTACACAGACTATCCCGCAATTCAATTGATCCTCAAAGGTTTTTATTGAATAGCGGAATAGGAAATATGATCAAAAAAAGAGTATGTATCTCGCACGTACACAACCACACTAGGCCCCAATTACTATTGTTTGTACCCCTAAAAGGATGGATGAGGAGTAGGAGGAGGAGTATGGAACAGGCAGCACCCTCAAATCTTCAGAAGTATGAGATGAACCCCAAAAACTTGGAAAGGTGGATCTCACACGTACCGACACAGACTATCCCGCAATTCAATTGATCCTCAAAGGTTTTTATTGAATAGCGGAATAGGAAATATGATCAAAAAAAGTGTATGTATCTCGCACGTACACAACCACACTAGGCCCCAATTACTATTGTTTGTACCCCTAAAAGGATGGTTGAGCAGTAGGAGCAGGAGTATGGAACAGGCAGCACCCTCAAATCTTCAGAAGTATGAGATGAACCCCAACAACTTGGAAAGGTGGATCTCACACGTACCGACACAGACTATCTCGCAATTGAATTGATCCCCAAAGGTTTTAATTGAATAGCGGAATAGAAAATATGATCAAAAAGAAAGTGTATGTATCTCGCACGTACACCACCACACTAGGCCCCAACTACTATTGTTTGTACCCCTAAAAGGATGGTTGAGCAGTAGGAGGAGGAGTATGGAACAGGCAGCACCCTCAAATCTTCAGTAGTATGAGATGAACCCCAAAAACTTGGAAAGGTGGATCTCTCTCACACGTACCAACACAGACTATCCCCCAATTTAACTGATCCCCAAAGGTTTTTGATTAAATAGCGGAATAGAAAATATGATCCAAAAAAAGTGTATGTATATCACACGTACACAACCACACTGGGCCCCAATTACTATTGTTTGTACCCCTAAAAGGCTAGATGAGGAGTAGGGGGAGTATGGAACAGGCAGCACCCTCAAACCTTCAGAAGTATGAGATGAACCCCAACAACTTGGAAAGGTGGATCTCTCTCACACGTACCAACACAGACTATCCCCCAATTTAACTGATCCCCAAAGGTTTTTGATTAAATAGCGGAATAGAAAATATGATCCAAAAAAAGTGTATGTATATCACACGTACACAACCACACTGGGCCCCAATTACTATTGTTTGTACCCCTAAAAGGCTAGATGAGGAGTAGGGGGAGTATGGAACAGGCAGCACCCTCAAACCTTCAGAAGTATGAGATGAACCCCAACAACTTGGAAAGGTGGATCTCTCTCACACGTACCAACACAGACTATCCCCCAATTTAACTGATCCCCAAAGGTTTTTGATTAAATAGCGGAATAGAAAATATGATCCAAAAAAAGTGTATGTATATCACACGTACACAACCACACTAGGCCCCAATTACTATTGTTTGTACCCCTAAAAGGCTAGGAGTAGGGGGAGTATGGAACAGGCAGCACCCTCAAACCTTCAGAAGTATGAGATGAACCCCAACAACTTGGAAAGGTGGATCTCTCTCACACGTACCAACACAGACTATCCCCCAATTTAACTGATCCCCAAAGGTTTTTGATTAAATAGCGGAATAGAAAATATGATCCAAAAAAAGTGTATGTATATCACACGTACACAACCACACTAGGCCCCAACAACTTGGAAAGGTGGATCTCTCTCACACGTACCAACACAGACTATCCCCCAATTTAACTGATCCCCAAAGGTTTTTGATTAAATAGCGGAATAGAAAATATGATCCAAAAAAAGTGTATGTATATCACACGTACACAACCACACTAGGCCCCAATTACTATTGTTTGTACCCCTAAAAGGCTAGGAGTAGGGGGAGTATGGAACAGGCAGCACCCTCAAACCTTCAGAAGTATGAGATGAACCCCAACAACTTGGAAAGGTGGATCTCTCTCACACGTACCAACACAGACTATCCCCCAATTTAACTGATCCCCAAAGGTTTTTGATTAAATAGCGGAATAGAAAATATGATCCAAAAAAAGTGTATGTATATCACACGTACACAACCACACTAGGCCCCAATTACTATTGTTTGTACCCCTAAAAGGCTAGGAGTAGGGGGAGTATGGAACAGGCAGCACCCTCAGACCTTCAGAAGTATGAGATGAACCCCAACAACTTGGAAAGGTGGATCTCTCTCACACGTACCAACACAGACTATCCCCCAATTTAACTGATCCCCAAAGGTTTTTGATTAAATAGCGGAATAGAAAATATGATCCAAAAAAAGTGTATGTATATCACACGTACACAACCACACTAGGCCCCAATTACTATTGTTTGTACCCCTAAAAGGCTAGGAGTAGGGGGAGTATGGAACAGGCAGCACCCTCAAACCTTCAGAAGTATGAGATGAACCCCAACAACTTGGAAAGGTGGATCTCTCTCACACGTACCAACACAGACTATCCCCCAATTTAACTGATCCCCAAAGGTTTTTGATTAAATAGCGGAATAGAAAATATGATCCAAAAAAAGTGTATGTATATCACACGTACACAACCACACTGGGCCCCAATTACTATTGTTTGTACCCCTAAAAG
Source organism: Pelophylax lessonae (assembly GCF_965119305.1). Classification (NCBI taxonomy): domain Eukaryota; kingdom Metazoa; phylum Chordata; class Amphibia; order Anura; family Ranidae; genus Pelophylax; species Pelophylax lessonae. Next base: position 291,987,455 of record NC_138771.1, on the reverse strand, counting down.
GCTAGATGAGGAGTAGGGGGAGTATGGAACAGGCAGCACCCTCAAACCTTCAGAAGTATGAGATGAACCCCAACAACTTGGAAAGGTGGATCTCTCTCACACGTACCAACATAGACTATCCCCCAATTTAACTGATCCCCAAAGGTTTTTGATTAAATAGCGGAAAAGAAAATATGATCCAAAAAAAGTGTATGTATATCACACGTACACAACCACACTAGGCCCCAATTACTATTGTTTGTACCCCTAAAAGGCTAGGAGTAGGGGGAGTATGGAACAGGCAGCACCCTCAAACCTTCAGAAGTATGAGATGAACCCCAACAACTTGGAAAGGTGGATCTCTCTCACACGTACCAACACAGACTATCCCCCAATTTAACTGATCCCCAAAGGTTTTTGATTAAATAGCGGAATAGAAAATATGATCCAAAAAAAGTGTATGTATATCACACGTACACAACCACACTAGGCCCCAATTACTATTGTTTGTACCCCTAAAAGGCTAGGAGTAGGGGGAGTATGGAACAGGCAGCACCCTCAAACCTTCAGAAGTATGAGATGAACCCCAACAACTTGGAAAGGTGGATCTCTCTCACACGTACCAACACAGACTATCCCCCAATTTAACTGATCCCCAAAGGTTTTTGATTAAATAGCGGAATAGAAAATATGATCCAAAAAAAGTGTATGTATATCACACGTACACAACCACACTAGGCCCCAATTACTATTGTTTGTACCCCTAAAAGGCTAGGAGTAGGGGGAGTATGGAACAGGCAGCACCCTCAAACCTTCAGAAGTATGAGATGAACCCCAACAACTTGGAAAGGTGGATCTCTCTCACACGTACCAACACAGACTATCCCCCAATTTAACTGATCCCCAAAGGTTTTTGATTAAATAGCGGAATAGAAAATATGATCCAAAAAAAGTGTATGTATATCACACGTACACAACCACACTGGGCCCCAATTACTATTGTTTGTACCCCTAAAAGGCTAGATGAGGAGTAGGGGGAGTATGGAACAGGCAGCACCCTCAAACCTTCAGAAGTATGAGATGAACCCCAACAACTTGGAAAGGTGGATCTCTCTCACACGTACCAACACAGACTATCCCCCAATTTAACTGATCCCCAAAGGTTTTTGATTAAATAGCGGAATAGAAAATATGATCCAAAAAAAGTGTATGTATATCACACGTACACAACCACACTAGGCCCCAATTACTATTGTTTGTACCCCTAAAAGGCTAGGAGTAGGGGGAGTATGGAACAGGCAGCACCCTCAAACCTTCAGAAGTATGAGATGAACCCCAACAACTTGGAAAGGTGGATCTCTCTCACACGTACCAACACAGACTATCCCCCAATTTAACTGATCCCCAAAGGTTTTTGATTAAATAGCGGAATAGAAAATATGATCCAAAAAAAGTGTATGTATATCACACGTACACAACCACACTAGGCCCCAATTACTATTGTTTGTACCCCTAAAAGGCTAGGAGTAGGGGGAGTATGGAACAGGCAGCACCCTCAAACCTTCAGAAGTATGAGATGAACCCCAACAACTTGGAAAGGTGGATCTCTCTCACACGTACCAACACAGACTATCCCCCAATTTAACTGATCCCCAAAGGTTTTTGATTAAATAGCGGAATAGAAAATATGATCCAAAAAAAGTGTATGTATATCACACGTACACAACCACACTAGGCCCCAATTACTATTGTTTGTACCCCTAAAAGGCTAGATGAGGAGTAGGGGGGGTATGGAACAGGCAGCACCCTCAAACCTTCAGAAGTATGAGATGAACCCCAACAACTTGGAAAGGTGGATCTCTCTCACACGTACCAACACAGACTATCCCCCAATTTAACTGATCCCCAAAGGTTTTTGATTAAATAGCGGAATAGAAAATATGATCCAAAAAAAGTGTATGTATATCACACGTACACAACCACACTGGGCCCCAATTACTATTGTTTGTACCCCTAAAAGGCTAGATGAGGAGTAGGGGGAGTATGGAACAGGCAGCACCCTCAAACCTTCAGAAGTATGAGATGAACCCCAACAACTTGGAAAGGTGGATCTCTCTCACACGTACCAACACAGACTATCCCCCAATTTAACTGATCCCCAAAGGTTTTTGATTAAATAGCGGAATAGAAAATATGATCCAAAAAAAGTGTATGTATATCACACGTACACAACCACACTAGGCCCCAATTACTATTGTTTGTACCCCTAAAAGGCTAGGAGTAGGGGGAGTATGGAACAGGCAGCACCCTCAAACCTTCAGAAGTATGAGATGAACCCCAACAACTTGGAAAGGTGGATCTCTCTCACACGTACCAACACAGACTATCCCCCAATTTAACTGATCCCCAAAGGTTTTTGATTAAATAGCGGAATAGAAAATATGATCCAAAAAAAGTGTATGTATATCACACGTACACAACCACACTAGGCCCCAATTACTATTGTTTGTACCCCTAAAAGGCTAGGAGTAGGGGGAGTATGGAACAGGCAGCACCCTCAGACCTTCAGAAGTATGAGATGAACCCCAACAACTTGGAAAGGTGGATCTCTCTCACACGTACCAACACAGACTATCCCCCAATTTAACTGATCCCCAAAGGTTTTTGATTAAATAGCGGAATAGAAAATATGATCCAAAAAAAGTGTATGTATATCACACGTACACAACCACACTAGGCCCCAATTACTATTGTTTGTACCCCTAAAAGGCTAGGAGTAGGGGGAGTATGGAACAGGCAGCACCCTCAAACCTTCAGAAGTATGAGATGAACCCCAACAACTTGGAAAGGTGGATCTCTCTCACACGTACCAACACAGACTATCCCCCAATTTAACTGATCCCCAAAGGTTTTTGATTAAATAGCGGAATAGAAAATATGATCCAAAAAAAGTGTATGTATATCACACGTACACAACCACACTGGGCCCCAATTACTATTGTTTGTACCCCTAAAAGGCTAGATGAGGAGTAGGGGGAGTATGGAACAGGCAGCACCCTCAAACCTTCAGAAGTATGAGATGAACCCCAACAACTTGGAAAGGTGGATCTCTCTCACACGTACCAACACAGACTATCCCCCAATTTAACTGATCCCCAAAGGTTTTTGATTAAATAGCGGAATAGAAAATATGATCCAAAAAAAGTGTATGTATATCACACGTACACAACCACACTAGGCCCCAATTACTATTGTTTGTACCCCTAAAAGGCTAGGAGTAGGGGGAGTATGGAACAGGCAGCACCCTCAAACCTTCAGAAGTATGAGATGAACCCCAACAACTTGGAAAGGTGGATCTCTCTCACACGTACCAACACAGACTATCCCCCAATTTAACTGATCCCCAAAGGTTTTTGATTAAATAGCGGAATAGAAAATATGATCCAAAAAAAGTGTATGTATATCACACGTACACAACCACACTAGGCCCCAATTACTATTGTTTGTACCCCTAAAAGGCTAGGAGTAGGGGGAGTATGGAACAGGCAGCACCCTCAAACCTTCAGAAGTATGAGATGAACCCCAACAACTTGGAAAGGTGGATCTCTCTCACACGTACCAACACAGACTATCCCCCAATTTAACTGATCCCCAAAGGTTTTTGATTAAATAGCGGAATAGAAAATATGATCCAAAAAAAGTGTATGTATATCACACGTACACAACCACACTAGGCCCCAATTACTATTGTTTGTACCCCTAAAAGGCTAGGAGTAGGGGGAGTATGGAACAGGCAGCACCCTCAAACCTTCAGAAGTATGAGATGAACCCCAACAACTTGGAAAGGTGGATCTCTCTCACACGTACCAACACAGACTATCCCCCAATTTAACTGATCCCCAAAGGTTTTTGATTAAATAGCGGAATAGAAAATATGATCCAAAAAAAGTGTATGTATATCACACGTACACAACCACACTGGGCCCCAATTACTATTGTTTGTACCCCTAAAAGGCTAGATGAGGAGTAGGGGGAGTATGGAACAGGCAGCACCCTCAAACCTTCAGAAGTATGAGATGAACCCCAACAACTTGGAAAGGTGGATCTCTCTCACACGTACCAACACAGACTATCCCCCAATTTAACTGATCCCCAAAGGTTTTTGATTAAATAGCGGAATAGAAAATATGATCCAAAAAAAGTGTATGTATATCACACGTACACAACCACACTAGGCCCCAATTACTATTGTTTGTACCCCTAAAAGGCTAGGAGTAGGGGGAGTATGGAACAGGCAGCACCCTCAAACCTTCAGAAGTATGAGATGAACCCCAACAACTTGGAAAGGTGGATCTCTCTCACACGTACCAACACAGACTATCCCCCAATTTAACTGATCCCCAAAGGTTTTTGATTAAATAGCGGAATAGAAAATATGATCCAAAAAAAGTGTATGTATATCACACGTACACAACCACACTAGGCCCCAATTACTATTGTTTGTACCCCTAAAAGGCTAGGAGTAGGGGGAGTATGGAACAGGCAGCACCCTCAAACCTTCAGAAGTATGAGATGAACCCCAACAACTTGGAAAGGTGGATCTCTCTCACACGTACCAACACAGACTATCCCCCAATTTAACTGATCCCCAAAGGTTTTTGATTAAATAGCGGAATAGAAAATATGATCCAAAAAAAGTGTATGTATATCACACGTACACAACCACACTAGGCCCCAATTACTATTGTTTGTACCCCTAAAAGGCTAGATGAGGAGTAGGGGGGGTATGGAACAGGCAGCACCCTCAAACCTTCAGAAGTATGAGATGAACCCCAACAACTTGGAAAGGTGGATCTCTCTCACACGTACCAACACAGACTATCCCCCAATTTAACTGATCCCCAAAGGTTTTTGATTAAATAGCGGAATAGAAAATATGATCCAAAAAAAGTGTATGTATATCACACGTACACAACCACACTAGGCCCCAATTACTATTGTTTGTACCCCTAAAAGGCTAGGAGTAGGGGGAGTATGGAACAGGCAGCACCCTCAAACCTTCAGAAGTATGAGATGAACCCCAACAACTTGGAAAGGTGGATCTCTCTCACACGTACCAACACAGACTATCCCCCAATTTAACTGATCCCCAAAGGTTTTTGATTAAATAGCGGAATAGAAAATATGATCCAAAAAAAGTGTATGTATATCACACGTACACAACCACACTAGGCCCCAATTACTATTGTTTGTACCCCTAAAAGGCTAGATGAGGAGTAGGGGGAGTATGGAACAGGCAGCACCCTCAAATCTTCAGAAGTATGAGATTGTGTTCACTGTACCCCACAAAGATTGAGTTCACTGCACCCCACAATGATTGTGTTCACTGCACCTCACAAAGATTGTGTTCACTGTACCCCCCAAAGATTGTGTTCACTGCACCCCACAAAGATTCTGTTCACTGTACCCCACAAAGATTGTGTTCACTGCACCCTAAAAGGATGTTGTTCACTGCACCCCACAAAGATTGTGTTCACTGCACCCTAAAAGGATGTTGTTCACTGCACCCCAAAAAGATTGTGTTCACTGTACCCCCCCAAAGATTGTGTTCACTGCACCCCACAAAGATTGTGTTCACTGCACCCCAAAAAGATTGTGTTCACTGTACCCCCCAAAGATTGTGTTCACTGCACCCCAAAAAGATTGTGTTCACTGTACCCCCCAAAGATTGTGTTCACTGCACCCCACAAAGATTCTGTTCACTGTACCCCACAAAGATTGTGTTCACTGCACCCCAAAAAGATTGTGTTCACTGTACCCCCCCAAAGATTGTGTTCACTGCACCCCACAAAGATTCTGTTCACTGCACCCCACAAAGGATTTTGTTCACTGCACCCCAAAAAGATTGTGTTCACTGCACCCCAAAAAGGATTTTGATCACTGCACCCCAAAAAGGATGTTGTTCACTGCACCCCAAAAATGATTTTGTTCACTCCACCCCAAAAAGATTGTGTTCACTGCACCCCACAAAGATTGTGTTCACTGCACCCCAAAAAGATTGTGTTCACTGTACCCCCCAAAGATTGTGTTCACTGCACCCCACAAAGATTCTGTTCACTGTACCCCACAAAGATTGTGTTCACTGCACCCCAAAAAGATTGTGTTCACTGCACCCCAAAAAGGATGTTGTTCACTGCACCCCAAAAAGGATGTTGTTCACTCCACCCCAAAAAGATTGTGTTCACTGCACCCCACAAAGATTGTGTTCACTGCACCCCAAAAAGATTGTGTTCACTGCACCCCAAAAATGATTTTGTTCACTGCACCCCAAAAAGGATTTTGTTCACTGCACCCCAAAAGGATGTTGTTCACTCCACCCCAAAAAGATTGTGTTCACTGCACCCCAAAAAGATTGTGTTCACTGCACCCCACAAAGGATTTTGTTCACTGCACCCCAAAAAGATTGTGTTCACTGCACCCCAAAAAGGATGTTGTTCACTGCACCCCAAAAAGGATTTTGTTCACTGCACCCCAAAAAGATTGTGTTCACTGCACCCCACAAAGGATTTTGTTCACTGCACCCCACAAAGATTGTGTTCACTGCACACCAAAAAGGATTGTGTTCACTGCACCCCAAAAAGATTTTGTTCACTGCACCCCAAAAAGATTGTGTTCACTGCAGCCCAAAAAGATTGTGTTCACTGCAGCCCAAAAAGATTGTGTTCACTGCAGCCCAAAAAGATTGTGTTCACTGCAGCTCACACACAGAAAAATGGATGTGGATCACTGACACCTGCCTATCTCCAATCCCACACCACACAGCAATATCGATTGTAGTTTGTAGAACACAGTTTCCCTAAAATTCAGCAGACTCTGTCCCTAACAGGATTGAGAAGAGATCGTAGATCAGGATTGAGTGCAGATTCACCCCACCCCCCACACAGCAATATCGATTGTAGTTTGTAGAAGACACTGACCCTATAATTCAGCAGACTCTATCCCTAAAATGCCTACAACTCGCCCTGCCTAAACACTCCGACCTGTCCCATAAATTCTATCCGGACACAAATGGTTTTTTCCTGCCTATCTTTCCCTAATCAGCAGCCAGCACATTGATGTGTGCTCTGTCCCTTAGCTAAGCAGCAGAATGACGCTGCTGCGGCGGCTGCCTCGAACTTATAAAGACTTGGTCACATGCTTCAGACGGCCAATCACAGCTACTAAGACATTTGCAGGCATGGCTGGGATGGCTTAAGGCACACCAGTTAAACGATTGTTGATTGGCTGTTGAAAGCCCGCCATGAAAAGAGCGCCAAAGCATGCAAAACCCGGAAATAAAACGACCGAACACGGATTTTTACCCGAACATACAGTAAAGTGTCCGTGTCCGTGTTCGGGTAAAAAAAATCCAATTATTCGGTACGAACACGAATAATACAGTCCGTGTTCGCTCAACACTATTTGTGAGTCGACCAGGAGATTCAAAAGACCCTTGCTTGAAGATTTTAGGTGAGCTCCTTTTCTAGTCCTACACAGGCAAAGTGTCTCCCGAGCAAAGGAAGGCAACTCTCAAGGGTTTCTGTAGTGTAGTGGTTATCATGTTCGCCTTACACGCGTTAGGTCCCCGTTTCGAAACCAGGCAGAAACACAGTGCACACACTAGTGCTTTTTGCCACAGTTGTTGATGCTTTCAGCAGTTATTTTCACTCATTGTACTTTAGCGTAGACTTTCGGTTTACAAGGCACATGTAAAAAGCAAGAATGGGTTTCTGTAGTGTAGTGGTTATCACGTTCGCCTAACACGCGAAAGGTCCCCGGTTCGAAACCGGGCAGAAACAGTGCTTACCTTTAACTTTTTCACAGTCAGGCAAACTCAAAGCTCTTGTCATGCCATGCTCCTCTAGCAGCCGTGAGTGAAACCTGACAATACGAGGCACAGCTTAGTTGCGACACCTTCAATGTAATTTCTCTTTCTTTACTGTTTGTGAGTCGACCAGGAGATTCAAAAGACCCTTGCTTGAAGATTTTAGGTGACCTCCTTTTCTAGTCCTACACAGGCAAAGTGTCTCCCGAGCAAAGGATGGCAACTCTGAAGGGTTTCTGTAGTGTAGTGGTTATCACGTTCGCCTTACACGCGAAAGGTCCCCGTTTCAAAACCGGGCAGAAACACAGTGCACACACTAGTGCTTTTTGCCACAGTTGTTGATGCTTTCAGCAGTTATTTTCACTCATTGTACTTTAGCGTAGACTTTCGGTTTGCAAGGCACATGTAAAAAGCAAGAATGGGTTTCTGTAGTGTAGTGGTTATCACGTTCGCCTTACACGCGAAAGGTCCCCGTTTCGAAACCGGGCAGAAACGCAGTGCACACTAGTGCTTTTTGCCACAGTTGTTGATGCTTTCAGCAGTTATTTTCACTCATTGTACTTTAGCGTAGACTTTCGGTTTGCAAGGCACATGTAAAAAGCAAGAATGGGTTTCTGTAGTGTAGTGGTTATCACGTTCGCCTAACACGCGAAAGGTCCCCGGTTCGAAACCGGGCAGAAACAGTGCTTACCTTTAACTTTTTCACAGTCAGGCAAACTCAAACCTCTTGCCATGCCATGCTCCTCTAGCAGCCGTGAGTGAAATCTGACAATACGAGGCACAGCTTAGTTGCTACACCTTCAATGTCATTTCTCTTTCTTTACTGTTTGTGAGTCGACCAGGAGATTCAAAAGACCCTTGCTTGAAGATTTTAGGTGAGCTCCTTTTCTAGTCCTACACAGGCAAAGTGTCTCCCGAGCAAAGGAAGGCAACTCTCAAGGGTTTCTGTAGTGTAGTGGTTATCATGTTCGCCTTACACGCGTTAGGTCCCCGTTTCGAAACCAGGCAGAAACACAGTGCACACACTAGTGCTTTTTGCCACAGTTGTTGATGCTTTCAGCAGTTATTTTCACTCATTGTACTTTAGCGTAGACTTTCGGTTTACAAGGCACATGTAAAAAGCAAGAATGGGTTTCTGTAGTGTAGTGGTTATCACGTTCGCCTAACACGCGAAAGGTCCCCGGTTCGAAACCGGGCAGAAACAGTGCTTACCTTTAACTTTTTCACAGTCAGGCAAACTCAAAGCTCTTGTCATGCCATGCTCCTCTAGCAGCCGTGAGTGAAACCTGACAATACGAGGCACAGCTTAGTTGCGACACCTTCAATGTAATTTCTCTTTCTTTACTGTTTGTGAGTCGACCAGGAGATTCAAAAGACCCTTGCTTGAAGATTTTAGGTGACCTCCTTTTCTAGTCCTACACAGGCAAAGTGTCTCCCGAGCAAAGGAAGGCAACTCTCAAGGGTTTCTGTAGTGTAGTGGTTATCATGTTCGCCTTACACGCGTTAGGTCCCCATTTCGAAACCAGGCAGAAACACAGTGCACACACTAGTGCTTTTTGCCACAGTTGTTGATGCTTTCAGCAGTTATTTTCACTCATTGTACTTTAGCGTAGACTTTCGGTTTACAAGGCACATGTAAAAAGCAAGAATGGGTTTCTGTAGTGTAGTGGTTATCACGTTCGCCTAACACGCGAAAGGTCCCCGGTTCGAAACCGGGCAGAAACAGTGCTTACCTTTAACTTTTTCACAGTCAGGCAAACTCAAAGCTCTTGTCATGCCATGCTCCTCTAGCAGCCGTGAGTGAAACCTGACAATACGAGGCACAGCTTAGTTGCGACACCTTCAATGTAATTTCTCTTTCTTTACTGTTTGTGAGTCGACCAGGAGATTCAAAAGACCCTTGCTTGAAGATTTTAGGTGACCTCCTTTTCTAGTCCTACACAGGCAAAGTGTCTCCCGAGCAAAGGATGGCAACTCTGAAGGGTTTCTGTAGTGTAGTGGTTATCACGTTCGCCTTACACGCGAAAGGTCCCCGTTTCAAAACCGGGCAGAAACACAGTGCACACACTAGTGCTTTTTGCCACAGTTGTTGATGCTTTCAGCAGTTATTTTCACTCATTGTACTTTAGCGTAGACTTTCGGTTTGCAAGGCACATGTAAAAAGCAAGAATGGGTTTCTGTAGTGTAGTGGTTATCACGTTCGCCTTACACGCGAAAGGTCCCCGTTTCGAAACCGGGCAGAAACGCAGTGCACACTAGTGCTTTTTGCCACAGTTGTTGATGCTTTCAGCAGTTATTTTCACTCATTGTACTTTAGCGTAGACTTTCGGTTTGCAAGGCACATGTAAAAAGCAAGAATGGGTTTCTGTAGTGTAGTGGTTATCACGTTCGCCTAACACGCGAAAGGTCCCCGGTTCGAAACCAGGCAGAAACAGTGCTTACCTTTAACTTTTTCACAGTCAGGCAAACTCAAACCTCTTGCCATGCCATGCTCCTCTAGCAGCCGTGAGTGAAATCTGACAATACGAGGCACAGCTTAGTTGCTACACCTTCAATGTCATTTCTCTTTCTTTACTGTTTGTGAGTCGACCAGGAGATTCAAAAGACCCTTGCTTGAAGATTTTAGGTGAGCTCCTTTTCTAGTCCTACACAGGCAAAGTGTCTCCCGAGCAAAGGAAGGCAACTCTCAAGGGTTTCTGTAGTGTAGTGGTTATCATGTTCGCCTTACACGCGTTAGGTCCCCGTTTCGAAACCAGGCAGAAACACAGTGCACACACTAGTGCTTTTTGCCACAGTTGTTGATGCTTTCAGCAGTTATTTTCACTCATTGTACTTTAGCGTAGACTTTCGGTTTGCAAGGCACATGTAAAAGCAAGAATGGGTTTCTGTAGTGTAGTGGTTATCACGTTCGCCTAACACGCGAAAGGTCCCCGGTTCGAAACCGGGCAGAAACAGTGCTTACCTTTAACTTTTTCACAGTCAGGCAAACTCAAACCTCTTGCCATGCCATGCTCCTCTAGCAGCCGTGAGTGAAATCTGACAATACGAGGCACAGCTTAGTTGCTACACCTTCAATGTCATTTCTCTTTCTTTACTGTTTGTGAGTCGACCAGGAGATTCAAAAGACCCTTGCTTGAAGATTTTAGGTGAGCTCCTTTTCTAGTCCTACACAGGCAAAGTGTCTCCCGAGCAAAGGAAGGCAACTCTCAAGGGTTTCTGTAGTGTAGTGGTTATCATGTTCGCCTTACACGCGTTAGGTCCCCGTTTCGAAACCAGGCAGAAACACAGTGCACACACTAGTGCTTTTTGCCACAGTTGTTGATGCTTTCAGCAGTTATTTTCACTCATTGTACTT